>NW_027362809.1:2942500-3497500 GCF_046119375.1 Phyllobates terribilis | reverse complement strand
AAGTAATACAACTTATATCATGTACTGACCTTTTTAATGATGTTCTTCGCCTCCTTGCTGGAAGCGTTGAATAGTCCTCGATGGTATTTGGACCTGCTGGTAATCATGATGTTCAAAATGATGCCAAATGCATACCAGTCTACCCCAGCATTGTACTCCTCCGCAGCCAGCATCTCAGGAGCCATGAAGCCTGGTGTCCCAGCGTATTCGGTGGCTGTCCGGTCTCCATAGATGTTCTCAAGTGCCAGACCGAAGTCGGCAATCTTTATATGGCCCGTCGCAGCCACCAAGATGTTAGAAGGCTTGAGATCTCTGTGAAGAAGACAAATGGATTCTTATCAGTGTCCGCTGTATAATTCTCAGTATTGCTGTGTATAGTTATAGGCATCACTGGTGGTGGAGGATTAGATGTATTTCTAGTTACCGGTGGATGATGCCCTTAGAATGCAGGTGTTGAATTCCACACACAAGTTCTGCGGCGTAGAATCTGGCCGAAAGAAAAGAGGAGAAAATAGTTTTTAGTGAATCAGAAACTCAGAAATATATATTGCCCAAAAGACTAGACAGGCAGGACTTATCAGGATTTTATATTTCTGGTTATTATATACAAGTATTTATATTATTATAATGGTCTAGAAGGGCAGTCGCACATATCGTATTGATTATAAGGCACCTGGACCTGCTCATCCTAAGTATAGGACATCAATGTTAAAGTAGTGGATAACCTCTTTAAGTTCCTTCTTACCTATAGGGATACACAATTGCTACTATTACAATGTATATTCATATGGTGTTAAAGGATTATCCAGGATCAGAAAAACATGGTGTCTTTCTTTAAAAAATAACGCCACATGACTAATGTGAATGAGGATGAACTGCGATGCCTCACACAACCTGTGGACAGGTGCGGTGCTATTTTTGGAAATAAAAATTAGAGCTGTATTTTTCTAAGTGTTTCCCTAATAACATCCCTGTGAATGGGAGATATGAATTTACGTGAACGTTAGGGCTAACAATCGAATCAATCTAGTCAGTCTCATTTAGAAAATACATAGCTGTATGGCTTAGACTGTGAATACTGTACCGTGCACTGGGGATGTCAAGACACCCCTTCCTCATCAGGAGATGGTGGAATTCGCCACAGGTGACATACTCCATCCCAAGAAGCACAAGCTCCTGTCAGACAAGACGTAGAAATCAGTCGTATGATAAAGTCATTGTAGCAGTCATACATTTACTAACACTCAATAATCAGTGATTTCTTCTGCGATTTCTTCTGTGATTAATCTCTGTTCCACTTACTCGTGGAGATATAGTTGCATAATAATAGCAGTAATGATACTTTCTTCTTTTACTATGTGTTTATTAGTTATTCTAAGTATATACATATAGAAGATATATCTACATATGTAGAATGTGATGTGCTAAATGTACAGCATTACTTTTCACTGTAATGTTGCCTTCTGCATTTCTCACCATTATGAAGTACTCATTAAGAATGACATCCATAGGGGTGGACAAATGACTTCAGATATTGGGAGCCAGTTGAACCACTCCAAGACTTTCCATAGACTTCAATAGAGAAACCCCAAAAGTTAACCGTCAGCATCATATTTCTAGGCACATTGCCTGGTTCCCAGGGTTTGTCCAGTGTTCCCACAGTAGGTGACAGCTACACATACAAGGAGCAGGACATGAAAATGTTTCCAATGCTGAAATGTTAACAAACACCAGATATAAACGTGGACATATCCTGTGCATATAGATGAGTGCACTTTATTCTTTATCCAATATTAATGAACAGGTCACAATTTTACCTTGGTCTGAAAGGCGAATGTGCCATGAAGAAGGAAGGGGCTGCCAGATGCAAGTTGTAACACACGCCGCTCCACCAACGCGCGCTCCTCTCCTTCAGCTAGCAGGTTCCTCTTTGTGATGACTTTTACAGCAAATTGCTGGCGGGTATATCTATCTTCCGCCAGCACCACCTAGAAAAAAATGGTCATTAGTTGATGATCTTCATTAAAGGTGTTGTCTGGCCTTGGGGTACAAGTCTGCAGACACTTTATGTGAGTGTAGACTCATGAGGATTCTCCAGTGATGGGAGCAGATGGTCATTTATCCGGCCTCACTCAATTCCCTTGTATTGAGCGAGCCTGTGTAAGGGGGTGTTGACTGGACCGTCGCATTCATACCCTTGAAGACACCAATCGTGTTGTATTGTAGTGCAGTTTTCAGTATATATGGTGTAATTACATAGTTACAGTATGTCATATTATGTGAATTGTAATATAGAGTGTGATATGGTCATATGTATAATGTATAGTGTACAGCATAGGATTGCGCAAGATAAGACATAGTTTAGGACTTAGGAGTTGACATAGGTAGGATGAGAATAGTGTAAGAAAGTGTTCATGTTTAGGACTAGCTCATAGTGGGAGGGAAAAGTGCCAGTTAAAGGAGACTGCTTCCTGTTTGTAGAGCGTTCGTGAGTGATATAAGATCAAATTCAAGGGCAGTTGGGGCTGATATCAAGAGTGAGTACATATTGTTCTGGGTGATATGAGGCCTTACAAAAATTCACTGCAGACATTCCTGCAATGTCCGGAGATCAGGGCTCGATTCAGGTGCTATGGCAAGCACCTCACCCCTTTACATACAGAGGAAGATGGACGTGCAATTGTGTATGGGAAATGTAACAGATCTCGGGTGTATTGTGGAACTCAACTGGGAAATCCTGGGGCTGACAGGATCAGTGAACGTAGGGATAGTCCAGTTAGAACGTAAATAAATGCTGAAAATGTTCTGTACTATGGAAATAAGAAATGGAGAATGTTGTGCCCGATACTGTGTATTACAATCTGATGCAATTGAACTGTCGAGTAAACTTCTGTGTGTTGAAACGAACTGAGTGTTCCCTAATCTATGTGCGGCAGCTCCTTAAGTTGAAGACCTGGAGACAGCTGGGGCCTGTGGCCTACAAGTGAGTGTAACGCACCCTACACGCAACAGCACATTTGAACTGGCACACAATTTTTCTGTAAAGTGCCAGGGCGACATGGACAGCTGCACATGTCTCGTCGGCACATGACCACATGTATGCAAATTGCATACCTGCAGTTATGCTCCTGCCCATTCCTGGCACCGGCACTGGAGAACCTCAACAGCACACACACTGCACACTGTGAGGACTCACAAGTCTGTAGTCACATAGTTACTGCAGACTTGTACCCTAAGGTCGAACAACTCATTGAAATAAGTGTGGAGGGGAGCAGGAAAGTGACACCATTGCTATTTCTTTAATAATTATTTTATATTTCTACAGTTTCTTACTAGCTTACATACAGGAGATCTAATAGCTATAAACATGGGCACTAGGAAATAACCCCACTAGAATTACCCATTAAAGCTAGGAGGTTAAAGGATTACTTCAGTCTTAGCCATGCATGATTGAGACAGGAATAACTACAACTCCAGAGCTGGTTGGCATTATTCCTGTGTCAGCCATGAAAAGCTGAGATGAGAATCAATATAAACAGACTGTGTTGGGGTGCAGAGCTCAGCTGTACATAGATGCTGGCATCAAAGACCATGCTGCAAATGTATGCCTATCTATACTAGGGTTATTTTGTGCAGCATATATACTTTATCACATTTGGCGTCTATTACACTTTATATGTGTGTAGGAATTATTTCCACCCAACATACCTTTTTCTAATAGCCTATTATGTATACATTACTTAATATTGCTGCATATTCTTTTGTTATGCACCATGGGGTTTGCCTGTGTTTTTAGCCTTATCTGATTTTCTCTTTTTTCATCAGATTTTATCATGTGTCTAAATTGTACTAATAAAATATATACCTTTTATGCTACCTTGGCTATTGCTCATAGTTTTTTGTATAGGTTATTTCAAGATCGATAAAGATTTAAGCAAAACAAAAGATCATTTTACCCTATGAAAGACCACTTTGCTTGTTTGTCGGGCGAACGTCAGCCTGTTTCCACTGGTTTCCGATAACTGCGCAGTGTGAATGCACCTTAATCTGCAGCACAGACCTGAGACTACATTTGCAGACACTTTGTCCTGATCCTAAACTCCTTTTCACTCCACAGCACCCCTGGTGTCAGGTTTTATGTTGCAGTGATGCCAGGAGTTAGGCTATGTGCCCACGATGCAGAAATGAAGCAGAAAATTTCTGCAGCATTTCTGCATCTCCCTGGCAGAAAAAACGCATGCAGATTGTACATGCAGATTGTGCATGCTTTTTTCCTGCAGAATACATGCGGATCCACATGCGGATTCACATGCGTTTCCGCATGCAGATTGACAAGCGCTTTCCAGGCGATAGCATCACTTGGAAAGTGCTTGACAACTAGGTCACACTGTATAAATCCATGCAAACAGCATGGATTTATACAGTGTGAAACGTAAAAATAAAATAAAATAAAGCTATACTCACCCCCGATGCCCCGGCGTGGCTGCAGCGCTGCTTCTTGTCTAGTTCCCGGCTGCCGGCATATCGTGAGACAGAGCGGTGAAGGGCCTGCGGTCACATGACTGTGACGTCACCGAAGGTCCTTCAGCGATGCCGGCATGCAGAGAAGCCTTCGGAAAGGTGAGTATTAACTTTATTTATTATTTTATTCTTTTTTTTACAGGAACAATGGTACCCAGGTCTGGATGAGAGTCTTCTCTCCTCCAGAACTGGGTACCATCCGTACATAGAGACGCATAGAATTCACTTGTAGAAATGTACAGACGCGCATTCTATGCGTCTCAATGCAAGTCAATAGCGGGGCTTCCGCTGCGCTTCCGCAAAATTAAATGACATGCTGCGGATTTTTGTACGCAGCATAAACGCTGCGGAAAAATCCGCAGCATGTGCATAGAACATGCGGAATCCCCTTGGGGACCATGGGGTGCGGATTACCTAGTGTTTCACAAGCGTTTCCGCTGCGGAAATTCCGCATCATAAACGCTTGAAAAACGCTACGTGGGCACCCAGCCTTATAAGAATTGCAGAAAACACGAGAGGTGAATATATTGTGAAGAGTATGCTTTGGGATATTTGCTGGCTTCTCTGGTAATCAAGGAGCTCTCTCCTTTTCCCAGGAATGTCCTAAAAAATCAGAGAGTTGTCTGTAATAGTATTAGGAGGCTTGTCCTCAATTCGATTTTTGTCCTAACTTCAGGGAGTAGTATGATTAAAAAAATAAAACGATACTACCCTGATAAATCCTTTGCTATTCCAGAGCCTGGCACAGTAGTCCAAACCTGCACTTGTTTACCTTGCTGCAGACAATCACTGGTCTCATTGAGGATGTCTCTATTTATTGGACAAAACCATTGAGACGAGTCATTGGTTAGCAATCAGGAGAATGTATGAGACGTCACCACTGCTGACACGGAATTTTTTGAATTATTACTTTTTAACTGTGGACAATATCTTTAATAAATGTCATTCTCAGTACACACACATATATTTACTCATACTTATGTAGCTACGTACATGCAGATGTACAATGTAGTGCCTTGAAAAAGTATTCACATCCTGTGAACTTTTCCACATTTTTTCAAGTTACATGCAAAAACTTAAATGTATTTTATTGGAATTTTATGTGATATACCAACACAGAGTACAAGTATTTGTGAAGTGTAAAGGAAATGATACATGTTTTTCTGAATATTTTAAAAATGTAAATCTGAAAATTGTGACGTGCATTTGTATTCAGCCCCTCTGAGTCAACACTTTGTAGGACCACCTTTTGCTGCAATTACTGCTGCAAGGTATTTTTCTACCAGCTTTGCACTATAGGTTGAAATTTTTGCCCACTCTTCTTTGCAAACTAGCTGTGAGATTGGATAGAGAGCGTTTGTGAACAACAATTTTTAAGCCTTGCCACAAATTCTCAATGAGATTTATGTCTGGACTTTAACTGGGCTATATAAACACACGAGTATGTTTTTATTTAAACCATCTTATTGTAGCTCTGGAAGTATGTTTAGAGTCGTTGTCCTGCGGGAAGGTGAACCTTCATCTCTGTTTCAAGTTTTTCCAGCCTCTAACAGGTTTTTCCTACAAGATTGTCTTGTATTTAGCTCCATCCATCTTCTAATCAACTCTGACGAGCGTCCCTGTTAAAGAAAAGCATCCCCACAGCATGATGATTCCACCACCATGTTTGACGGTGGGGATGGTGTTTTCAGGGTGATCTGCAGTGTTAGTTTTCCTCCACACTTAGTGTTTTTCATTTAGCAAAAAATTTAAATTATTGGTCTCATCTGACCAGAGCACATTCTTCCACATTCTATGTGGGTGACACAGCTAGCATGGATAAAGGTGGATGAAAGTGCTCTGGTCACATATTTGCATGTAGAGTTTCTACGGCAGCTGTCACTTCTGCATGATGTTGTCTATACAGGTGTCTGGCCCACACTTGCACAGCCAACAGGATCGTGCACCTGTATTGAAAAATAGATGTTGTTATCTGCTGGCCATCCAAGATTCCAAGGTGCAGGCATGTGGGGAAAACAGCAGCACCTGCAACTTCCTAGTGCAGAAGTTAGAGGCACCAGAAAAATACTTTAACCCACTGTAGACTATCAGAAAACACTATTACACATATATAGGTAGCAACACATTTGGAAACCGCCCTGCATCTGCCTTTGTCAGAAACACCTGAATTTGGGGATCTAAGATGGTTATTAACAGTGTTATTCTCTACTTCATTCATGATCTTATATTGTATAGCAAACAATATACGATCTGGGCTCGTAATGTTATGGGTTCTTACCTTTCCAAAACTCCCCCGGCCAAGCACTTGATGAAAATCTAGTCTCTTGATGTTGTCAGAGATTGTGCTGCCGGGGAGAGATGGCCGCACACCACTGTCTCCTAAAATGGCAAACAGAAATAAGGCGAGAAATTAGAAAAAGAATTTACTGTCCATGTATAAAGTGTTGGTTATTTTGTAACCTTAGCAGAGAATTCAGTTTTGGTCAGCATTGGAGTATTCATCTTTGTAAACATATTGCTTTATGCTGTTAATTGAAAAACAGACTATAATTTACTATTCAGTTTAGCACAAAGGGTTAATTATGTTATTACAAAATGGAGAATCAGTATCATTTATGTGCGGAATAATACTGGTAGCACAGTGATTGTCCTATATTAAGTGTACTGCCTTAGAAAACAATTACAGCTCAACGCTAATATTGTCCTGCAACAGTGTTAAAGGGCCCCTTCCCCTGGGACTGAGAAGTGGGTATACGTTTCGCATGTATAGGCACTCTACCTGAAGCCCTCCATTAGCTCCCCGATGCCTCCTCTGCTGGGATAGGCGTTCCTTTCCTCCTGCTTCCAAGATGACGGTCATAGCAGCATGGAGTACACTGGTAAATCTAAACCTCACCTCTCCTGCCTTTCCTTTCCCATCCCACAGCACAGAAAAGACAGGGAAGATGTGGTTTAGACTTACCAAACTGGTGGCCATCTTGGAGGTAGTAGGAACAGAACACAGATCTAAGCAATGGAGGTAGCGGGAGGCAAAAGAAGGGCGTCAGGAAGGATGACTGTATATTTACAAAGTGTAGTAACTTTTCAGTCTCAGGGTATAAGGTTGCTTTAATATACATTTTTTCCTATACTCAGTCACTAAGTTGCAAAGAGGGGAATTTATTAAATATACATAAAAAAACAAATACATTTTAATCAGATTGATTCTTCCTTGTTCCTCCATATTTTTGCCATTCTGCTAAAACGACTCAACACCGGTATGACATTCACTTCTATATAGTCCACCATCTTATGTGATATATTTAATGCCAAATATTTCAAACTGTTGCCCTCTTGGATAATAAGTATATCACCATCTGTAATTTGGAAATTCTTGTCCAATAATGATATCTGACTTATTCCAATTAATCTTCAATCCAGAAAAAATACCAAATCCATTCACCAATGTAATATCTGTCCTTAGATCTTCCTTTACATTTATTAAAATAATAACAAATCACCTGTGTACATCGCTAATATTTCCTCCTGAGTCCAAAACTGAGAACCCCTTATTCCTTTACAACCTTAGGCTGTGTGCCCACAATGCGTTTTTAATGCGTTTCCGCAGCGTTTTTATAGCTGCTGAAACGCATTAAAAACGCATGGTAGAAGGGCAGCAATGTTCCCCAATGATAATCCGCATGTGCTGTGCACATGCTGCGAAAATTTCCGCTGCGGAAAAAAACGCAGCGCTACCAATTATTTTGCAGAAGTGCTGCGTCTTCGCCGCCATTGACTTGCTTTAGATCACATGGATTACGCATCACTGTATATGTAGGTGCGTAATCCACGCGTTCCAATGTGCAGATGGTACCCGGGTGTAGATGAGAGGAGAGTCTCCTCCACACCCAGGTACCATTAAAAAATCTGTAAAAAAAGAATAAAATAAAAAATAACTGTCTACTTACCTTCTGTCGGCCCGCGCTGCGCTCCTACTTGCTTCCCGGCACTTTGCAATGAATTGAAGGACCTGCGCTGACGTCAGAGTCATGTGACGGGTCACGCGATGCTGACGTCGGCAGGTCTTTCAATTCACTGTTGCCGGCAAGGGAGAACGGAGTGTAAAGCAGGACACCGGGGGCCATCGGAGGGTAAGTATACATTTATTTTTTTATTTTTACCACTCTCTCGGGTCACACTATATAAATCCATGCAATTTGCATGAATTTATATAGTGTGACCTAGTTGTCACAAGCACTTTCCAAGTGATGCTAATCGCTTGGAAAGCGCTTGTCAATCCGCATGCGGAAATGTCAGTGAATAAAGCTCCATTTCCGCATGTCCCTGGCAGGAAAACGCATGTACAATCCGCATGTACAATCCGCATGTACAATCCGCATGTACAATCCACATGTACAATCCGCATGCGTTTTTTTCTGCCAGGGAGATGCAGAAACGCTCAGGAAAAAATCCTGAGCATTTCTGCATCGTGGGCACATAGCCTTATATATGGTCAATAAGTAGGGCAAAGAGCAGCTTGGATTAGGAAATCCATGTCTTGTGCCCATAAAAAGGACAAAAAGCTGGGACATAACCCCATGCACCTACTACTTTAGGAGGGCACCATCTAATAACTGGGATCTACCTGCCACATGTCATACAACATCATACGAATTTCAAAAAGAAAAGAAGACATGCACCTAAGCGGTGATCACCTGAAGAAATAATCACGGAATATTTGAATATAAATTACATCAATTTATTACAGTATCTCCTGACACATATATAAGAATACGCACAAAAAAAATTATTTTAAAACACCATTAAAAATAGTGGAGGAATCCACTGCTTGAGGAACCCACTACTTTAGAGACCTTCCCATATTATAATGACAGAAAATACAATAAAGTGCAGTCAAATAGATGAACTCTAACAGGCTGTATAGAATATCTATGATGGTCAATATTGCACAAGCCCAAAGTATTCTATATAAATAGAGAATACACAAAAAACAATATGTATATAAAGTGCAACAACAGGTATCTGTGTGAAAATCAATATGGTGTCCCTGTATACAGGGTAATAGGTCTATAGAACAGTATAATTGTAAACTGGCGATTGCCAATAGACCCTTTCACCTCACACTGGAGATGACTACTCCATAACCACTCCATCACATACACTCAATTGTGGCCACCCGTGCTGCCCCAGCAAAAAATAATAGTAGAGCCAATTAAACAATATGATCATAGAAAGCAAATACTCAATCAAATCAGCCTGTAAATGGGAAGGTGCAAATGGGACCTCAGTGCCCAGTGCGTGTCGCCACACACGGTGGCTTCATCAGGGGCATTTAAAGTACATATCCTCGTGTCCCGGTATATATGTAGCCTAGAATCAAAATAATTACCGAGAAAATGTTTAATTTACCTGGAAAGTGCAGTTTATGAAGTCCGAATAAACCCACCTTGGACATTTTTAAAGAAACTGACTCCTGTGACTATCTTAAAAGTGGCTGAGTGAGTACCAACCCAGTTACAATTAGTGGAGAATGTGGGCAAGATTCCAGGAAAACGTGTACCTGCCACAGAGATCGATGGATGTCCTGGGTAAAGGCCGCCAGCCAGCCAGAGATGTCCGGCACCATGAAAGAGCCACTCAAACACCTGCTGCAAAGCCAACAACAGCAGCACCGGCAGCACTTGCAGAGCCAGCAGAGCCTGCAACAGCAGCACCGGGAGCAGCAACAGATGCAGCAAGAGACTAATAAACTTCTGATGCAGCAGATTCAGCAGCAACAACGGCAGATGGAACTTCTAGCGGGGAAAGTTCGCAGCAGAGAGGCCGTCCCTCCCTCAACTCCAGGTAATGATTCACACGTCAGGTAAGAAGAGCATTGCAAAAGATTACTCCGGGTGATGACGTCGAGGTCCTAACGTTCTTTGGGAGGGTGGCGGAGCGGGAGAGATTGCCTCCAGAGCAGTGGGCGGAGGTGCTGGTGCCATATTTAATGGGCCAGCCTCAGAAAGCTCATTATGACTTGTTTGGCCCTGCAGGACGCAAAGGAGTGCGCCAAATTAAAAACAGAAATTTTGGCGCGCTTGGGAGTGACTCTGACTGTTAGGGTGCAACGGGTGCACCACTGGGCCTATTGCAGTGACAAACCTCCCAGGTCCCAAATGTTCGACCTCCTACACTTGGTTCAAAGTGGTTGTAACCTCAATCTTCCTCCCCAGTACAGATGGTGGAAAAGGTCATCATGGACAGGTTCATCCACTCCCTTCCAAAGTCGGTGCAAGCCTGGGTTGCCCAGGGAGATCCCCGTAAAAGCTGCTGAGTGAGTATCAACCCCCTTAAAGGAGTTTATACAAAATTTCTCCATTGCCAAAAACCATATCAATAGGGAATCAGGATTGCTAAATCTTAGAGTAACATGAATCCTGATAATCCTTGGGATTAATAAGCCTCTTCCCCAAAAAATTCTTCCAGAGGATTGGAAAAGATGTTGTATCACTAGACTTTGACGCACGTCTACATGATTTTCTATTACAGGTAAAGTCAATTACAGTATTAAAATCTCCTACAATCAAAATCGGATATTGCAAGTTTTCACTTTCTTCATAGTGAAGCTCAGATTTATATGGGAGAGGAATACAGGTGTTTGCAATTTCTAACCTTATGTTGTTAATTTTACATTTCAACAGTTTATATATATATATATATATATATATATATATATTTATATATATATATATCTTACTTCTACCCTGTGTAATACATACTTATATTTACACCCCTTTGAACAAGGATAAAGACCCTCGTGAGTAGATATTATGTACAGCATGATATACATGTACTTGACAACCCACTTTTAGCTACTTTCTTGAATCACTATCTGAATGTGTCTTTTGAAGACATATCAGAGACATCAGATCTCTTCTCATCCAAGCAAAGAAATACCATTTCAACTTATCTTAAACCCTTCTAACATTAAATTAGATAACTTTCACCATATTAAAATAATAATTAAGTTAAAATATCCCTCCTCTTCTGATACCTCCCCCACTCCACCTTCCACTTCACCCCTTCAAACCATCTCCCACTCTTAGCTCCCCAACTACACGTTAGGCCGGGTCACACAAGTGTTGATTCTCTCATGTGAGAGAATTGGATCATTTATGCTAATGACACTAGGCTCAAGCTCTGACCAGAGTTTGAGCCGAGTGTCAGTTTACTGGGATCCGTTTCTCTTGTTTGAGACAATCATATTACAGGTGCGGAGAAGATGGAGAACTTCGTTTCTCCAACTTTTCCATCGTCTGTGTCTGCATAAATCAAACTGCACTGGGATGAAATCCAAGTCTGGGCCAAGGTTTTACACGCACCCATAGACTTGTATGGGTGCATGTGATCCGATTTGCTGAGCCACTCTCAGCGTGCTGCAATTGTTTTCCCATGCCGAATCGTCATGAGCAAAAACATTTCAGATCTGCACTGCCCCATAGTATAATATTGGGCTGAGTGCTGTCTGATAAAACATCAGAGAGCACTCTACTATGTCATACAGCAGTGTGAACGAGTTCTTAGAGAACTCCTCAACCAGACATCCACCCACCCTCCAACTAACCTGCCTTAAATAAATGAATCTTCCATAATCAATTGTAAGGGAGAATATCTCTCTATTTACATCTCAAAAACCCTTAGATTAGCCACTGACACAGAATTTAAGAAAACAAATAGTAAGATATTGTATGGTAATTCAATAGTGTATTAAATAATGTTTAAGTGCATTTATAAAATGACCCTAAAAATTCTTTATTAGATGTAGATATTTGAGTCTTAAAAGAAGTAGTAATAAGATCTTATTAATACGTATTTTGTCTCAAACTCTGTTTGCAGTTATGAGGAAATGGAAGGTAAAAGAACAACCTGAATTAAATTAATTGATAAGCGAAAAAAGAGAAAGTGGTCTACGATAATAAAAATCAGACAACTGTTTATGAGCATATCTGGGAAGAATGGACAGGTGTAGAGCAATGCTAGTTATGGGGTGAAGGGTTTTCCTTGTATCCTCCCCTTCAGTTTGGGGGTGCAGGTGGGGTTTGTTTTGATTCAAGGGAGGAGGGATGATGGAATAATATGGAAGGGTTAATATTTGTTCCATTTTGTTTTTCTTAAACAGATGATTGAAGCGTATGGATATTTATTGTATATGAGAGAATATAAATAAATGTTATATGTGAAGTACTATAACTGCATTAAAATAAATGAGATTATTGCAACATATTACTATTTAATAAACTATTTGTAATCTTTAAGAAAAAAAAATAGCAAGGAGGGGAATTTTATATGCATTTGTTGGAAATGTGTTTTTTGAGTATAAATGGTGCAAGATAAAAGATCTTCACCCTGAGGTTTCTGCCCCCATAATCAGTGCAGGAGAGCAAATGCTATGCAAAACCATGAATCTGCAACAACAGTAGTGGATTTTCTGTTTCCCATTTTGCTACAATGAATAATAATGGTACATACCCTCAAAATGGTACTTACCACACTAAAGAAATAGAGGCTACATACACATGCATCTCACTAAATTAGAATATTATCAAAAAGTTTATTTATTTCAGTTATTCAATACAAAAAGTGAAACTCACATATTATATAGAGTCATTACAAGCAGAGTGATCTATTTCAAGTGTTTATTTCTGTTAATGTAGATGATTATGGCTAACAGCCAATGAAAACACAAGCGTCATTATCTCAGTAAATTAGAATACTTTATAACAACAGCTTGAAAAATGTTTTTAAAATCTGAAATGTTGGCCTACTGAAATGTATGTTCAGTAAATGCACTCAATACTTGGTCGGGCTCCTCGTGCATCAATTACTGCATCAATGCGGCAATGTGGCATGGAGGCGATCAGCCTGTGGCACTGCTGAGGTGTTATGAAAGCCCAGGTTGCTTTGATAGCAGCCTTCAGCTCGTCTGCATTGTTGGGTCTGGTGTCTCTCATCTTCCTCTTGACAATACCCCATAGATTCTCTATGGGGTTAAGGTCAGGCGAGTTTACTGGCCAATCAAGCACAGTGATACTGTTGGTTTTAAACCAGGTATTGGTACTTTTGGCAGTGTGGACAGGTGCCAAGTCCTGCTGGAGAATGAAATTTCCATCTCCAAAAAGCTTGTTAGCAGAGGGAAGCATGAAGTGCTCTAAAATTTCCTGGTAGACGGCTGCGCTGACTTTGGCCTGGAAAAAACACAATGGACCTACACCAGCAGATGACATGACTCCCCAAACCATCACTGATTGTGGAAACTTCACACTAGACCTCAAGCAGCTTGGATTGTGGCCTCTCCACTCTTCCTCCAGACTCTGGGACCTTGATTTCCAAATGAAAATTGGAACTCTGGGACCTTGTGGGGTGTGTCAATGACTGCCTTCTGGACATCTGTCAAGTCAGAAGTCTTCCCCATGATTGTGGAGCCTACTGAAACAGACTAAGGGACTTTTTAAATGCTTAGGAAGCCTTTGGAGGTGTTTTTTGTTAATTATTCTAATTTACTGAGACAATGACTTTTGTGTTTTCATTGGCTGTAAGCCATAGTCATCAACATTAACAGAAATAAACACTTGAAATAGAAAGGGTGCTTCTACTCAATACTGAGCCAAGGGTCTGAATTCTTATGACCATGTGATATTTCAGGGTTTTTTTTTAATAAATTTGCAAAAATTTCTACATTTCTGTTTTTTTCAGTCAAGATGGGATGCAGAGTGTACGTTAATGAGAAAAAAAATGAAATTTTTAGAATTTACCAAATGGCTGCAATGAAACAAAGAGTGAAAAATTTAAAGGGGTCTGAATACTTTCTGTACCCACTGTATGCCCACATACTGTCCCTCTCCAAAATATTCCCCTGTACATTGCCCGATTGAATGAAGGACCCCCCACCACAATTGTGCCCCCTTTGACAATTGTCACCCTCATTATGTGCCCTCACTGTAACATTAGCCCCTTCCTTCCTCATCCACAATGATATAATTAATTTAATCTTTGGCTCCTTGACTTACTATTGGCTGTGCCATCTCTTCTCCTCTGAGGTGTTTGGGTGCCGACAATAGTGTGATGACGTCAGCAGCGTGCCGAGCAGCAGCATGTCGAGGCTGGGACTGACGAGCGCTGTTTTACCCTAGTCCCGATGACAGTGTTCAAATATGTTTGCGTCTGAAACATTTGAATATAAGAAGATGGGAGCTCCATATCCTGGACGGCTCCATGGGCTGCAGCAAAACTTTGGTGGGCTGCATGCGGTACATGAGCTGTTTGTTGTGCAGGTCTGTTCTAAAACAACACTACATTGTATAACACCTGCACCAGATTGTGCAGTTACCTCAGCCCCGAGCCTACCGGCAGTCACAGTCGGACTCCCTATAGAGAAGGTAGAGAGGATTTATTACCATCTCTGGCTTTTCAATTACTGTGATAGATGTTAGAAATGCATTGGGGAAATATTGGCCCATTTTGAAGCAAGACCTAGTCCTTTCCAAATGTACTACACCAGTCCCTTCCACCACCTATAGAAGGGCGATGAACCTGAGGGACTTGCTGGTACATAGTTACCATAAAGATCCGGGACCAGAGAAAGCCTTCAGCTCAAAAGGCCCCAGATGGGGCTTCTATCCATGCAAGAACTGTGCGGCCTGTGTAAATCTGGTGCGGTGTACATCCTTCCCATCAAGTGATGGTCATAAGGAGTTTCAAATCACACAGCATACATCTTGCAATACAGAAGGCGTAATCAACCACGCCTTGTGTCCATGTGGCCTCATCTATGTGGGTCTTACTTTTCGCCAACTGAGAGTGCGTGTGAGGGAGCACGTGCAAGATATTAAGAATGCATCAGAATCTCTTGCCGATACTGTATTGAAGCCTATCCCAAGGCATTTCAAGTTAAAACATGGGTGTGATGCTAGCCTCCTCCAAATTCGGGGTATTGACAGGATATTAATTGACTAGGGGGGGGGGATTGGAGAAAGACCGTTGGTGGATTATGAAAATTGATTGCATATGCCCCAAAGGCCTCAACGAGGTCCTCAGTTTTGTCCCTTTCTTGTAATGTGCTATTGTGTTTAGGTTTTACTTATGTTTTATGCTGTTTATAACTTCTCACTTTTTTATTTACATGCAGGGTATCCAGTATTTTTGTACACTCTACTGTGAGACAGATGCTGGACCACCACTCACTTGGAGGATCTTCTTCTCCCTTCCCTCCCTCCCTTTTTCTGCCCCCCTCGGGGACCGGGTGCCTGATCGTCCTTGCGGGCCAGCGCTCCACGCGTCTCCCTTTTCATGGATATGTACTCACCTTTCAGCAGCATCCCGCCCTGCTGCTCTCTCTTTTTCGGACCTGTCTATTTCCTGTGCGGTGTGCCACTAATTGATTCCATCCGCTATAAGCATTTTTTATAAAACATTTTACTCACTATTGTTATTCATCGGCTTTTACTCTTTGTTTATTGTTGCTTTAAATCTGTGATTTTGGATGCAAAAAAAGGGCACTTTAAGATGCACTTCCTGTGTCACACTGACACGTCAGTATTCCTATCACTTGTATATTTTTTATTTTATTTTTTCGATTCCTCTTGCCCATTGTGGCTTATAATTTTCTGATTTTTTTATTGTACATTTTCCATTATACTGATGTCAGTAGCTATGTTACTATATAACACATGTCTATGCTCACTCGTATGTGAAGGGCACACATACATTTGTATTGTGACATTAACTATCTCTTCATACTATTGTTATTTATTATATTTATTTTACCTGTGATTGGTCTCACTAGTAGTGATGGGCGAGCGTGGTTTGTTAACCCTTTCGGCGAGCATGCTCGGGTGCTCGCCCAGTATCTTCAGCGTGCTGAGGTGTTATGTTTGAGTTATTGTGTGTGCATGATTTGCAACTGACAGCTTTAATACATGTGAGGAAAGCCTAACAAACAGGCATTCCTCACATGTGTTAAAGCTGTCAAACAGTCGCAAATCATGCACACACAGTGACTCAAACATGATATTCAAGTACACTGAAGATGCTCGGAAAACACCCGAGCATGCTCATAAATCTCGAGTAACGAACGTGCTCGCTCATCACTACTCACTAGTGTAACACTTTCACGTAACATATGTGGTTTTTCACGTTGCTGTGATTCTGGTTGCCATTGGATGCATCTGACATCTGCACCACATGGGCTTGGTCACGAAATAATAATAAAAAATATTCACACAATTCGTGCACTCTCTGTTTATTATTGTTTCCATGTTTTCATTCACTTGTCACATCTTCATTTTTTCTTCCTTTTCCCTTTCCCTTCCCTCCCCTCTTTTTACCACCATTAGTTTTGCACATTTATGCACAATTTATAACTTTGTTCTGTTGATACTCATGGTATTCCCATATTCTCTGTACCATATTGAGTACATATTATATTATATTGTCTCATGACTCTCTCTATATATACTCCTTTATATTTAATAATGATACTTTGGGTATTACTTGGTGGACATTATACTTTATACACATATGTTGTATATAATTCTCACAATATGATGTCTATTCCTGATTGTGTGTTTTCATATATTATTTTCCCTCTTTTATCTACATCTTTGTATCTTTGTGTATTTATATATATATATATATATATATATATATATATATATATATATAGTGGTCCAAAAGTAGGTGGACAGAAAATAATAACATTTATTTTGATTTATATATAAAATTATATTTACTAACACAAGCATAACATTGACAATTACATTTTATTCTGAACAATAACACAAAAGCCCTTAAATGTTATCAATGCAGGGGCTCAAACTGTTTTCCATTACAATTTGCACAGCTTTGAAGTCGCCTCTTGCGCTTCAACAAACTTTTTTGCACAAGTCTCTTTGGGTATTAATTTCTTGAAGTGCATCTCTTATGTCATTTTTCAAGTCACTGACACTTTTTGGTTTTCGACTATAAATTTTGTCCTTGAGTACTCCCCAAAAGAAAAAATCCATTGGGGTCAAGTCTGGTGAACGTACCGGCCAATCAAGTGGGCCTCTTCGGCCAATCCATTTATTAGGAAATGTTTCATCAGGATACTCGCGGATTACTCTTGAATAATGTGGAGGGGCCCCAACTTGTTGGAAATAGACTTTTTTTTTCAAAGAGTCTGTGAGGTATGAAAAGTGGAATCTGATTGGTTGCTAAGGGCAACTGAGCCAGTTTTACTTTACACCATGTTTGATAAATCTCCCCCTTCATAACCTTATTACACTTTCTGTCCACCTACTTTCGGACCACCCTGTATATATATATATATATATATATATATATATATATATATATATATATATATAATATAACCGGGGATGCATCCCTCTGTCTGAAGCCTCGATAGACTGCGCATGCGCGACGCACAGTCTGGCTTCAGACAGAATCATGCATCCAGCCGTTACAGGTAAGAGGAGGTGTATGGCGCCGGAGATCGCGGTATGCGTAGACACTGAACGCATACCGCGTTCTCCGGCGCCATACTTGCATACTTACCTGACCGGGAGGAGCGTTGCCACGGCACCTCTCTTCTGGCCGGAGACCGGGGGCAGGAGTGAGGCGTCGGATCGGCGCGTGCACATAGCGCTATCCTTTGCCATTTTACTGAAGACACATTTACAGTGTGTCTTCAGCAAAATGGCGCCGGACAGCGCAGTGCCCCGGCGCTGCTCTCCTCCCCCGGCCTCCGGCAGAAGAGGACGCAGCAGCGCTGGAGCACAGAGAACAAAGGTGAGTATAACTCTTTATTTTTTTTTGTATATGTGTACAGTGTGAAATGGATGAGGGGGCCACACATATCAGGATTGTGGGGTGAGGGGACCATGCATATACCAGGATTGTGGGGTGAGGGGTATCACGCATACCAGGATTGGGGATGAGGGGAGCCACGCATACCGGGATTGGGGATGAGGGGTGCCACGCATACCGGGATTGGGGATGAGGGGTGTCACGCATACCGGGATTGGGGATGAGGGGTGCCATGCATACCGGGATTGGGGATGAGGGTTGCCACGCATACCGGGATTGGGAATGAGGGGTGCCACGCATGCCGGGATTGGGGATGAGGGGTGCCACGCATACCGGGATTCGGATGAGGGGCCATGCATACCAGGATAGGGATGAGGAGTGCCATGCATGCCAGGATAGGATGGTGCGGACAGGATGGGGGCAGCACAAATACCAGGAGGGGGGCAGCACATACCACACATACCAGCATGGGAGACCATATACCAATAAAAATGCTCGCCACCTGGGCATAGAACGGCTTCAATAGCTAGTAAATATATATACATAGAAAGTCATGATTAACTTACACCAGGTATGGGCCGGTAATGTTCTCCGCAATTTCTTTCTCTCCCTCTAAGTATGTCTGCATCTCTTGGCATCCTGATGATTGTGCACATTCTGCCAGCCGGCAAGAAGCACCTGGTTGCCATGAATACGTGTCCCTATGACGCGGCACTTCGGGCCCTCCTTACTGACGTGTTAGCGGGAGGCGGGCACCTGCTGCGTTGGACACTGACTCCCTGGCTTCCGGCGCTGGCTTCCGCCACTGGAAGCGTCGCTGTACCCCCGCTACACGTGCCAAAATACTTTGGATATATATACCCCCCTGCCTGTCACCTGACGCGCCCCCTGGGACATATTCCTTTTTGAGGGGAATACCCGGCACCGGATCAGATGGGGGGTTGTAGTCTCCGAGCGGCTGTGACCCGGCCCGTGCCCAGGGCGTCAAACTCAGTGTTATGTGGCAGTCCTACAGATGTTATTAAGAGTTCTTTTGTGTCGACTACGCCACCCGTTGTGATGCGGTCACTGTGGCCGCCGCTGCAGCAGGGTCCGCTGAGGCTGATGGTGGGTGCGCAGCTTGGTGGGATAACCCCCAACGGGAGGGGTATAGCCTCAGAGGGGACAGGTGCAGAGGATGGGGGTTGTGGTGGTGCAGTGCAGACGGCAATGAAGACAGAGTCGGGTTGTGCAGTTAAGGGTGTTTACTTACTGCAGATGTTGTACTGGTCACTCCAGCTTCGAGTGACCACCCGAGCCGTGCTGCGTCCACCAGGTCCTGGATCCAGCCAACCCCCAAACAAGTCCGGAGCGTGGCCCTGAGCTCTCCTTCTGTCCCGTTCTCTGGCCGTCCCCACCAGTGATCCACCTAGGTCCAGCTCCCTCGGGCCTTCTGTTGGGACACCCTTGGCCTTGGGTTCCCTGACCCTTCATGTGGTGTGCCTTCGGGGTGGATGTGGTGGGTGGCCGTGGCAGATGCTGCCCACGGCCTCCGGTCTCTGGCTAGGGTGTGTTTTCTGCCCCCGCCAGTTTGGGATCCGGTACCCTGTGCCGACTCTTCACCCGGGGATTTAATTTGGGTTCTTGGAGTCCTCTTTTCTGTTTCCCCCTCTGGGTCTCTCTTCTCCTCTCTCACTCTGGGTCTCTCTTCTCCTCTGCTCGCTGACTTGTTCTCTGCATCTGACCCTGTTCTTAGTTGGTGCCCACCTTATATACACCCTCTATGTGTGAGCTCAGGTGACCAGCACCCAATGAGCTCCTAACTTTACCCAGGCTGCTCCCCCTATCTGCCCCTACACTACTTGGGATGTACCACCCCCCTCCCACTCCAGCCAGGAACAGACTCGGTCGTACCTGCACATTTCTAAGTGGGAGTACCGTTGGCCTGTTCCTCGGAAATGGGATGTATGTAGTGCATGCAGCCTACCGAGCTCAGTTCCACACTCCATCCTTACCCGGGAGTGGAATATCACACCTCTGGGTTGAGGTGCAATACCCCTGTAGCAGCCGAATCCTCAGGGTGCTACATTCCCCCCTGGTAAATCACAGCACGTCCTCGGGCTGTAAGACATAACACCAAACATACAAATTTTTGCATAAACATATAAAACATATAAAAACATTATATATATATAAAACTTTTCAGATAAAACATTCTCGTCGCCTCTGGCTCCTCCTCCGGTCACTGTGCAACGTGTGACCGGGTAAAGTGCGACAGTCTTTCTGGAAAACTGGTTTTCCTATAAAACCGGTAGGGGGCGCTTTAGGAAGCGCAACTATATACAGGGGAAGTTGGCCGTTCTCAGTCCTCGGCCAGGTAAAGGGAAGGGAATGGCTGCTCACAGTCCTCAGCCTGGTATGGATACGGAATAACGGGTAAACAGTTCACTCATGCTGGTCCCAACGGGGACTATATATATGTAGCAACAGTTTCTTTGGTACCCGGTCGGGTAACTATTTACATCTACTGCTCTGCCGCACTCAACGGCGTCTTCCTCCTGCTCTTTGCTTGTAGCTGGGTGTAACTTCAGACCCGTCCGGGTCCTCTTGCTCCTCCTCCTCGCACCGCAACTCCTCCTCCGTCAGGCGGTGTACGTGGAGGGCGTAAGGTCCTTTGGCACACTTGTGCCGGGTGAAGGTGACCTCGTCTCCGATGTAGAGGTCACGACCTCTGTGACCCTCCGGCAGATGGGATTCAACGTCTCTGCGCGTTACAAAAACGTCACCGAAGGTGTTGCGGTCTCGGATGAAGCCCCACCCATGCTGCTGGTTGAACTTGATCACTGTCCCGATGGTGCGGGGACAATGCGCTGCACGGGGGTCCCTCCTGGTCCGGCTCTTCTGCTCGGCACTCCGTACTTGGGCCTGTTGCTCTCGGACCCGCCTCTCTCTCTGCTCCCTTGCGAACTCCGCGAGCTGCTGACGGCAGCACTCAGCGCGCTCTGCTGCAGCTGCCCGGGTTTCTCCGGTGAACCCCATTAGATCTTCTCCCGTGGGGTCCCACGCAAATTGGGCTTCTTCCAGAGGAGGCGAGACCCGTGCCACGGGCTTCGGAGCCGGAATCAGGGGCTCACACAAGGGCCCTAGTCTCTGCCGCCGTTCCAGCTCATGGAATTCTTCGGGCCAGATGAAGGGCCGCCCGTCCGGCCATGTGAGCTGGCTGAACAAGTCCTTCCCCAGGTGTGGCACCCTTGGTTTTACGGGCGCGGGCGCGGTGGTGGTGGCGCCCGGATTGCCCAGGCCTTGCGGCCAGGCCTGGGGCACCTGGAAGGTGAAGGGCACCGTTAATACGGCGGCGCCCTGGGCTACCTGGCCTTGCGACCAGGCCGGAGGCTCCGCGGAGGTAGGGGGCGCTGTTGGTGATGCGGCGCCCGGGGGTACTAGGCCTTGCGACCAGGCTGGTGGTATTTCTTGCTTTGTCACGCTCCGGGTCGAGGCGCGTGACGTCACAGGGGCCGCTGCGGCGGCTTCCGGTCGGGGCCTAGTCCATAGCGGTGACATGGCGGCTACGGGCACAGCAGGGGGACTTTCGGGCTCTGCGACGGGGAGCTGGGGCAGGTGGGCGGTTTCCCGGCTTGGGGTATAGGCGTCCCCTTTACCTGCCTCCTTGCGTCCGGCTCCCTTCTCGGCGCCGTCTCCGGCCTTTGGTCCTCCCGCGCCATCCTCAGAGGCGGTCTGTTTCCTCTTCCAGGGTAGCGTGCTCCGTTGACTGGTCTCAGCTTGCTGGGCCATCTCCCGGCTCCATTCCGCCAATATCTCGCGCTGTACCCGGGCCATCCTCCGTGCGAGGCCCTCCAGGGCAGTCTGTGCACACTCCCGGTCTCGGGGGAGCTGTGCAAGGACCTCCACTAGGCCTAGTGGGGTCGTGGTGTCTAGCAGGCTCCTGACCAACGGGTCGGTGCTGCTCTGCTCTTCTTCCAGCAGGCTCCTGGCCAGCGGGCCGGTGCTGCTCTGCTCTCCTTCCTCGGTCTCTAGCAGACTCCTGGCCAGCGGGCCGGTGCTGTTCTGCTTTCTCTCCATCTCCGGGTAAGCTCCTCCGCTACTCCTCTCCAGGCTTCTTGCCTCCGGGTGCGCTCGCTCCAGACTGCTCCAGGCGGCACCCATCTTCGTTCTTTTCTTTCGTCTCCTCCCACTTCGAGGGCGGTCCCGGGGCAACTCGGTGACTGTCAGCTCCAGGGGTAGTTCTTTCACGCTGACAGACACCTCCAGCATCACAGTCTCTGTTGGTGGGGGCGGTTTCCACTTTTGGCGCCATTTTCTGTCCTGGCCCACGATGGGAGGCGGCCTCTTGCCCTCCTTTGGCACGCCCATAATGGCGTCCGCTGCTCTTCCAAGGCGGGAAATCTTCAGATTTGGCGGGAAGCGTCGCCCAGTGGCGGGAAACTCTGCAGATGGCGGGAACAAGCTGGAAATGGCGGACAATCGGCGGGAAACGGCCTGTGATGGGGTCCGATGGCGTGGACCCTCCGGAACCGGCGGGAGACTTCTTTCTGAGGTAAACTTGCACTTTTCTTCAGGCACGCAGTACCCGGGTGTTGTGGGCACGTAATCCTGCCGACTACGCCAAAGTTGACGCGCCCCCTGGGACATATTCCTTTTTGAGGGGAATACCCGGCACCGGATCAGATGGGGGGTTGTAGTCTCCGAGCGGCTGTGACCCGGCCCGTGCCCAGGGCGTCAAACTCAGTGTTATGTGGCAGTCCTACAGATGTTATTAAGAGTTCTTTTGTGTCGACTACGCCACCCGTTGTGATGCGGTCACTGTGGCCGCCGCTGCAGCAGGGTCCGCTGAGGCTGATGGTGGGTGCGCAGCTTGGTGGGATAACCCCCAACGGGAGGGGTATAGCCTCAGAGGGGACAGGTGCAGAGGATGGGGGTTGTGGTGGTGCAGTGCAGACGGCAATGAAGACAGAGTCGGGTTGTGCAGTTAAGGGTGTTTACTTACTGCAGATGTTGTACTGGTCACTCCAGCTTCGAGTGACCACCCGAGCCGTGCTGCGTCCACCAGGTCCTGGATCCAGCCAACCCCCAAACAAGTCCGGAGCGTGGCCCTGAGCTCTCCTTCTGTCCCGTTCTCTGGCCGTCCCCACCAGTGATCCACCTAGGTCCAGCTCCCTCGGGCCTTCTGTTGGGACACCCTTGGCCTTGGGTTCCCTGACCCTTCATGTGGTGTGCCTTCGGGGTGGATGTGGTGGGTGGCCGTGGCAGATGCTGCCCACGGCCTCCGGTCTCTGGCTAGGGTGTGTTTTCTGCCCCCGCCAGTTTGGGATCCGGTACCCTGTGCCGACTCTTCACCCGGGGATTTAATTTGGGTTCTTGGAGTCCTCTTTTCTGTTTCCCCCTCTGGGTCTCTCTTCTCCTCTCTCACTCTGGGTCTCTCTTCTCCTCTGCTCGCTGACTTGTTCTCTGCATCTGACCCTGTTCTTAGTTGGTGCCCACCTTATATACACCCTCTATGTGTGAGCTCAGGTGACCAGCACCCAATGAGCTCCTAACTTTACCCAGGCTGCTCCCCCTATCTGCCCCTACACTACTTGGGATGTACCACCCCCCTCCCACTCCAGCCAGGAACAGACTCGGTCGTACCTGCACATTTCTAAGTGGGAGTACCGTCGGCCTGTTCCTCGGAAATGGGATGTATGTAGTGCATGCAGCCTACCGAGCTCAGTTCCACACTCCATCCTTACCCGGGAGTGGAATATCACACCTCTGGGTTGAGGTGCAATACCCCTGTAGCAGCCGAATCCTCAGGGTGCTACATCACCCATACACAATCGCCCCCTGGAGAAGCAGGACTTGAAACGCGCGTCAGGGCTGCTTTCATGCCATCTACAGGTTGTAACTAGGCTGTACTCTCATTTTATGTGGGACCATAACTTTCTATATGTGTCACTGTGTATTACTCTCACTAGAAGATATACTTATGTTGTGACATCTGTGTCATAGGCATGATTCTTCTCCTTATTTGGATATTAGCAACTTGTACTGTATAATTAGTTCCTGCTGTGCACTCGTACTTTATATGCTTTACTTGTGATCTGGACTCTGATACATTCTTTTCCAGTTGCTCTATGTCTTATCCCTAATTTAGTGTATCATTAACCTTTGTGCATGGGATGCAGTAAGTATGTTAATGAATCAATTGAACGTATTTATTGATTTTTCTCTGCCTCCCTTGGGACGAATCATGCTTTAATAACACTTGTTGATTATTCCTTCTTTATAGACACTTAACTGTATGTATATATATATATATATATATATATATATATAAAAAGTTATAGATATATATTTTTACATTATGAAATGGTATTCCTACTTATGGAGGGAATTGGATTGTAATGTATTCCCAATTAAACACCTGAGATTGGGAAGGAGGTGGAGACCTGTTGAGGGTTCCTCCTCTGACCTATTAATCTCACTCCATGGATGAACCTAGGAATAGGGAATTCCATGGAAGGGTGTTTGGGTTATGTAATAAATATTATCCCTCAGTTCATTGAGGCTGAGTGCCCACGTAGCGTTTTTCAAGCGTTTATGCTGCGGAATTTCCGCAGCATAAACGCTTGTTAAACGCTAGGTAATCCGCCCCCCATGGTCCCCAAGGGGATTCCGCATGTTCTATGCACATGCTGCGGATTTTTCCGCAGCGTTTATGCTGCGTACAAAAATCCGCAGCATGTCATTTAATTTTGCGGAAGCGCAGCGGAACTCCCGCCATTGACTTGCATTGAAATGCATAGAAACCGCGACTGTACATTTGTACAAGCGGATTCTATGCGTCTCTATGTGCGGATGGTACCCAGTTCTGGAGGAGAGGAGACTCTCATCCAGACCTGGGTACCATTGTACCTGTAAAAAAAGAATAAAATAACAAATAAAGTTATATTCACCTGTCCGGCGTCTTCTCTCTGAATGCCGGCATCGCTTGAGGACCTGCGGTGACGTCACAGTCATGTGACCGCAGGCCCTTCACCGCTCTGTCTCGCGATATGCTGCCAGCCGGGAACCAGCCAGGAAGCAGCGCTGCAGCCACACCGGGGCCTCGGGGGTGAGTATAGCTTTATTTGTTTTAATTTTTACGGTTCACACTATATAAATCCATGCTGTTTGCATGGATTTATACAGTGTGACCTAGTTGTCAAGCACTTTCCAAGTGATGCTAATCGCCTGGAAAGCGCTTGTCAATCTGCATGCGGAAACGCATGTGAATCCGCATGTGGATCCGCATGTATTCTGCAGGAAAAACGCATGCACAATCTGCATGTACAATCTGCATGCATTTTTTCTGCCAGGGAGATGCAGAAATGCTGCAGAAATTTTCTGCTTCATTTTTGCATCGTGGGCACATAGCCTTATGGACACAGGAATCACTATTTGAATACTGTCATTGCAATGCAAATATATTGGGAAACTGCTAACAGAATGTTGTCCCTAATAATGAGAAATAGTGCGCTTTTATTATAAATAGGGGATAAGAGAAATCATTAAAGCACATACGTTGTTTACATTTGAAGAAAAGCTTTTGGTGGGGCTTGCCAATTTAAAAGATGGCGATTGTAGCAATAGAAGTGTAATGCGCATGCTCGGTGACGTCACGAAGCGGGCGGACCAGGTTTGCCCCGATCATGTGACGAGATAATGGGGATTTCCTGGGAGACATGCGCAGATGGGATTTTGAGACGCCGAGGACAGCGTGGAGGAAGTAAGAAACGTGGTCATGCTTGATTGCTGCAGTGTGAGTCGCAACCTCAAATATATTATGATTTATAATGTACACCTGGCACTGATAAATACTAATCAAAGCACTTATCACTTTATGAGAGTTATGGATACTGTAATTGATGATAATAATATATCTGCCTAAAATTTTATCACTATGTATGTAACTGAATAATATTTTGTGATATGCACTATTGCACTTTTCTTATGTAATCATGGTTTTGTATCAATTAATTATAATTATGGAATCACTGTTTGTAACTATATATATTGCACTATATGCACTTGAACTCTGCTTGAGAAAGATTCTGTGAACCGAAACGTTGCCTTTGGGCTCATTAAAGTCCATTTTTCTATAATATTTTTGGAGTGCTGCCTCTTGATATTCTTTCTTTCTATATATATATATATATATATATATATATATATATATATACTGTATATATATATATATATATATATATATATATATATATATACATAAATGTATACACAGGGTGGGCCATTTATATGGATTCACCTAAATTAAATGGGAATGGTTGGTGACATCAACTTCCTGTTTGTGGCACATTAGTATATGGGAGGGGGAAAACGTTTCCAGATGGATGGTGACCATGGTGGCCATTTTGAAGTCGGCCATTTTGAATCTAACTTTATTTTTTTCAATGGGAAGAGGGTCATGTGACACATCAAACTTATTGACAATTTCATAAGAAAAACAATGGTGTGCTTGGTTTTAACGTAACTTTATTCTTTCATGAGTTTTTTACAAGTTTATGACCACTTATAAAATGTGTTCAAAGTGCTGCCCATTGTGTTGGATTGTCAATGCAACCCTCTTCTCCCACTCTTGACACACTGATAGCAACAACGCAGAAGAAATGCTAGCACAGGCTTCCAGTATCCGTTGTTTCAGATGTTGCACATCTCATATCTTCACAGCATAGACAATTGCCTTCAGATGACCCCAAAGATAAAAGTCTAAGGGGGTCAGATCGGGAGACCTTGGTGGCCATTCAACTAGCCCACGACGACCAATCCACTTTCCAGGAAACAGTTCATGTAGGAATGCTCTGATCTGACACCCATAATGTGATCGTGCACCATCTTGTTGGAAAAACTCAGGGAACGTGCCATCTTCAGTGCATAAAGAGGGCAACACATCAACATGTAGCAGTTTCAGATATCCAGTGGCATTGAGGTTTCCATTGATGAAGAATGGCCCCACTATCTTTGTACTCCATATACCACACCATACCATAAAGATACGAGATGTGCAGCAACTGAAACAATGGATACTGGAAGCCTGTGCTAGCATTTCTTCTGCGGCATTGCTGTCAGTGTGTCAAGAGTGGGAGAAAAGGGTTGCATTGACAATCCAACACAATGGGCAGCACTTTGAACACATTTTATAAGTGATCATAAACTTGTAAAAAACTCATGAAAGAATAAAGTTACGTTAAAACCAAGCACACTATTGTTTTTCTTATGAAGTTCTCAATAAGTTTGATGTTTCACATTACCCTCTTCCCATTGAAAAAAATAAAGTTGGACCCAAAATGGCCGACTTCTAAATGGCCGCTATGGTCACCACCCATCTGGAAAAGTTTTCCCCCTCCCATATACTAATGGGCCACAAACAGGAAGTTGATATCACTTAGGTGTATCCATATAAATGGCCCACCCTATATATATATATATATATATATATATATACAGTGCTGGCCAAAAGTATTGGCACCCCTGCAATTCTGTCAGATAATACTCAGTTTCTTCCTGAAAATGATTGCAATCACAAATTCTTTGGTATTATTCTCTTCATTTAATTTGTCTTCAATGAAAAAAACACAAAAAGAATTGTCCTAAAGCCAAATTGTATATAATTCCACACCAAACCTAAAAAAGGGGGTGGACAAAAGTATTGGCACCCTTTGAAAAATCATGTGATGCTTCTCTAATTCGTGTAATTAACAGCACCTGTAACTTACCTGTGGCACCTAACAGGTGTTGGCAATAACTAAATCACACTTGCAGCCAGTTAACATGGATTAAAGTTGACTCAACCTCTGTCCTGTGTCCTTGTGTGTACCACATTGAGCATGGAGAAAAGAAAGAAGACCAAAGAACTGTCTGAGGACTTGAGAAACCAAATTGTGAGGAAGCATGAGCAATCTCAAGGCTACAAGTCCATCTCCAAAGACCTGAATGTTCCTGTGTCTTCCGTGCATAGTGTCATCAAGAAGTTTAAAACCCATGGCACTGTGGCTAACTTCCCTAGATGTGGACGGAAAAGAAAAATTGACGAGAGATTTCAACGCAAGATTGTGCGGATGGTGGATAAAGAACCTCGACTAACATCCAAACAAGTTCAAGCTGCCCTGCAGTCCGAGGGTGCAACAGTGTCAACCCGTACTATCCGTCGACATCTGAATGAAAAAGGACTGTATGGTAGGATACCCAGGAAGACCCCGCTTCTTACCCCGAGACATAAAAAAGCCAGGCTGGAGTTTGCCAAAACTTACCTGAGAAAGCCTAAAACGTTTTGGAAGAATGTTCTCTGGTCAGATGAGACAAAAGTAGAGCTTTTTGGGAAAAAGCATCAACATAGAGTGTACAGGAAAAAAAAAGAGGCATTCAAAGAAAAGAACACGGTCCCTACAGTCAAACATGTCGGAGGTTCCCTGATGTTTTGGGGTCGCTTTGCTGCCTCTGGCACTGGACTGCTTGACCGTGTGCATGGCATTATGAAGTCTGAAGACTACCAACAAATTTTGCAGCATAATGTAGGGCCCAGTGTGAGAAAGCTGGGTCTCCCTCAGAGGTCATGGGTCTTCCAGCAGGACAATGACCCAAAACACACTTCCAAAAGCACTATAAAATGGTTTGAGAGAAAACACTGGAGACTTCTATGGTGGCCAGCAATGAGTCCAGACCTGAATCCCATAGAACACCTGTGGAGAGATCTCAAAATGGCAGTTTGGAGAAGACACCCTTCAAATATTAGGGACCTGGAGCAGTTTGCCAAAGAAGAATGGTCTATAATTCCAGCAGAGCATTGTAAGAAACTCATTGATGGTTACCAGAAACGGTTGTTCGCAGTTATTTTGGCTAAAGGTTGTGCAACCAAGTATTAGGCTGAGGGTGCCAATACTTTTGTCCGGCCCTTTTTTGGAGTTTTGTGTAAAATGATCAATGATTTGATTTTTGCTTCATTCTCTTTTGTGTTTTTTCCTTGCAAGCAAATTAAATGAAGAGAATAATACCAAAGAATTTGTGATTGCAATCATTTTCAGGAAGAAACTGAGTATTATCTGACAGAATTGCAGGGGTGCCAATACTTTTGGCCAGCACTGTATATATACATATATATATATATATATACATATATATACAGTAGATATATTGTCTCTTGCCTTACATTGGTTTATTTCTGTGGTTCCGTGGCACTTTGTTGTCACCTCTTTCCCTTGGATTTTTTATCTCTTTTGATTATGTCTGATTTTACTTACATTTTTGCAATAAAAATGTAACTTTTATTGGATTTGCTCTTGTTTCCATTTTTCTCTTTTTGGGTTATATAGTTATGGAAGAGCATTTATAGGGGCCGACTCTTTTCTTTTTGGATACTCCCTATAGAGAAGGTAGAGAGGATTTATTACCGTCTCTGCCTTTTCAATTACTGTGTACACAGCTCTGAACAAGTGCTGTGTATTCAGTATGGTAAGCGCAGATAGCGCTTCCTGCTCCAGACCCAGAGATCATGTGATGGCCGGGTGTAGAGAAAGAGCAAGAGCTTCTGGGTCCTAGGAGACCCAGTCAACCCTGCTATATAGGCAGTAGGTTGAATGTCCCCTGTAACTAGGATCAATATACCAGCAGATGTGTTTGGGACACAGGTTTATTAACAATTACTATTATATAAGTATGGCAGGTTCTCCTCCTGCACTTGTTAGTTCAGCTTTCCTCACATACTGCACAGCTCTCCAGTCCATACAATGGTCACTGATGGAGGAGCATGTAACCAGACCACTCCATCAGCCTTGTCCTATTGAGAACCTCCCATGAGAAAGATGCTTTTATAGTGAAGTAGACTGACGGACAGGTCTGGTCACTGCTCCTCCACCAGCAGCCATATTATAGACTAGAGAGCTGGGCAGTCTGTAAGGAAAGCTGCAGTAACAAGAGCAGGAGGAGAATCTGACATACCTACAGTATATCATAGTAAATGCCACAAAATCATGTCCCCAACACATCTGTTAAAGTAAAGATAAAATGGTCAACCTCATTAACTAATTCTGCAGCCAGCAATAGACAGCGCAACACAAAGACTATAGGAGGCAAACGACTCAATTTTATTTTAATGAAACCATATTGCAATTTTTTTTATCCATTCAAGCAAGAAAAAAATCAAATGTTTCAAAAGTTAAGACAACCCCTGTGTAAAATCATTGAAATAAAGAGCAAAAAAACCAGGAAAAAATAAATAAAAAAACAATGACTATCCAAATTGCATTTACAAGCCCCATCCCTAACAAAAAACCATGTAACTAATATATAAAAATAACACAAGCACAGAAATCCTTTATTTACTACAGATATTACCAGAAAAAAAATAAAATAATATTAAAATATTGTAAAATTTAGACTCGATGTTTCACAAAAAAATATTTAAATATCCAAACATTACAATTTTTTACAGTTTTTTAAACCATATGTATGAAAATAAGAAAAAAATGTGCCTTGGCAAGAATGGGGAAAAATGGCCTGATCATGTAGGGGTTTAACAAAGTACTGAATATATACATATATATAAATGGACTGGGGAACAGTTCTACAACCCTCCAGCTTCAGATCTTGCTCATGTATCACATCCTCCACCTGTCAGATTTAAAAGATGTGTAACTTGTGTAAAGTGACAACATTGCCCTGATCTGTAAGTGTGGGCATGAGAAGCTACATGTCATGGTGCTCCCTGTGGTAAGCTGATGTATAGTATTACCTGTGCCCTTGGTGGTCTTCTGCCCTTCTTCTTTCTTGATTGAAGAGCTTTCATGTGATGAGCCAAAGATTTGTCTTCTCCTCTTGGCTCCACTTCTTCTAGCTAGGACCTCCTGATGACATTCCTGTTCTTCTTTCTGGCCTTGGTGATCAATCTTCTGAGAGACGATCTCCAACTCTGAGCCATTTCTCTTCTCTCCTCTCCTATGGCTCTTCTTGATGGACGGCTTCTCATCATCCGATGAGTCCAAAACATTTCTTCTCCTTTTCTTCCCTCTCATCCTAAAGTCCTCCTCTTTAATCTCCATAATGTCGCTTTGCTGAAGGCAGCTCCTCCTCATCCGCATGCAAGCCAACCGCAACTCTCCAACTGCCAACCGGCAACATTCCAATGTGCTCACTGGTCATGTGATAGGAATTGACCATAAGCAGTCATATATATGAGTTATCAGATATTGGTGTTTTTCTATTTTATTCTCATCATATCACATAGTATTAGGCCAAGCTCACAGATAGAGGTTTATTTTAGCTTTTCTGCTGCCTTTTTTCCTATAGAAAGACTCAAATATCCAGATCTTTTTCACATTTTCAGGTTAAGACTTGAATATACTTTGCAGCAATCTCGATAGTAATATTTACACGTAATGACAACTATAGGTTTCTAAAGAATAATTTCTAGTTACTATAATGGCTTCTTAGAAAACCCACATGTGTGAGTTTGCTGTTTTGCAGAACGCTCTTTGCCACCATTTTCCTTCTGACGCTGTTTTGCAGCATTTAGGGGATGTGCACACGGTTATTATTTGTAGAGGAAAAGAAATACTAGAGTGTTGGCGGGTAAAATGCTGCCTAAAATATGTGCAAAAACGCTTCAAGAATTGACATGCAGAAGATATGAAACTTCTTCAAATCTGCAAGGAAAAAATAAGCAGAATGTACATGAGATTCCATAAATCTCATTGACTTTGCTAGTACATTAAAACACTGCGTTTTTTCATGCAAAGAACGTGCGGAAATAACTTTTGAAAATACGGCAAAAATGCAACATGTGAACATGCCCTTGGCTTCTAGTCCATCAAAAATAGTGTAAGTCTGAACTTGAGATGCCGCTGTGGATATTCATTCTGGTGTTAATACTATAGGAAATGACAAGGCAATGATCGCGCTTTTTATTAGTGTAAATAGGGAAATACAGCCCTCCTAGACCGGACACAAGGATTTTATTTGCCAATAGTAATAATATTGGTGGGTTATATTTTTTACACTATACTACATACTTTTTTCACATATAACTATTTTCCTGTGATAAATTGTATTATCAATATATGGACTGGAGTTATTTGTAATTTAATTCCATATTTGGTGCACACAGATTGTTCTTTCTGCTGAATTCTAGATTAGTCATTGCTAGTGTCTCGGCATATTAGCATGTTTTTGTAATTTTTTGCTAAACCCTAATGAGGATTATTTGCTTATACTTGATATTCGCTTCTCAATAGTATTCGCTTATTCACTATATTCTAGATTATACATTTTGTCTTAGATGTATATTGGAAGTTCTTCATATTTTTTTCTTATGTCACATTATTATTTTTCACAGTGAATGTTTGATAAAGATCATGTTGACGCTTTTGTATTATACATTTTACTTTGACTTAAAAATAATACTTAGTACAATTTTAATGGAAACAATTTGCTTCAATAACACAGACCCTTATTAAATGACCCAGCATGCCACTTCTGGCCTGAGCTTTCAATGTAGAATTACATATTTGCTGTGTAACTAAATAGCTGTAATGCATAGAATAATTGGGCTTACTACAGAAGGGATAGATGCTCTTCTAGTGAAGCTTCATGATGTCCATTGCTCCAGAGTAGACGACCTTCTCTATGAACACTAAATGCCTGTAAGGCACAGTGTGATTATGGGGTGGGAATGCTTTAGGACATTTCTTTAGGATACAATGACATTGGTGGCAGACTGGTATCTGGTGTCACCACTAAAGGACGGCAGAAGTAATTCAGGCACATACTGGTGACAGTTTAGGATAATGTTACTGAAAAGAGGCAACAAGCTTACTGGTCACAGAGTCTCCGAGACGCCAACATGCTTCATAACTACAAATACTCTTAAATAGGGGAACAGCTTCACCACAGATAGATGACTGGCAAAAACATTTACGCTGGGCTTCCACTTTCCAAACTTTACACCACCTGCTGGAAGGCTCCTCCGCAGTATCTCAAGCTGTCTCGGTGTCCGTCCTCTTACAGAACAGCACTCACACGTTCAAGCAGTTATATGACCAGGTTTCACAAAGCAAACTGTAAAAATACTATTAATCAGATCTCGGACCAGATGGGGCTGATGTACGTACTCTGAAAATTCACATCAGGATGGCTGTGCAATCCTGATGTTAAGAGGAGCGTTTTATCCTTATTTTAATGTGATAAAGGAAAAGTTTCACAAAGGATTATACAGCCATCCTTATGCATATGCTGACAAGTACACCAGCCTCATCTGGGCTAACAGATTTGTATAATAATATATAATAATATAAGCAGTATGTATTGTAAAATCAGTGCTTGGATGTGGCATGAGGCATCGGAGGAGCTCAAGGACCCTGAAGTTGGCTGAATCCAGGTATCTAGACAGCTTCTCAGCAGCACTCACAAGCTCCATGGGAAACAACTTGTAAGCGCTGTCCTCTGTAGCGCCGGCGTCCCTTCCCTCTGCTAGGCAGGGACGCTGTTCCCCTCACCTCCCTGCTCCGTGCCCGGCGTCCTCCTCCCGCTCTGCTGGCAGCGCGCGCTCCTTCCCGGCCACTGTGCTTAGGGCGTGCGCGCTCTCCCTCCCTCTTAAAGGGGCCGCGCGCGCCGTCCTAAGGAGTCCCCGGCCAATGGCCGGAGGACTTCACCATATATAAGGCACCTCCTCCAAAATGGAGGTGCCCGAGTAATGTTGTTGCACTGTTCACTACTCTTCTTCAGCCCTCAGGTCCCGTTGCCAGTTACCTGCCTGATTTCTGCCAGAGTCCTGCCAGTTTGCTGTCTGTTTCCTGCCTGTTGTTCCTGCTACCTGCTTGCTAGCCTGAGGTCCGACGGTCTGCCTTACAACTCCTGTCAGTCTGTCTAAGGACCAGCTTGCCCGCTCACCTGGGAGCGCTTCTCCGCTACCTGCCTGCTTGCCTACCTGGAGGCTCCGCCGTCACGTGCTGTGACCACCAGCTATTCCAGAGACTCTTGCCCGCTCACCTGGGAGCACTTCTCCGCTACCTGCCCGCTTGCCTACCTGGAGGCTCCGCCGTCACGTGCTGTGACCACCAGCTATTCCAGAGACTCTCGCTTGCTCACCTGGGAGCACACATCCTCCATCTGCCTTGCTAGCCTACCTGGAGGTTCAGCCATCACAGGTCGTACCTACCCTTTACCTAGAGACTGCCCCGGTCACTTGCCGTGACCTCCAGCCCGTTCTTCCAGAGACTGCCCCGGTCACTTGCCGTGACCTCCAGCCCGTTCTTCCAGAGACTGCCCCGGTCACTTGCCGTGACCTCCAGCCCGTTCTTCCAGAGACTGCCCCGATCACTTGCCGTGACCCCCTGCCCGTACACCCAGAGACTGTCCCGGTCACCTGCTGTGACTGCCTGCCTGGTCGCCACCCGCTCCCTTACAAGGACCGCCCCCTTGTATAGTAGCCCAGAGGTTCTGCCTCCCAGACCCGTTACAGTCTCCTTGTTTGGGAGATCAGTCAACTCTGACAGACAGAATGGTGGCTGACCTAGGCAACAAGCAAATTCTAGAATTAAAAATACCTCCTCTCATGAGAAATTAAGAGAATTTTTAAAAAGGGGTTATTTGCAAAGTTCCCTATTTTTACAAGCACTTTGCAATTTTACCCAATTAAGAAATTGCGTATAGCCTTTTAATAATGTAATTAATCTGACTGATGTAAAAAACTATCCTTTTATAGACAGCACATTAAATATAAAATACAGGTGGATACAATTCTGTTACCATATACTGTGAATATAACTAGTGCCATGAACTGCCCATATGGGTAATGCCATTCAACTGTGCCATATAGTTGCCATATGTACAATATAGGAGCTATAAGAAATGTGCACTTTGAACTTCTGAATTCCAGCACCATGCGGAGCCTACACATGTATCGGTATAATGTGCCATAATGACTATTGTCATACCTGGGTTTATAATATTGGTGGTGAATATATTCTTATGGGCTCTGTATGACATTACTGACATGGGCAGCATTTGCCACTAATGATGGAGCACTGCATGACACTTTATGTTGGCGTTTTGTCCTATTATCTTGGGATAATCTTATTTTTCTGATCACTGTATATTACTAATATTCTGGATACTATACTTTTGGAATCATCTTCTAGTTGTAGCTCTGAAACTTGGGATAAAAGTGACTCTGTAAATGTCAGATTGACATTTTCTAGAATTGAAGAGCATTGTGGTAAGTATGAGAATGTACCAGGCAATAGATGTGTGTAATGCAATGCACATACCGCAGCCTCATGCTGAACCCCTCACCGCAGATTCATGAGTGTGAATGGCCCAAAGGCCAGACCGAAATCCCATTGAGGATCTGTGGCAAGACTTGAAATTGCTGTTCACAGACGTCTCCATCCAATCTCACTGAGATAGAGCATTTACAAAGAAGAATGGGAGAAAATGTCACTTCTAGATGCAAAGCTGGTAGAGACATACCTGAAAAGACTTGCAGCAGTAATTGCAGCGAAAGGTGGTCCTACAGACTATTTACTCCGGAGGGATAAATACAAATGCAAGTCACAGTTATCAGATTTATATTTTCTCAATATATAGAAAACCTTGTAGAATTTACTTTACACTTCACACATACAGTGGTGTGAAAAAGTGTTTGCCCCCTTCCTGATTTCTTATTCTTTTGCATCTTTGTCACACTTAAATGTTTCAGGTTAGTAATGGGGGTGTCTTATAGACGCCCATCATTACTAACCTGGGCTTCATGGCAGCTGGCGCTGACATGAAAACCAACCCTATTACCCCCTGCCACCGCACCAGGGCAGCGTGGAAGAGCGAGGCTAAGTGCCAGAATTGGCGCATCCTATGGATGCGCCATTTCTGGGGTGGCTGACGGCTGGTGTTTCTAGCCTGGGAGGGGGCCAATATTCATGGCACCCTTCCTGGGCTATTAGTATCAGCCCCCAGCTGTCTGTCCAGCCTTTGCTAGCTATTAAAATAGGGGGGACCCCACGTCATTTTTTTGGGTGGGTCTCCCATTTTAATAGTTAGTAAAGGCTAGGTATTCAGCTGGGGGCTGATATTAGTAGCCGGGGAAGCTCCATGGGTATTACCCCCTTCCCAGGCTTCAAACATCTGCCCCAGCTGTCTGCTTAACCTCCGATAGAGACTAAAATTATGGGGGATCCCACGTCAATTTTTTTTTAATAAATCCTTTATTTTAACACTAAATGACACTTGAGGGGTTAATAAAGATGCAGTCCCTAAATTAATATTTATTTTTTAATTAATTTTTCCCAAAAATTTTGACGTGGGCTTTGCCATATTTTTGTATGCGAGCCAGGTACAGAATCCAGGAACGGGCTGCCCCCAACTCCCAGCTGCCTATTTGTACCTGGCCGGACACAATATAGGGAAGCCCTTTTTTTTTTATTATTTCATGAATTTCATGAAATAAGTTTAAAAAAGAAAAATACGTGGGGCTTCGCCCTATTTTTGTGTCCAGCCAGGTACAAATAGGCAATTTTTTTTTAATTATTTCAGGAAATTCATGAAATAATTAAAAAAAAATTGATGTGGGGTTTCGCACTATATTTGTGTCCAGCCAGGTACAGCAGACAGGAACGGGCTGACCCCAACCTCCAGCTGCCTATTTGTACCTGGCTGGACACAACAATATAGGGAAGCCCTTTTTTTTTAATTATTTCATGAAATAATTAAAAAAAAATTGACGTGGGGCTTCGCACTATATTTGTGTCCAGCCAGGTACAGCAGGCAGCAACGGGCTGCCCCCAACCACCAGCTGCCTATTTGTACCTGGCCGGACACAACAATATAGGGAAGCCCTTTTTTTCTTAATTATTTCATGAATTTCATGAAAAAATTAAAAAAAAAATACGTGGGGCTTCGCCCTATTTTTGTGTCCAGCCAGGTACAACTAGGCAGCTGGGGACTGGAATCTGCAGCGCAGGGAGGCCCAAGCTTTCTGGGCCCCACCCGCTGCAAATTGCAGTCCACAGCCACCCCGGAAAATGGCGCGTTCATAGAAGCGCCATCTTCTGGCGCTGTACCCAACTCATCGAGGGCCCTGGTGCGGTGGCTCACTAGGTAATAAAGGGGTTAGGGCCAGCTTGGCATTATCAGCTGGCCCTAAGCCCGAAATTCATGGGGTCACGCCAATATTAGACATGACCGCCATGAATTTCTAGTAAAGTATTTAAAAAAAAACACAAACACCCAGAATAAAGTCCTTTAATTGAAATAAACACACAATTCTTTATTGTTCTAAATTAAATCATACTTACCATCACGCCCATTCCAGCTGAAGCCAACGATCTCCTGCAATAAAAGAAAAATAATAAAGCAACATCATTCTTACCTTTCGATGGTTCCCAGGACAGCTCCAGCTCTGCTACATCGAGATGACAGGCTGGACCGCAGGAGAAAGCTGCCATCCAGCCTGTCATCCCGCAGACACTGAGAAGCGCAGGCATGCTTGCGCTCCTCAGTATCAGGCTGTGACGGCATCCCGATGAGCCGAGTCTCTCACGCTCACCGCATGCGCAGGAGAATTCTCCCACGCTATCAGTGACGTGCATGAGGTGAGCTGAGTTCATTGTTGGCTCATCGGGATGCCGTCACAGTCAGACACTGAGGAGCGCAAGCATGCCTGTGCTTCTCAGTGTCTGCGGGATGACATGCTGGATGGCAGCTTTCTGCTGCGATCCAGCCTGTCATCTCCATGTAGCAGAGCTGGAGCTGTCCTGGGAGCCATCGAAAGGTAAGGATGATGTTGCTTTATTATTTTTCTTTTATTGCAGGAGATCGTTGGCTTCAGCTGGAATGGGCGTGATGGTAAGTAAGGTTTAATTTAGAACAATAAAGAATTGTGTCTTTATTTCAATTAAAGGACTTTATTCTGGGTGTTTGTGTTTTTTTTTTAACTTTGACTATGGGGTTAGTAATGGGGGTGTCTTATAGACGCCTCTCCATTACTAACCTGGGCTTGATGTCAGCTGGCATTATAAGCTGACATCAACTCCAACCCTATTACCCCACTGCCACCGCTACAGGGCAGTGGGAAGAGCGAGGCTAAGTGCCAGAATTGGCGCATCCTATGGATGTGCCATTTCTGGGGTGGCTGACGGCTGGTGTTTCTAGCCTGGGAGGGGGCCAATATTCATGGCACCCTTCCTGGGCTATTAATATCAGCCCCCAGCTGTCTGCCTAGCCTTTGCTAGCTATTAAAATAGGGGGGACCCCACGTCATTTTTTTGGGGGGGTCCCCCATCTTAATAGCTAGTAAAGGCTAGGTATTCAGCTGGGGGCTGATATTAGTAGCCTGGGAAGCTCCGTGGGTATTACCCTCTTCCCAGGCTTCAAACATCTGCCCTAGCTGTCTGCTTAACCTCCGCTAGAGACTAAAATTACGGGGAGCCCCACGCCAATTTTTTTTTTAATAAATCCTTTATTTTAACACTAAATGACAAGTACAGTAACCAACACTATCACTGTACTTATTATATATGTGACTGACATGTTTCTATCTATCTAATCTATGTGTGATGCTCTATTATTTCTGTTGTAAATTGTCGGGTACCGCTGCTGAATTGCCGGCCGGCTTTTTTAAAGAGACGGTGCATGAAAACACTAAGATTTTTTTAAATAAATCCTTTACACTAAATGACAAGTACAGTAAGCAACACTGTCACTGCACTTCTTATATATGTGACTGACATGTTTCTATGTATCAAATCTATGTGTGATGCTCTTTCTTTCTGTTATAAATTGTCGGGTACCGCTGCTGAATTGCCGGCCGGCTTTTTTAAAGAGACGGTGCATTAAAACACTAATATTTTTTTAAATAAATCCTTTACACTAAATGACAAGTACAGTAAGCAACACTGTCACTGCACTTCATATATATGTGACTGACATGTTTCTATCTAATCTATGTGTGAAGCTCTATTCTTTCTGTTCTAAATTGTCGGGTACCGGTGTATGCCACTGATGAATTGCCGGCTTTTCATGTTTCACTGTGAGCACTGTTCCCATCGATTTGGGCAACCACCTCCACCAATACATTCTACATTATTGTTAGTTGTTTTCCTTCATGTAGAATTAACCTACAAGGAAAGAAAGGGTTTATTTTCATTCCGATATTTGTGTCCCATTGATTTGCATTGGTTTCCGGTATCGGAATCGGCGATATCCGATACTTTTTGGGTATCGGCCCGATCCAATCCGATCCGATATTTCCTGATATCGGAAGGTATCCCTCAATACTAGTCCTGACCTCAATCCCATTGAAAATCTTAGGGGTGAGCTGAAATCTGCCATTGGGAAAAAGAACCCTGCAAACATTCAAGAGCTTGAACAAACTGCAAAGGAAGAGTGGGAGAAAATTCCAGCTGAGAAGTGCAAGAAGCTTACAGATGGCTACAAGAAATGTCTGGAGGCTGTCAGCAATGACAAAGGGTGTGCAACCAAGTATTAATTAGGGGTGCCATTATTGTGGCACATTCAGTTTTTTCTTTGATATTGCAACATTGAAGTTGAAAAACAATATTGTATTGTTGTATTACTTTGGACCACAAATCCTGAGGATATAACTTTGGTACATTTCCATTTATTTCTGAAGATATTGTACAGTCTACGAAAAAATGAAGGCGTGACAAGAATGGTGAGCAGCACTGTAGTACAATAAATCATTAAAAATTTAAATATATATAGAATATAAAAAATAAAAAAAGATTAAATTAAATTAATAATTAATTTTTTAAAACCTTTTTTTAAAAAGCATTTTCCCTTGCAATTCTATACTGTATATATAAAGGATAGAGCTTATGTGTTCAGTAATGTTGTCGTGTCAATGGAAGGGTGAAAAAAAATGGTAAGAGGAGGATATATAGATGGAAAACGTCCAATCACTAGCTGCCTCTATCTGTACCAGAAGCTAGGTACCACCCGACCAATTATCCATAGATCATCGCAACCCAGGGAATCATCTATTAACTTTCATAGCTGCAAATCATTATCCGGTAATCTTAAGACAAATTTACATACCAAGAAAGGGGGACATTCAACTCATTTTGGTGAAACATTATTTCTATGTCTGTTATTCCTTTCATTCATCCTGCTCTGTTCAGCCGCTGTTTAGCGTGATAGTATCAATCCTTTATCTAGTAGCCATTCTTCCTTACGGGTTTTCACACAGGACCCGCTAATCTATCAGCAGCTTCCAGCAATACCCACTCCCCTTTTTTCGGCGCTAGTGTTTTAAAGCCTAATTTCTTTCTAGATTCAGCTCCGGACATTTGTGATAGATTATTTCCTCCTATACTCGTATATAGATATAGCCATTTGAATTGCTGTTATGAAATGTTTTGAAATGATTGAAAGTGCATGTTTAACAAAAAAAAATTTCTATTCTTATTAATCTGTTCTCCTCTCCTTTTTTAAGAGGTCTCAGAGTCCTGCCAATATATTGCTTTGAACATGGGCACTGAATTAAATCTATAACTCCTTCACTTTCACACCTTAAAATGCACCCAACAAAAAAATGCAAGTGTATTTCTGCAATTGTCCCATCTTTAATGTAACGGCAGTTCACACATTCATTCCTAGTGCTGTATATGGGAATCACTGACATTTCTACAGTATGTTATATTTTATCTTGATTATCAATATTTCTTGCACGGGGTCCCCATGGTATCATATTACTGATTGTAATTTTTTTATGTGTAATAAATGATTATTAATAGGGGGATTTATATGTGCCTGTAATTATTTTTCTTCAATAAACATAAAGCTAGAATCGCTACAGAATGTGCCTCTGCCATATACTAGTCTGTAGAGTTTGAATACTCGTGCAAGAAGCATTTATCAGGTTTGAATTTTATTAGAAAGTTTGCAGATATATAATGAATATGTGTAAATCAATCTGTACCACTAGGTAAAAATCCTTACATCAAGGAGACCAAGTAGACAAAAGTGAGCACTTCAAGTTAGTGTGTATAAAAAACAAATGATTTTACTGAACAATATCATAGACATTACCAAACACATACATAAAATAAAAACAGATGCCTCTTGTTTGAGGGATGGTAAGAAATGCCAACCCAGTATGCATGAATATTATCTCCTGGTGCACCCCACAAAATAGCATAGAACAACCTAGCAGAGATAGTCACTGCAGAGTAACCTATACCATTACATAATCCAACGATTCCAAGGATTGAAACTATCCAAAGTGCATGTGCATGTCAAAGAAGGAAATTGTTCATTAATTGGGGTGGTCCAGTGGTTAAACAAAAACAAAATAAACCCTGCTTCAAAGTCACCAATCAAGAGATAAATACATAATAAACCCTTAAAGTGCATGTGTATGGAGAATTATAATGCTCAGAATTATAATACACCAATGTCTGGAAATGACAGGGCTACTACAGAGCATGTATATAACTTAGTGTTCACAGAAGCGAAAGAGTCGAGGTGAAAAGCAGTTTATATGCTTGTTAGAAACTCACAACATGTATGGCTATACATGCAATACCGCACGCCTGGAAAACATGGACTGCCTCTGATGTACAAAAGCCCTGCTAGATGCAATCAAAAATAGGTAAAATGCAGTGGTGTACCACTAATGGAGGCAGACCACACGACTGCTATGGGGCCCGTGAGCTGGGGGGCCCCATAGCAGTCCAGGGGCGGACATATCGCTGCTGGTGCAGCTGTGCCGGGGGGCCCGCCGGTGCAGCGTCTCCCTGCTCGTGGCGGGCAGGGAGCGATCCCTGCATCCCCGCTGCTGACAGGACAGAATGGCAGCGGAGCTGCAGAGATCCATCCTCTGCTTCCTGCCCGCCGCTTCCTCCCTTACACAGGCACGCGCTCCTTGATGACATCATCATGCAGCGCGGGCCTGTGTGAGGGAGGAAATTGCAGCGGCCTGCGGGGGCAGAGAGGTAAGTGTTTTTTTTCTTGTTTTTTTTACTGAAACGCTGGTGAGATCAATAATGGGGCTGATGGAGCTGGAGAGCGCAATAAGGGGGCTGATGGGGCTGGGTAGAGCAATGGTGGGGCTGGTGCGGCTGGGGATAACAATGGTGGGGCTGGGAAGAGCAGTGATGATGCAGCTTGCGGGGGAACGGGCAGAGGGGTAAGTGTTTTTTTTTTTATTTTTACTGAAACGCTGGGGAGAGCAATAATGGTTATGACTGGGCTGGAGAGAGCAAAAGTGGGGCTGATGGGGCTGGTGAGAGCAATGGTAGGGCTGATGGGGCTGGGGAGAGCAATGGTGGGGCTGGGGAGAGCAATGGTGGGGCTGATGGGGCTGGGGAGAGCGCTGATGGGTCTGGGGAGAGCAATGGTGGGGCTGGGAAGAGCAGTGATGGGACTGATGGGGCGGGGAGAGCAATGATGGGGATTAGTAGACCAATGACGGGGATGGGGAGAGCAATGATGGGTTGCTGGGAGAGAGCAATGATGGAGGTGCTGGGAGAGTAATGACGGGGGTTGCTGGGAGAGAACAATGATAGGGGTGCTCGGAGAGAGCAATGACGGGGTGCAGGGAGAGAACAATGACGGGGGTGCTGGGAGAGAGCAATGACGGGGGTGCTGGGAGAGAACAATGATGGGAGTGCTGGGAGAGAGCAATGATAGTGGTGCTGGGACAGAGCAATAATGGGGGTGCTCGGAGAGCGCAATGACGGGGATGCTGGGAGACAACAATGATGGGGTGCAGGGAGAGAGCAATGACGGGGGTGCAGGGAGAGAGCAATGACGGGGGTGCTGGGAGAGAGCAATTACAAGGGTGCTGGGAGAGCAATGACTGGGGTGCTGGGACAGAGCAATGTTGGGGGTGTTGGGAGAGAGCAATGATGGAGGTGCTGGGACAGAGCAATGATGGGGGCGCTTGTATATTTTCCGTGTGCACATAGCCTTACAGTTAATTGGGGAGAGTCACAGAGACTGAATAATTTATATTATTGGCAGGTGGAGATTATAGTTAATGGGGGGCACAGTGCTGCTTATCACTTTATATTTTGATTACTAAGTGGCTACCCCTAGTATATTAATGGGGGATAACAGACCTGTATTCAGGGGCGCAGTGCAGGAGAGACACATGTATATATACAATATATGTGACCTTGTTATTATCTAGGCTGGAGATCATCATGACAAGACGAATCGTGACTGGGAGATGTCGACATGAAGGTCTGACCAGATGGAGAAGAAGCAGCAGAAACCGACTCTGATCAGGCGAGACGTCAGCGGTAAGTGCCTGGATGTAAATATTATTCTGTATCTGCGCTGTATGACTTGGAGTGATAATGTTACATGTAAAATCCCTTAGGCTGCATTCTCACATTTGTGTAAAATGTCAGATTTTTTTATCGGATGGTCCACGGACTTGTAGAGTTTTATAGATCACGGATCACGGATCTGAGAATGAGATCTGTGAGGATCAGAGAATGTCCTGTTCTGATCCGATTTTGAGGATTACAATAGGACATGCTCAATGCGTCTGTAAAACAGGGTAGCACACTGACACTGCACACAAATGCAGGAATATAGCCGTATTATGTATAGCACAGTCCCTTAGTACATAGTGTAATCACTTATTATGTATAGCATACGCCCTTAGTATATAGTGTACTCGCTTATTATGTATAGCGCCGTCCTTAGTTATATAGTTTCATCTTTTATTATATATAACACCCTCCCTTTTTACCTACCATCCTCTCTAGTTCTAGAGCTCACAATTGGGGGATCATACTGTGTTGGGGTCAGCAAACTTTGCCCTGGTAGTTGAGGTGAGGTACAGTAGGGTCATTATACTGCGCATGTGGAGGAATTCACCATGGGGGTATCATACTGTGTTTGGGGGACACTTTTGTTGGTATCACACTTCATGGGACAATGAAAGAGGGGTCTAGGACGTCAGCAGGAGGAAAATTACTATGTAAAGGCTGGAAGGTTGTGTGATCTGCTCTTCTGTGACACCGACAATTATTTACATTTTTTTTGGGGGGGGGGCCCAATTTGAACTTCTGCTATGGGGCCCCATGAATCCTATGTACGCCCCTGGTAAAATGTATTGCTAATAGCATTGTGCCACTTACACAGTGGAGTGTGAGACAGGGTTTGTCCTGCATCCCTCTTCCCCGACGCGCATTTTGTCCACACTTCCTCAGGGCCGTGTCAGAGGAGAGGGACGCTGGACCTTTTAAGTGATCACTGTACCAATGGTTGACGGAGGCTAGATATCACATGATTTAAACCTTCAGGGTTGTGAAGGATATGACGTGGCACATCGTAGGATTTTTTACCTTGTACATTGATTTACAGTTGTCCCTGTGACACTATGTTTGTTTTCAATCATTTTTATTAATATTTTATAACAGTTCAAGGGGTAGGGATATGGTTAGGGAATAGAGGAATATATGGGGGACGGGAGAGTAATGGATAAGTGTGGGAAAATGGATAAGGGGAAGGAGAACTCAAAATTGAATAAACAGTAGAATATATAGTATTACAACAAGTAAATTAAGATGAAAATCAAAATTTGGTTATAGAACAACTTAGTCGTAATATAATAGATATCCAATTAAATCTAATAAGTATATGTATTAATAATTTAAGTAACAATCAGGAATATATTTCAGGCCACTTTGTTCATTTTTTGAAATATTTGTTAAGGTTATTATTAGAGTTTGCAAATCAGTATTCATATAATTTATGTAGAGCCATTTTTTCTTTAATAACTGAAAAGATAGGTACATCCGTTTTTTTCCAGTAAGATGCAATGGCATTTTTAACTACCATATTTTTCGGACTATAAGACGCACCTAGGTTTTAAAGGAGGAAAATAGGAAGAAAAAATGTAAGCAAAAAATGTGGTCCTGATGCCCTGTTATGGGGGAGGGGGTCTGCTGGTGACACTGGCATTGGGGTAATGTCCCTCAATTCTGTTAATATCCTCTATCCTGGTATGTATGGCCTCTCCTTCCTGGTATAAGTGGCCCCCATCCCATCCTGGTATGCATGGCACCCCTTTATCCCCCATCCTGGTATGCATGGCACCCCTTTATACACCATCCTGGTATGCATGACACCCCTTGAGCCCCCATCCTGGTATGCATGGCAACCCTTGAGCCCCCATCCTGGTATGCATGGCACCCCTTGAGCCCCCATCCTGGTATGCATGGCACCCTCTGAACCCCCATCCTGGTATGCATCTTGCCCCGCTTCAAGTGGACCGGGTGAGAGGCCCGAATCTATGAATGTAAAAGTGAACAGCTCTTCAGAGTGTCCATGTGTGGGATCAGTTGTCTCTGGGCGCTTGGCATGGTGGGAGGAAGGAGGATCAGGGTGAGGAATATGCGGTCCAGACTCACGGCTACTGAGACTTGACCGTGTGGAAGACAGGGTGGTGGTGGCGGCTAAGTGACTGGAAGCATTATCCGCTATCCAACCAACAACCTTTTGACACTGCTCTGGGTTCAATAGTGGTGTGCTGCGGTCCCCTAGCAGTTGGGACAGTAAGGTCGGGCGAGAAGATGTGGGTGTTTGTTGTGGCACAATTTCAGCTTGCCCACGGCCTTGTCCTCGGCCTCTGCATGCACCATCACCATCACGTCCAGTTCCCCGTCCCTTGCCACGTGCCTTGCCCATTTGTCTTGTCCTCGGCAGAGATGAGGGGGTTGGAGGGGGCAGTGGTGGGCAGAGGAAGGAGTTAAAAGTATTAAATAACCATTTGGACTTGAAAAATAAGGACAGGGTCGGACTGGCCTGGCGGAATGCCGGTGAAATGCCAGGTGGGCCCCACAGAAGGAGAGGAAAAAAAACTTTTTTTGTAAGGACATGGGCCTTTTAAAAGTGCGGGTGGCAGGAGAACGCGCATGCAGACCTGACCCGCCGTGATGACCATGGCCGGCGTCACCGCCACTAGGCGCACCCAAGTAAGTGTTGGGGCCCCGGGGTTGAGGGACACCGGCACGCTACTGGGCCTATGAGTCGGGGGAGGGAGAGCCCCCTACGGAGAGGGGGAGCGCCCCCTTCAGGAGGGAGAGCCCCCGCCCCCACCTCTCCTCCTCAAATACTTACCTATCCTCCTCGTTCCCTGCAGCTCCAGTGATGTTAGCGTCTTCTGATTCTGACGTCTCAGGGCAGAGGGCGAGGTGACATCACTACCGCACTCTGCTCTGAGCACTGCAGAGTCAGAAGACGACGTGCTGAGTACACCAAACCTGCAGGGAACGGGAGAGGTATTTGATTTTTTTTATGTATGCAGCATCATGGGGGCCCATATACTGTATGGAGCAGCATCATGTGGGCCCATATACTGTATGGAGCAGCATCATGGAGGCCCATATACTGTATGGAGCAGCATCATGGAGGCCCATATACTGTATGGAGCAGCATCATGGGGGCCCATATACTGTATGGACCAGCATCATGGGGGCCCATATACTGTATGAAGCAGCAGCATGGAGGCCCATATACTGTATGAAGCAGCAGCATGGAGGCCCATATACTGTATGGAGCAGCATCATGGAGGCCCATATACTGTATGGAGCAGCATCATGGGGGCCCATATACTGTATGTACCAGCATCATGGGGGCCCATATAATGTAAGGAGCAGCATCATGGGGGCCCATATATTGTATGGAGCAGCATCATGGGGGCCAAATACTGTATGGAGCAGCATCATGGGGTCCAATATATTGTATAGAGCAGCATCATGGGGGCCCATATACTGTATGGAGCAGCATCATGGAGGCCCATATACTGTATGGACAACAAAGAAAATGACGGCACTTCCACTACAAAAAATAGGTGTGAACAGGTGCTTACTAAGAGCAGCTACCTCCATATATAATGAACAAATAACACTGAGTATATAGATATGAAATATGAAATATGAATAACATAACTGCTGTAGAAAATAGAAATAAATGAAAAAAATTTTGGAAAATTTTTTTTAGCGCATGTAAATATGAAGTATGAAAAATGAATAGCATTACTGCTGTAAGTAAATGAGAAATCTTAGCACATAAATTGGCCAATTCATGTGTCCCTGATAGCCGCGGTAAGGCGTTTCTCGATGTCAGGACCTACCAATGTGAATACCTCTCTAAGAGGTACACATAATCAGACAGAGGTCTCTTAGAGAGGTATTCACATTGGTAGGTCCTGACATCGAGAAACGCCTTACCGCGGCTGTCAGGTACACATGAATTGGCCAATTTATACGCTAAGATTTCTCATTTATTTACAGCAGTAATGCTATTCATTTTTCATACTTCATATTTACATGCGCTAAAAAAAATTTTCAAAAATTTTTTCATTTATTTCTATTTTCTACAGCAGTTATGTTATTCATATTTCATATTTCATATCTATATACTCAGTGTTACAGTGTGCTACTTTATTTGTTCTTCATATACTGTATGGAGCAGCATCATGTGGGCCAGTATACTGTATGGAACAGCATCATGGGGGCCCACATACAGTATGGAGCAGCATCGTGGGGGCCCACAAACTGTATGGAGCAGCATCATGGGGGCCGAAACAATGTATGGAGCAGCATCATGGGGGTCAATACACTGTATGGAGCAGCATTACATGGGGCCAATATACTGTATGGAGCAGCATTATATGGGGTCAATATACTGTATGGAGCAGCATTACATGGGGCCAATATACTGTATGGAGCAGCATCATATGGGGCCAATATACTGTATGGAGCAGCATTACATGGGGCCAATATACTGTATGGAGCAGCATTACATGGGGCCAATATACTGTATGGAGCAGCATTATATGGGGTCAATATACTGTATGGAGCAGCATCATATGGGGCCAATATACTGTATGGAGCAGCATTACATGGAGCCAATATACTGTATGGACCAGCATCATATGGAGACAATATACTGTATGGAGCAGCATTACATGGAGCCAATATACTGTATGGACCAGCATCATATGGAGACAATATACTGTATGGAGCAGCATGACAGGGGGCCAATATACTGTATGGAACAGCATCATATGGGGCCAATATACTGTATGGAGCAGCATGACATGGGGCCAATATACTGTATGGAGCAGCATCATATGGGGCCAATACACTGTATGGAGCAGCATCATATGGGGCCAATATACTGTGTGGAGCAGCATTACATGGGGCCAATATACTGTATGGAGCAGCATTACATGGGGCCAATATACTGTATGGAGCAGCATCATATGGGGCCAATATACTGTATGGAGCAGCATGATATGGCGCCAATATACTGTATGGAGCAGCATGACATGTGGCCAATATGCTGTATGGAGCAGCATCATATGGGGCCAATACACTGTATGGAGCAGCATCATATGGCACCAATATACAGTATGGAGCAGCATTACATGGGGCCAATATACTGTATAGAGCAGCATCATATGGGGAAAATATACTGTATGGAGCAGCATTACATTGGGCCAGTATACTCTATGGAGCAGCATTATGACGCGCCCCCTGGGCCATATTCTTTAGGGGGAATATCCGGAGCCGGATCAGATGGGAGTTGTAGTCTTCCGAGTGGCTGTGACCCGGTCCGTGCCCAGGGTGTCAAACTGAGTTGTATGTGGCAGTCCTACAGATGTTACTAAGTTCTTAATGTCGACTACGCCACCCGTTGTGTTGCGGTCACTGTGGCCGCCGCTGCAGCAGGGTCCGCTGAGGCTGGTGGTGTAGGTGCAGCTTTGGTGATATAACCCCCAACGGGTGGGGTATAGCCTCAGGGGGATCAGGTGCAGAGGATGGGGGTTGTGGTGATGCAGTGTAGACGGCAATCAAAGACAGAGTCGGGTTATGCAGTTTAGGATGTTTACTCACTGCTGATGTTCCGGTCACTCCAGCTTCGAGTGACCTCCCGAGCCGTGCTGCGTCCACCAGGTTCTGGATCCAGCCAACCCCCAAATAAGTCCGGAGCGTGACCCTGAGCTCTCCTTCTGTCCTTTCTCTGGCCGTCCCCACTATTGATCCACCCAGGTCCAGCTCCCTCGGGCCTTCTGTTGGGAGACCCTTGGCCTTGAGTTCCCTGACCCTCCACGTGGTATGCCTTCGTGGTGGATGTGGTGGGTGGCCGTGGCAGACGCTGCCCATGGCCTCCGGTCTCTGGCTGGGGTGTGTTTTTGCCCCCACCAGCTTGGGTTCCGGTACCCTGATGCCGACTCTTCACCCGGGGATTTAATTTGGGTTCTTAGAGTCCTCTCTTCTGTTTCCCCCTCTGGGTCTCTCTTTCTCCTCTCTCACTCTGGGTCTCTCTTCTCCTCTGCTCGCTGACTTTCTCTCTGCAACTGACCCTGTTCTTAGTTGGTGCCCACCTTATATACACCCTCTATGTGTGAGCTCAGGTGACCAGCACCCAATGAGCTCCTATCTTTACCCAGGCTGCTCCCCCTATCTGCCCCTACACTACTTGGGATGTACCACCCCCCTCCCACTCCAGCCAGGAACAGACTCGGTCGTACCTGCACATTTCTAAGTGGGAGTACCGTCGGTCTGCTCCTCGGAAATGGGATGTGTGTAGTGCATGCAGCCTACCGAGCTCAGTTCCACACTCCTTCCTTACCCGGGAGTGGAATATCACACCTCTGGGTTGAGGTGCAATACCCCTGTAGCAGCCGAATCCTCAGGGTGCTACATTCCCCCCTGGTAAATCACAGCACGTCCTCGGGCTGTAAGACAAAAACATCACAAAACATACAAAAATTTTCATATAAACATAAACATATAAAACATATAAAACTTTATATAAATTAGCAGCATTAAACATTCTCGTCGTCTCTTGTTCCTCCTCCGGTCACTGGGCAACTGTTGACCGGGCAAAGTGCGACAGTTCCTTCTTTTAAGATGATTTAACAGTAAAACCAGTAGGGGGCGCTTTAGGACGCGCAACTATATACAAGGATATGGCCGCTCTCAGTCCTCGGCCAGTTAAGGAGGGAAAGGGAATGGCTGCTCACAGTCCTCAGCCTGTGGGATTAAGGGTAAACGGGTGAACAGTTCACTCAGCTGGTCCCAACGGGGACTATATTTGCAGTAACAGTTTCTTTATACCCCGATCGGGTAACTATTTACAGCACCTACTCCGCTGTACTCAACAACGTCTTCCTCCTGCTCCTTCTTTGGGGATCTCAGCTTCAGACCCGTCCGGATCCTCTTGCTCTTCCTCCTCACATCGCAGCTCCTCCTCTGTCAGGCGATGCACATGGAGGGCGTAAGGTCCTTTGGCACACTTGTGCCGGGTAAAGGTGACCTCGTCCCCGATATAAAGGTCACGACCTCTGTGCCCCTCCGGCAGATGGGACTCCACATCTCTGCGCGTGACAAAGACGTCGCCGGGGGTGTTGTGGTCTCTGATGAAGCCCCACCCATGCTGCATATTGAACTTAATTACAGTCCCGGTGGTGCGGGGACTGTGCGCTGCACGGGGGTCCCTCCTGGTTCGGCTCTTCTGCTCGGCGCTCCTTATTTGGGCCTGTTGTTCCCGGACCCGCCTCTCTCTCCGCTCCCTCGCAAACTCCTCGAGCTGCTGTCGGCAGCACTCAGCACGCTCCGCTGCAGCTGCCCTGGTTTCCTGAGTGAACCCCATTAGGTCTTCTCCGGTGGGGTCCCACTCAAACTGGGTCTCTTCAAGCGGGGGCGAGATCCTTATCACGGGCTTCGGAGCCGGAATCAGGGGTGCACACATGGCCCCAACTCTCCTCTGGTGCTCCAGTTCATAATATTTCTGGGGCCAGATGAAAGGCTGCCCGTCCGGCCACGTGTGCCGGGCAAACAAGTCCTCTCCCAGACGCGGCACCCTTGGTTTTACGGGTGCGGGCGCGGTGGTGGTGGCGCCCGGGTTGCCCAGGCCTTGCGGCCAGGCCTGGGGCACCTGGAAGGTGAAGGGCACCGTTAGGACGGCGGCGCCCTGGGCTACCTGGCCTTGCGGCCAGGCCGGAGGCTCCGCGGAGGTAGGGGGCGCTGTTGGTGATGCGACGCCCGCAAATTCTAGGCCCTGCGACCAGGCTGGTGTTACTTCCTGTTTTGCCACGCTCGGGGTCGGTGCGCATGGCGTCACAGGGGTCGCGGCGGCGGCTTCCGGTTGGGGCCTAGTCTGCGTCGGTGACATGGCGTTTTCAGGCACAGCAGGGGGACTTTCGGGCTCTGCGACAGGGAGCTGGGGCAGGTACGCGGTTTCCCGGTTTGGGGTATAGACGTCCCCTTTACCTGCCTCCATGCGTTCGGCTCCCTTCTCGGCGCCGTCTCCGGCCTTGGGTCCTCCCGCGCCATCCTCAGAGGCGGTCTGTCTCCTCATCTTGGCTGGCGTGCTCCGGGTCTTGGTTTGCTGGGCCATCTCTCGGCTCCACTCCGCCAATGTCTCTCGCTGTACCCGGGCCATCCTCCGTGCGAGGCCCTCCAGGGCAGTCTGTGCACACTCCCGATCTCGGGGGAGCTGTGCAAGGACCTCCACTAGGCCTAGTGGGGTCGTGGTTTCCAGCAGGCTCCTGACCAACGGGTTGGTGCTGCTCTGCTCTTCTTCCAGTAGGCTCCTGGCCAGCGGGCCGGTGCTGCTCTGCTCTCTCGCCATCTCCGGGTGAGCTTCTCTGCTACTCTTCTCCAGGCTTCCTGCCTCCGGGTGCGCTCGCTCCAGACTGCTCCAGGCGGCACCCATCTTCGTTCTTTTCTTTCGTCTCCTCCCACTTCGAGGGCGGTCCCGGGGCCACTGGGTGACTGTCAGCTCCAGGGGCGGTTCTTTCACGCTGACAGACACCTCTAGCATCACAGTCTCTGTTGGTGGGGGCGGTTTCCACTTTTGGCGCCATTTTCGGTCCTGGCCCACGATGGGAGGTGGCCTCTCGCCACCCTCTGGCACGCCCATAATGGCGTCCGCTCTGGCAAGGCGGGAAATCCTTGGAAATGGCGGGAACCGCTTCCCAGTGGCGGGAAACTCTGCAGATGGCGGGAAAAAGTTGTTAATGGCGGACACCCGGCGGGAATCGACTGGTGATGGGGTCCGATGGCGGGGACCCTCCGGAACCGGCAGGAGACTTCTTTTTGAGGTAAACTTGTTCTTTTCTTCAGGCACGCAGTACCCGGTTGTTGCGGGCACGTAATCCTGCCGACTACGCCAAAGTTGACGCGCCCCCTGGGCCATATTCTTTAGGGGGAATATCCGGAGCCGGATCAGATGGGAGTTGTAGTCTTCCGAGTGGCTGTGACCCGGTCCGTGCCCAGGGTGTCAAACTGAGTTGTATGTGGCAGTCCTACAGATGTTACTAAGTTCTTAATGTCGACTACGCCACCCGTTGTGTTGCGGTCACTGTGGCCGCCGCTGCAGCAGGGTCCGCTGAGGCTGGTGGTGTAGGTGCAGCTTTGGTGATATAACCCCCAACGGGTGGGGTATAGCCTCAGGGGGATCAGGTGCAGAGGATGGGGGTTGTGGTGATGCAGTGTAGACGGCAATCAAAGACAGAGTCGGGTTATGCAGTTTAGGATGTTTACTCACTGCTGATGTTCCGGTCACTCCAGCTTCGAGTGACCTCCCGAGCCGTGCTGCGTCCACCAGGTTCTGGATCCAGCCAACCCCCAAATAAGTCCGGAGCGTGACCCTGAGCTCTCCTTCTGTCCTTTCTCTGGCCGTCCCCACTATTGATCCACCCAGGTCCAGCTCCCTCGGGCCTTCTGTTGGGAGACCCTTGGCCTTGAGTTCCCTGACCCTCCACGTGGTATGCCTTCGTGGTGGATGTGGTGGGTGGCCGTGGCAGACGCTGCCCACGGCCTCCGGTCTCTGGCTGGGGTGTGTTTTTGCCCCCACCAGCTTGGGTTCCGGTACCCTGATGCCGACTCTTCACCCGGGGATTTAATTTGGGTTCTTAGAGTCCTCTCTTCTGTTTCCCCCTCTGGGTCTCTCTTTCTCCTCTCTCACTCTGGGTCTCTCTTCTCCTCTGCTCGCTGACTTTCTCTCTGCAACTGACCCTGTTCTTAGTTGGTGCCCACCTTATATACACCCTCTATGTGTGAGCTCAGGTGACCAGCACCCAATGAGCTCCTATCTTTACCCAGGCTGCTCCCCCTATCTGCCCCTACACTACTTGGGATGTACCACCCCCCTCCCACTCCAGCCAGGAACAGACTCGGTCGTACCTGCACATTTCTAAGTGGGAGTACCGTCGGTCTGCTCCTCGGAAATGGGATGTGTGTAGTGCATGCAGCCTACCGAGCTCAGTTCCACACTCCTTCCTTACCCGGGAGTGGAATATCACACCTCTGGGTTGAGGTGCAATACCCCTGTAGCAGCCGAATCCTCAGGGTGCTACAATTACATGGGGCCCATAATTCTGTATGGAGGTGGTCACTGTATTACCTGTATATTTCTGTATTACAGCATATATAGGTACTCTGTATATGCTGTAATGTCTCTGGTGATCACTGTATTACCTGTACACCGACACTATATACAGAGCTCCTGTGTATTATGTCACCAGTGGTAATATTAATGTTATTAGTATTGTGTTTTTTATTAATGATCAGTATTGTATTATTCGGTCACTGAGGTGGTAATATATGATCTGGTCATGGTGTGGAGGTATTTGTTCCTTGTACAGTATGTGGTATTATTCGGTCACTATGTGGTAGTAATACATGCTCTGGTCATGGTGTGACAGTATTATTCAGTCACTATGTGGAGGTAATATGTGGTCTGGTCATGGTGTGACTGTATTAATTGCCTGTATGTGGTATTTGGTCAATATGTGGTCTGGTCATGGTGTGGCGGTATTTATCTCTTGTATGTGGTGGTATTGGTCTTGGTATAGTGGATTGTGTTGTGTATGGAGGTCACTTGTTCCCTTTGATATCAATAAGGGGAAGATTCTTGATTTCCAATGGAGATTAAATACTTGGATGTTTAACGCCTCCCTGTCCTGTGGCTATTGCACAGTAGCAAATATGCACTTACAGGGGTTCTACGGTGAAAACAAGTAATCACCTCTCCTAAGGCCATGTTCACATGTTCAGCATATGGTCAGTATTTTACATCAGTATTTGTAAGACAAAACCAGGAGTGGGTGAAAAATGCAGAAGTGGTGACATCTTTCTACTTTACTTTTCCTCTGATTGTTCCTCACAAATACTGATGTAAAATACTGACCAAATGCTGATCGTGTGTACGTGGCCAAAGGATAAATAAGTTATTGAATGCTGTGACCTGGAGAATGTGCAACCTTTATCCCCATTAGTATGGAGCGGCAAGTACGACTCGACCACTGATCCATTTATTCCCTAAGGGGCTGCACTTGGCTTTTTCTGGAAGCCCCCAAAGAGGATGAATGGAGCTACGGTCAGACATACCACATGCCGCTCCATTTTAAAATGGGGATAAAAGTGTCCTGTCAGGGATAAAAGTTCCCCATTCTTTCAATCAGTGCGGTTTGCAATGCATAAGGAGAAAGGATTACCAGCTTCATGAATAGTTCAAAAAATAGGTTTCTTTATTGTGACAAAAGCTCTTTAAAAACAGATTCCATAGTCACATAGTGTAGCCAGGGCAACGCGTTTCGAACGCTAAAGATGCGTTCTTTGTCAAGACTACAGTAATTGTACATCCCAGTTATGGTGGCGCACAGTAGATGTGCAGGAGCCGCCTGTGATTTACAGTCGACGCTCCACTATAACTGTTATGTTCTGCTACCAAAGCTAAGGAAAGAGAGGAGATCTGTCCCTACTATAGGACTCAGCTGAATCCCTACGATGTAACAGGGAACCTGATCCTGCGATCAGACCTGCTAAAGTCCTAATCTAGTCTGTACGGAGACCTATAGATGTGGGGAGGGAATCCCTACAAGTACTAAGGACTGGGAGGAATATGGGACACCTCCTAACAGAAATAGTAGCAGACAGACGAACAAACAAAATAGATAGAACATAGAGGTCCGTAGACCAAGCAAACTAACAGAGTTAGATACAGAGCACAGGCTAGCTAGAAAGTAGATATACAATGAAGTCCAGCAAAGCCAGAAGGGCGGAGCAGGATTAAATAGGCCAACAAGGTCATGTGACCAGCAAAGGAAAAAAAACCTAACAGCAAGGTTCTAACAGTACCCCCCCTTCTAAGAGGATCCTCCGGATCCCCTAGGACCAGGCTTATCAGGAAATCTCCTGTGAAACGCTCTGATAAGTCTGGACGCGGAAACATCATCTGACCTCACCCAAGAGTTATCCTCGGGTCCGAAACCTTTCCAGGCCACAAGATACTGCAAACTACCTCTATACCGTCTAGAGTCAAGGATGCGAGAAATTTCATATTCCCCGTCCTCCACCACCGGAGGAACAGAGGCAGAGGCGTCACCATCCGACACAACAGCTTTTTTTAACAGAGAGACATGAAAGACCGGATTAATTCTCCAGGAGGTAGGAACCTCCAACCTAACAGCAGATTGGTTGACAACCTGAAGCACCTTAAAGGGCCCTACAAACTTGGGACCCAATTTCTTAGAAGGAATCCTCAACCGCAGATTCCTAGAGGACAACCAAACCATGTCACCAACAGCGAACAAAACCTCCTGTCGTTTCCTATCAAAGTAGTCTTTAGATTTTCTGTTGGCCTCCTGAAGATTACCACGCACATCCGTCCAAACTCTTTCCAAATCACCGGAAAAATTCTCCTCCTCAGGCACGGCAGATCCCAACTTGGAGAACGACCCAAACGACGGATGTCTCCCAGAACAACAAAAAAAAGGCGAACAACCAGCAGAAGAAGATGTATGATTGTTCAGAGCAAATTCGGCAAGTGGCAGAAACTCAGACCACCCCTCTTGATTGTCTGCCACAAAACAACGCAAGAACTGCTCAACATCCTGGTTTTTCCTTTCTGTCTGGCCATTAGATTCAGGATGATATCCGGACGAAAACGACAAATGAATTCCCAACCTGTCACAAAAGGCACGCCAAAAACGAGCCACGAACTGAGGACCCCTATCAGAAACAATGTCAGTAGGAACACCATGAAGTCTGACAATTTCCTTGACAAAGGCCTTAGCGAGAGTTTTAGCGCAGGGCAGTTTGACGAAGGGAACCAAGTGACACATCTTGCTAAAACGGTCCATGACCACCCAGATGACAGTAAAACCCTCAGAGGGGGGAAGGTCAGTTATAAAGTCCATAGCCAAATGTGTCCAAGGAGCACTGGGGACCTCCAAAGGACAAAGCAACCCCGCAGCAGGAGTATGTGAGGACTTAGATCTAGCACATATAGTACATTGGCGCACCCACTTAATGACTTCCTTCTGCCATCCAGGCCACCAAAAACTGCGACCCACCAGTCTCTTGGTCTCAGAGATTCCGGGATGACCTGCCAACCGAGATTCGTGACACTCAACAAACAAATCTCTCCTAAAGGTCCCAGGCACAAACAACCTCCCATGAGGAGTGTTAGATGGGGCATTCTCCTGAGCTTTAAGAATCTCATCTTCCAAAACGGAGTCTAAAGCAGCTATCACAACACCTTCTTGTAAAATGTTTTCCTCTTTCTCAGCACCGACTATGGGAGAAAAACTGCGAGACAAGGCATCCGCCTTAACATTCTTAGTACCAGGGATGTAAGTAACGGAGAAATTAAACCGCGAGAAAAACAGTGCCCACCTAGCCTGACGGGCATTCAGGCGCTTGGCAGCATCAAGATATATCAGATTTTTATGATCCGTAAGAACCTGAACGGGAAATTCCGCACCTTCCAAGAAGTGGCGCCAGTGTTCAAATGCGAGTTTAATAGCCAATAATTCCCGATTACCAATATCGTAATTCAATTCAGTCTCCGAAAATTTTTTTGAAAAAAAGGCACAGGGATGTAATCCATCCCCGTTATCCTGAGACAATACTGCGCCAACCCCCACAGAGGAAGCATCAACCTCAACCAAAAACGGCCTAGTAACATCAGGCTGCATAAGGATGGGAGCAGAGGTGAACCTCTCCTTGAGATACACAAAAGCTTCAATGGCCTCAGAAGACCACTGAACCGCATCAGCACCTTTCCTGGTGAGATCAGTCAGAGGTTTGACAATACTAGAAAAAATTTTTATGAATTTTCTATAGTAATTGGCGAAACCCAAAAACCTCTGTATCGATTTCAAACCAATAGGCCTAGGCCATTCCTGCACAGCCTGAACCTTAACCGGATCCATCTCAAAACCTTTGCTGGAGATAATGTAGCCCAAAAAACTAATTCTCTGTACAGCGAACTCACATTTCTCCAGCTTAGCAAAAAGCGAATTGTCCATTAATAACTGTAATACCTCACGCACGCTCCGCCAATGAGACTCCAGATCTGGCGAATAAATCAAAATGTCATCCAAATACACAACCACATTTTTACCGATCAAAGGTCTAAGGATGTCATTAATCAGATTCTGAAAAAATGCAGGAGCATTAGTAAGACCAAAAGGCATAACCAGATTCTCAAAATGACCCACAGGAGTGTTAAAAGCAGTCTTCCATTCATCACCCTCCTTCATGCGCAACAGATTGTATGCCCCCTTAAGGTCAATTTTAGAGAACCACTTGGCCCCCAATAACTGGTTAAACAGATCAGGAATCAATGGCAGTGGGTAAGGATTGCGTACCGTAATTTTGTTAATCTCACGAAAATCCAGACAAGGACGTAAACCGCCGTCCTTTTTTTTTACAAAAAAAAATCCAACCGCCACAGGAGACTTAGAGGGCCTAATGTGACCGGCGGCCAAACTTGTCTGTATGTATTCCTCCAAAGCCTTCCTCTCAGGAATAGTAAGGTTAAATAAACGACTTTTAGGAAGAGTCGCTCCAGGGACAAATTCAATAGAACAATCATAGTCTCTATGGGGAGGCAAAACCTGCGATTCTTTCTCAGAAAAAAGTCTCCAAAAATCCTGAATAGGAACAGGCAATTCTCCCCTATCCAAAGCTGCAATACGCCCGTTACAACACTTGTCATAACATTTATGGCTCCAGGATTTAATTTCACTGGTAGACCAATCCAGTACAGGATTGTGAAATTTTAACCAGGGCAAACCCAATATTACTGGAGAAGGCAAGTTATTCAACACTACCAAATCCAATTTCTCATGGTGAACACCATTAATAGTGAGAGGAAATTCACTGACCTTGAGAGTAATATTCTTCAAAGGGGAGCCATCCACAGAAACCACAGCAATGGGGGATGATAAAGGTTCAGGTTTTAAATTGAGTTTTTCCACGAATCCCCCATCAATTACATTCAGTGTAGACCCGCAATCAACAAACACCCGAAATTCCATTAATTTTTCCTGAGCAATCGTGGAAGCAGCTAAAAATATACCCTTGGAATTTAAACAGGCAATACGGGCGTGACTGACCATTTTTTTTTCTTTCTTCATACGAAGCTCACAGCCTTTAATCAAATGACCAGATTTTCCGCAATAGAAACACAAGCCTTCCGAAAAACGACGGTCTTTTTCTTGAGAGCGAGGTGCCACCGATCCAATCTCCATCGGTTCACCACTGTTAGTACACACATTATCATAACCAGAAACTGACATAGCAGAGGATTTGCTCTCATTAACCCTAGCACGCAGTCTTCTATCCACCCGTATAGCTAATTGCATAGCCTGTTGCAAATCCTCAGGTGTAGGATAAGCAATTAGCAGGTCTTTAACCCTTTCACTGAGCCCAGCAAGAAATAGACTTTTCAGAGCAGAATCGTTCCACCCTGTTTGAGTGGACCAACGACGAAAATGAGTACAATATTTTTCCACATTACCTGATCCTTGTTTTAAACGTCTCAACTCAGTCTCAGCTGATGCCACACGGTCAGGATCATCATATAATAGTCCTAAAGCAGAAAAAAAACTATCCACTGATCTGAAGCATGTATCACTAGGTTGCAAAGAAAAGGCCCACTCCTGAGGCTCTTTGCGCAAAAGTGACATTATGAACCCTACGCGCTAGGATTCATCCCCAGAGGACTTGGGTCTCAAACGAAAATACAATAAGCAAGCATTTTTAAATGAAAAAAATTCTCGATGTTCACCAAAAAATAAATCCGGCAAACATACCTTAGGCTCCAAGAAATATGCTCCAGGACAGTTACTCACGTGCTGACGGAGCTCGGCCACTTCCAGAGAGAGTCCCTGCAGGTGTTTAGCCAAATCCTGAACCGACACCATGATGGAACAAAAAAAAAAACTCTTTCCTTAGAGAATTTGCTGGCTGGACTTACTGTTATGTTCTGCTACCAAAGCTAAGGAAAGAGAGGAGATCTGTCCCTACTATAGGACTCAGCTGAATCCCTACGATGTAACAGGGAACCTGATCCTGCGATCAGACCTGCTAAAGTCCTAATCTAGTCTGTACGGAGACCTATAGATGTGGGGAGGGAATCCCTACAAGTACTAAGGACTGGGAGGAATATGGGACACCTCCTAACAGAAATAGTAGCAGACAGACGAACAAACAAAATAGATAGAACATAGAGGTCCGTAGACCAAGCAAACTAACAGAGTTAGATACAGAGCACAGGCTAGCTAGAAAGTAGATATACAATGAAGTCCAGCAAAGCCAGAAGGGCGGAGCAGGATTAAATAGGCCAACAAGGTCATGTGACCAGCAAAGGAAAAAAAAACCTAACAGCAAGGTTCTAACAATAACAGGGATAACGGCTAACAAGTATGTGCATATAGCTGTAGGGTGGGCCCCTAGGGTCAATTTCCCCTGTGGGCCCCAGACACCCCAGTGTGACCCTGGATAAGGAAGATACGAGGGTTGTGAAGTAAGCCTGTTTAGCAGAGGTAAGGGCTGATTTGAAAGCGAGTGTTGCTTGTTTGAATGCCGAGAAGTCATCTTGCGAATGTGTTTTCTTCCAATGCCGCTCCATGACCCCAGGGCCGCCATCAGGGCATTACTACCCTTACTACTGTATGGGGCCCGGTGAAAAGAAGCAAGAAGGGGGGGCAGGCACGCTGGCAGCCCGGGGCCCCTCTCTTTGCTTCTTCTTACCGGGCCTCAGGGGTAACAGTTAAATGCCCGATGCACCCGGCAGACGGAAATGGGTGCTTTACCTTTAAGCAGCGGCCAGGTGCATCATGGTCCTGACTCCAATCTCCTGACACACTGCATGCTCATCTTCATTCCTGAGCAGAGCAGCATGTCTCGGAGGTGGTGGCTAGTGTGTGAGTAGCAGGAGGAGGAAGCTGCTGCTGAGTTTGGTGGTGAGTGGGGCCTGGTGGTGCTCAGAGGGGCCTGCTGATGGTGATGAGGGGGCCTGCTGATGGTTATGCGGGGCCTGCTGATGGTTGTGGGGGGCCTGGTGATGGCAGGACCTGCTGCTAGTGATGGATGGCCTGCTGCTGGTGATGCGGGGGCCTGCTGATTGTGGTGGGGGGGCCTGCTGATGACGGTGGGGGGGCCTGCTAATGGTGATGAGGGGAGGCTGCTGCTTCTGGTGGTGAGGGGAGGCTGCTGCTGGTTCTGAGGGGAGGCTGCTGCTGGTGCTGAGGAGAAGCTGCTGCTGGTGCTGAGGGGAGGCTGGTGCTGAGGGGAGGCTGGTGCTATTGCCAAGGGGAGGCTGCTGCTGCTGGTGGTGAGGGGAGGCTGCTGCTGGTTCTGAGGGGAGGCTGCTGCTGGTGCTGAGGAGAAGCTGCTGCTGGTGCTGAGGGGAGGCTGGTGCTGTTGCCAAGGGGAGGCTGCTGCTGGTGCTGAGGAGAGGCTGCTGGTGCTGAGGGGAGGCTTGTGCTGAGGGGAGGCTGGTGCTGGTGCCAAGGGTAGGCTGCTGCTGGTGCTAAGGAGAGGCTGCTGGTGCTGAGGGGAGGCTTGTGCTGAGGGGAGGCTGGTGCTGGTGCTGAGTAGAGGCTGCTGGTGCTGAGGGGAGGCTTGTGTGGAGGTTGCTGCTGGTGCTGAGGGGAGGCTGCTACTGGTGCCAAGGGGAAACTGCTGCTGGGAGGAGGCTGGTGCTGGTGCCGATGGGAGGCTGGTGCTGGTTCCGAGGGGAGGCTGCTGCTTGTGCCGAGGAGAGGCTGGTGCTGGTGCCGAGGGGAGGCTGGTGCTGGTGTCGAGGGGAGGCTGCTGCTGGTACCGAGGAGAGGCTGCTGCTGGTGCAGAGGAGAGGCTGCTGGTGCTGAGGGGAGGCTTGTGGTGAGGCTGATGCTGGTGCTGAGGGGAGGCTGCTGCTGGTGCTGAGGGGAGGCTGTTGCTGGTGGTGAGAGGAGGCTGGAGGTGAGGGAAGGCTGGTGGTGGAGAGGGGAGGTTGCTGCTGGTGATGAGGGGAGGCTGCTGCTGCAGCTGCTGAGGGGAGGCAGCTGCTGGTGCTGAGGAGAGGCTGCTGAGGTGGTGAGGGAAGGCTGCTGATGTTGGTGAGGGGAGACTACTGGTGGTGGTGAGGCGAGGCTGCTGGTGATGAGGGGAGGTTGCTGCTGGTGATGAGGGGAGGCTGCTGCTGGTGATGAGAGGAGGTTGGTGCTGAGTGGTGGCTGGTGCCGAGGAGAGGCTACTGCTGGTGCTGAGGGGAGGCTGATGGGGAGGCTGCTGCTGGTGATGAGGGGAGGCTGGTGATGAGGGGAGGCTGCTGGTGGTTGTGATGAGGGGAGGCTGGTGGTGATGAGGGGAGGCGGCTGGCGGTGGTGAGAGGAGGCTGCAAGTGGTGGTGAGGGGAGTCTGCTGGTGGTGGTGAGGGGAGGCTGCTGCTGGGGGGAGGCTGCTGCTGGTATTGAGGGGAGGCTGCTGGTGGTTCTGAGTTGAGGCTGTTGCTGGTGCTGAGGGGGGCCTGTTTCTGAGGGGAGGCTGCGTCCGGCAGGGTGAGGCTGGTGCTGAGGGAAGGCTGCGACCGGCAGCGAGAGGCTGAGGAGGCGGTGGCGAGGACGACCAGGGCTAGTCGACAAGGATATGCCAATTGCATATCAAGATGATGCCAACCTCTGTGGACAGGTAGGAGGAACAAGAGTAGTTGACAAATAGGGTGATCAATAGACCTTGGAATAATAATAACTTCCACAATTGGATGTGTTTAAATAAAATGTTCCTGTGCTGAGATAATCTTATACATGTGCCCCTGCTGTGTACTGTGTAATGGCTGTGTCTGACCGTGCAGGAACATGGTCTGATCATACCACATCTCCTGGGCAGGGGAGGAAGAAAAAGAATATACAGACATTACAGCAGGGGATCACAGCTGATTCTTTCTGTGAGGTAAAACATTTCACTGCCTGTTTTTAAACAATGTTTTACTTCAAAGAAAGAAACAGTTGGGATCCCATGCTGAAATGTCTGTATACTCTTTTGTTTCCTCCCCTTAGCATGAGATGTGGTTGTGGCACCCCAGGGGTCAGGTTGCCACAGTGGCATTGCCTCCCTCACAAGAGTTGATGCCATGCCTGGAAGCAAGCAGGAGTCCGCTAATCAGGTTTTACTAAGCATGCAACACTTTCCTGGCTCCAGACCAGCAAGGGGAGTCCCTCCCCTTGGCAACTGGGATCTGGGGGCGTGGTTAGTGAGACTTAGTGTGTGAGGAGTTGAAGTCAGGACATCGAGGAGAGAGGAGCTGGGGACTGGAGCTGCGCGGCAGCTCACCCCAGAAGAACCAGCACAGAAGAACCGGACACCGGAGTCCGAGGCTGTGGGGCACCGAAGGCCCAGCAGTAGAAACCGGAGGGCAGGAGACTGCAGGTCTCCTGGCCCCATCAGACGCCCAAAGGCTCAGCAGCACCGCAGGGTTCAGCACCGCCACGTGAGAGCGACGCACCAGCAAGGCCCGAGCTGCCTGCCATACGGGTGAGCACAGAAACGTTGCACTCAGGGACGAGGGCCGCGCACAGCTACAAGCAGCAGGGCCAAAGAGTTTAGTGTAAAGGGAAGGCCTCCAATTTCACCTGGCAAGGAGGATTCTTTACTTGCTTCCAGGATGCCCGGACTTCCACTTCTAGCCAGCACCCTAGTCCCGGCTTGTCTAATCACCACCAGTAAAGATAAGAGGAAACCGCCATTGAGTTGTGGATTATTGCTGCGCCATCAACCCCTGCACTACAACGTCCAGCATGACCCATAACATCTACACTGCCCTGGAGCTAAGTTCTACCTGTGGAGAGCCACACTATCCCTGCTGCAGTAACATCAGCTCCAGAGGACCTGCTCCGCAGCGGCGGCTCCCCTAGCCGCATACCACAGGTGGCGTCACAAACTTTATACAATCACCATAAATCCCCTATCAATAACCCCTGGGTCACGGACCGGGTCACCGCTACTGTGACATCCCCCAGCATTTACCAGCCCGGCACCGGGTACCCCACGGCCCAGAGGGCGCGTCATGGTATGATCAGACCGTGTTCTGTATACGGTCAGACACAGCCATTACATTATTCAAAGATCTATTGATTAAAATTAACTTTTGTTCGTGGGAAAACCCCTTTAAGTTCATGTATTAATTTGTCCACCATCTCAGTACATGATTATATGATACAATCATTCCCTCTGCTCCTGAAAGGGGGGAGGGGAGGGAATGATTGATATAAGTGTATACAGTGCATTGTGAAAGTATTTGGTCCCCTTGAACTTTTCTAACTTTTGCCACATTTCTGGCTTCAAACATAAAGATATAAAATTCTATTTTTGGGGGAAGAATCAAAAACAAGTGGGACACAATCGTGAAGTGGAACGAAATTTATTGGAAATGTTAAACTTTTTTAACAAATTAAAAACTGTGGGACTGCTGGCTTGTGGATTTAGACTGGACAACCCCTTTAAGGCTCCTTCAGCCATCAGTGAATATCGGTCTGTGCTCGGACCGCAATGCATGGACTTGCCGCGGGTCTCCTGACCTCAACTCAGCAGCCTCACAGCATGTATGAGGATGCGGGTCAGCATGATTGGTGCCCAGTCCAAGCACTGCAGACTGAGAGCAGAACGATTTCTCACTTCCAGTATTTACACTGTCATAATAATAAAGATGTTTCCCAATCATATACAGTGCATTGTGAAAGTATTTGGCCCCCTTGAACTTTTCTACCTTTTGCCACATTTCTGGCTTCAAACATAAAGATATAAAATTCAAATTTTTTGGAAAGAATCAACAACAAGTGGGACACAATCGTGAAGTGGAACGAAATTTATTGGAAATGTTAAACTTTTTTAACAAATTAAAAACTGAAAAGTGGGGCGTGCAATATTATTCGGCCCTCTTGAGTTAATAATCGCCATCTTTTGCTGCGATTACAGCTGAAAGTCGCTTGGGGTATGTCACTATCAGCTTTGCACATCGAGAGGCTGAAATTCTTGCCCATTCTTCCTTGCAAAACAGTTCGAGCTCATTGAGGTTGGATGGAGGGCGTTTGTGAACAGCAGTTTTCAGCTCTTTCCACAGATTCTCGATTGGATTCAGGTCTGGACTTTGACTTTGCCATTCTAACACCTGGATACGTTTATTTTTGAACCATTTTATTGTAGATTTTGCTTTATGTTTGGGATCATTGTCTTGTTGGAAGATAAATCTCCGTCCCAGTCTCAGGTCTTTTGCAGACTCCAACAGGTTTTCTTCCAGAATGGTCCTGTATTTGGCTCCGTCCATCTTCCCATCAATATTAACCATCTTCCCTGTCCCTGCTGAAGAAAAGCAGGCCCAAACCATGATGCTGCCACCACCATGTTTGACAGTGGGGATAGTGTTTTGAGGGTGATGAGCTGTGTTGCTTTTACGCCAAAGATATCGTTTTGCATTGTGGCCAAAAAGTTTGATAATGGTTTCATCTGACCAGAGCACCTTATTCCACATGTTTGGTGTGTCTCCCAGGTGGCTTGTGGCAAACTTCAAATGAGACTTTTTATGGATATCTTTGAAAAATGGCTTTCTTCTTGCCACTCTTCCATAAAGGCCAGATTTGTGCAGTGTATGACTGATTGTTGTCCTATGGACAGACTCTCCCACCTCAGCTGTAGATCTCTGCAGTTCAACCAGAGTGATCATGGGCCTTTTGGCTGCATCTCTGATCAGTCTTCTCCTTGTTCGAGATGAAAGTTTAGAGGGACGGCTGGGTCTTGATAGATTTGCAGTGGTCTGATAATCCTTCCATTTCAATATGATCGCTTGTACAGTGCTCCTCGAGATGTTAAAAACTTGGGAAATCTTTTTGTATCCAAATCCGGCTTTAAACTTCACCACAACAGTATCTCGGACCTGCCTGGTGTGATCCTTGGTCTTCATGATGCTCTCTGCACTTGAAACAGAACCCTGAGACTATCACAGAGCAGGTGCATTTATATGGAGACTTGATTACACACAGGTGGATTCTATTTATCATTACCAGTTATTTAGGACAACATTGGATCATTCAGAGATCCTCACTGAACTTCTGGACTGAGTTTGCTGCACTGAAAGTAAAGGGGCCGAATAATATTGCACGCCCCACTTTTCAGTTTTTAATTTGTTAAAAAAGTTTAAAATATCCAATAAATTTCGTTCCACTTCACGATTGTGTCCCACTTGTTGTTGATTCTTTCCAAAAAAATTGAATTTTATATCTTTATGTTTGAAGCCAGAAATGTGGCAAAAGGTAGAAAAGTTCAAGGGGGCCAAATACTTTCACAATGCACTGTATATGATTGGGAAACATCTTTATTATTATGACAGTGTAAATACTGGAAGTGAGAAATCGTTCTGCTCTCAGTCTGCAGTGCTTGGACTGGGCACCAATCATGCTGACCCGCATGCTCATACATGCTGTGAGGCTGCTGAGTTGAGGTCAGGAGACCCGCGGCAAGTCCATGCATTGCGGTCCGAGCACAGACCGATATTCACTGATGGCTGAAGGAGCCTTAAAGGGGTTGTCCAGTCTAAATCCACAAGCCAGCAGTCCCTCTGTGTCACTGACTGAAGACTTGTGAATCCACACATCGTAAGCACTGTGAGGATTCGCTGGTGTCAGAGCCAGGAATGGCAATCACTTGGCTTCAAGGATGTGAAATGCAGACTCCCAGCCAGAAGGGGGGGTGTGGAGATAGAGGGAGAACAAACAGGTGGGCAGGTGAATTTAAAGGGTTGGCTCTGCCGTGAAGTACCGAGTGGTGGGACTTTATTTGAACAGTCATCCTGTGCTGACAGAGTCCCTTTAAACATAAGTCATACTCATCTTCTGGCGTCTTCATCAATTTTCAGCACTGCTTCGGTCTTGCGGCGCCATCTTGTGAACGCAGCTTCTGACTGACTGGAAGTCAGAAGCTATGTCACAATCTCTCAATGCAAGTCTGAAAGCCTGAACGATGCTCTCATAGACTTGATCTGGTCATGGTGTGACAGTATTTGTCTCTTGTATGTGGTATTATTCAGTCACTATATGGTGGTAATATGTGGTGTGGTCACAGTGTGGCAGAAAGTAGAGTTTTTCCAAGAGTGGTCGGTGGGACTGTGGAAGGTTTGAGGAGTGGAGGCGGAGCTGGGGTGAAGCCTGGGTGGAGTTTCAAGGGGGCCCCAAAATTTTGCCAGTATGGGGCACCGAAATTCCTAGCAGCAGCCCTGCACGACCCTGGACACTTGCCAAAGCTTTTTAGTGATGCTATTGTGCCAGTTTTGTCTATTGATTCGTCACACTCTGTCATGCATGAGAGGGGTAACCGAGTCAATAGCTGGTGCTATGCTAGAGTGGCATTGTAGAAGGCAGTGACACTGTCTGTGTCGTGGAGTGAAGATATGGATGTCAGTGGTAGAATAGAATTAGAGAGTGTGTGAGTGTGGAGACATGCAAGGTTTCTTCAGGGGTGTGCTATTTGCTGACATGGGTGACAGGTGAGGAGGACAGAGATGAGAAAGTGTTGGAATAATACATATTAATCTGTATGTGTATTGCAACAACTACTGTGCTGTTTCATATGTTGTGCATATTGTGAGGTTGTTAACAAAGTTTAGTTAAAAAAAAAAAAAAAAAAACTCCCACAGACAGGATGCCCCCTCCTTCTCTTCCTGTGTTGTTGTTATATATCTGATTTGATTTCCTCATGCTGCAGTAACATCATGCTGTGCCTGTGCTGGATATAAATAAACCTACATTCTGTGTTCTAAACTCTGGATGTCACGCGGATTAATCCTCTGCTAACAGGTTATGGGCCCAGATGTACCAGAGTCCCAGAGTCACAGATCCCCAGAACACAGAGGAAAGAAAAGAAAGAAAGACAGCAAACTGAGAAGAAGCAAAGATGGCCACCAGCAGCAGCTCCATGAAATTTACAGTGCCAAGTCTCACTAACCAGAATTATCAATCCTGGAAATTCAAAGTGAAAATGCTGCTAATAAGAGAAGGTACGTGGAAATACACACAGGAGCCTAAACCTGACCCAGTGCCACAGGAGTGGACAGAGATGGATCAGAAAGCACAAAGTACCATATCACTCAGTATAGATGATGACCAGATTGTGCATGTGTGTAAATGTAATACTGCAAAGGAAATGTGGGAGCAGTTGCAAAAGGTACATGAAAGGATAAATTTAAGCAATAAGCTCTATCTCATGAGAAAGCTGTACCAGTCTAAGCTACAGAAAGGCCAGGATATGCAGGATTACATAAGAAGTGTTCTGGAAGTTGTAGAACGCCTGAGAGTCATTGGGGAAGATCTAAAGGACTTTCATGTGGCCGCATTACTGCTTAGTGGCCTTTCAGAGAGGTATGATACGCTTGTAACCGCACTAGATGCGCGTCCAGATGATGAGCTTACACTGGATTATGTCAGGGGGAAGCTCATAAATGAATATAAGCGAAAGGCAGAAGGTGTAAACAGTAGGACATGCAACACAGAATCTGCTTTACAGACACAAAACCTAACTGATAACAGGAAGCACATAAAAGAAACACGTGAATGTTTTGTTTGCAAGAAATCAGGACATTTGAAAGCTGACTGCAGAGTCTGGAAAGCTAGAATGAATCAGCTGAAAAAGCAAAGCAGTCATCAAAGGGTTAAAAGTGCTGTATCTGGAGAAAATGATTCTGTGAATACTGAAACTGCATTTACTGTCAGTGCAAATACATCAAAGCATGCATGGTGTATAGACTCTGGAGCAGCTAGTCACATGACTAATAACAGAGACTTCTTTTCTAAGCTTAACCAAAGTAAATCAGAGAAATTGATTATGGCTAATGGTCAGTACATGACTTCAGAAGGCATAGGAGATGGTTATATTGATTGTCAAATCTCACCAACACAAAGCAGGAAGATCCCAGTAAAGGATGTGCTGTATGTGCCTAGTCTTGAAAGTAATCTACTATCTGTGAAGAAACTCACAAAACAAGGAAATGAAGTTACATTTAAGCATGATAGCTGCATCATCTCAAAGGAAGGTCACACACTAGTAGAGGGAAACATCACAGATGAACTTTATCAGCTGAAATGCAAAGAGTGTGTGTATACAGCGCAACAAGAAGAGCATAAAAACTGTATTCATGTGTGGCATATGCGTCTGGCACACAGAGACCCAGAAGCAATAAGAAAGTTAGTCCAAAAGCAACTAGCTGAGGATATTACAATTGATCTATGTAACCAGACAATGAAGTGTACTAGCTGCATCAAAGGGAAAATGTCTAGGAAAGCTTTTCCTAAGAGAATTAGTACAACAACAGCACAGCCACTAGATTTAATACACACAGATGTCTGTGGTCCAATGAGCACTCTGACCCCAGGGAAGAAGAGATATTTTCTCACATTTATTGATGATCATTCAAGATATACAGTTGTCCACCTGCTTCACAGCAAGAAGGAAGTTCCAGAGAAACTTGAAATATACCAGCTGAAGTATATAATAAATTTGGAAGAATGTCAAAGATTCTACGTGCAGATAATGGGACTGAATATACAAGTAATGAGACACAGAGCATTTTAAAGAAAAATGGAATCCTATTTCAGACCACTGTACCGTACAACCCAGAGCAAAATGGTGTCGCGGAAAGAAGGAACCGAACACTATGTGAAAGTGGAAGAAGCATGTTATTTGATGCAAATCTGCCCACAGTATATTGGGGTGAAGCAATCATGACAGCTTGCTATCTTCAGAACAGACTACCAGGTAAAGCTACAGACAAAACTCCATTTGAGCAATGGAATAGCAGAAAGCCAAAACTACATCACATAAGAATATTCGGAAGTAAAGCATTTGTACATGTTCCCAAAGAAAAGCGAACTAAGTGGGAATCTCACGCTAAGGAAGGTATCCTGGTAGGCTACAGCGAAACCCAGAAAGGTTATAGGATTCTACACCCAGATAAAATATGTGCAAAATACAAGGACCTAAAAACACAGATGTACTGTCTGTGATATTAGATAGCCAAAATACTTCCATGTATTGTTGCGTCCAAAGATATTTTCTTCATATTTCTTCATATTTCTTCATATTCCCCTTTTTTTTTTTTTCATAATTTCACCTTTATTTCCATTTTTATTTTCATAATAATTTTTTGTTTGGGCTTTAAGTGCGCTCTCGACCTGGGCCATGGCACCACTGTGCGGTTTTGACCTATGAGGTATTTCCAGCTCATGAACCATTGGGGCAGAATATACGCGGTTAGTATATACCGCGGTACATACGGTATGTGCCTGGATGGGTGTCAGCTACTGTATAACTTGGACATTTGCCCTGGCCTGGGGTACTTATGGATGGGAGGGCTTCATGTCACCATCCAACACAAGATGTCAGTTGGTTACCTTGTGTGCCCCTTAATCGTCGCTCCGTAGTGTGCGGTTTTTCCTTGTCTGTGATGCGCACACCGGATGTGACGCTTGCGTGTCACGCCCGGCACCTGCGTTCCACATACTGGATGTCAGCTGACCGGAACCGGAAGTGACACGATCGCGAGTATAGCGCGACTAGGATTTAAAAGAGGACTTATCAGAGTGTCAAATGGCGCTGTCTGGTGAATGAGCTGCGCGATTGTGGGCAGCGTGCATACCGCATGTCTTCTCTTTTTTTCCCCTGATGACTAGCTAAGGCAAAGAAACGCGTCGGGAGCGGTATATTGTGATGGGCTGGTGACCCTATGAGACTTGGTCTGCCCCCATCATATGGAGCTATCTTGAAGTCTGAGAGCAGGAACGGATATCAAAATTGGTGAGGATGTTCCATTTCTATATATAGCAAGGTTAAATACTTACCATTGATAGGGTTAATGTTTCTGCGTTCTCACATATTGAGACACAATAAGTTGTTATAGTGTCCCGTAGGCTCCATCATTTTCTTTTTGCCACACTTTCTTGGTTGCGTCAGAGATACAATATGCTTATATGACATATATCTATATCTTTGGACGCAACAATACATGGAAGTATTTTGGCTATCTAATATCACAGACAGTACATCTGTGTTTTTAGGTCCTTGTATTTTGCACATATTTTATCTAGTGGTAATAAATGTTAAGTTTTACATTTCTATAGCACTACACCTGCTTGTGTTTACATTTATTTTTTTGTGTAGTTATTTCTAAAACCCCTGCTGCTGCATTTTGATTCTACACCCAGAAACAAACTAGATCACAATAAGTAGAGATGTAGTGATTGATGAGAACTTTGTATCACCCAAGTTTTGTGACATCACGCCAGTAGTCCAGCTGAAGTCACAATTACAAGACAGCAACAAGGAGGATGTAGAGGTCTGGCTGGATTCTTCAACTAATGAAGGAACAACAGAAAAATCAGGTGAATCTGAAATCAGGAGATCGTCAAGATCAAGCAAAGGTATACCAGCTAAACGTCTATCCTACATTGTCAAGACACTACCTGAGTCAGAGCCGCAGTCATGGGATGAAATGCAAGCACTACCTGTCCATGAAAGAACAAAGTGGATCGATGCCACTAATGAGGAAATCAAATCGCTTCATCAACTCCAAACTTGGAAACTCACCAAGCTACCACAGGGCAAAAAGGCAATCAAGTGCAAGTGGGTCTTCAAAACCAAATATGACTCAGAAGGTAAAGTCCACAGATTCAAAGCAAGGTTGGTCGCAAAAGGATATTCTCAAAAGTATGGCGAAGATTACGATGCTACATTTGCTCCAGTCACTAAACAGACCACGTTCAGAGCTTTGTTAGCTGTAGTTGCTGTACAAAAGATGTATGTCAGACATTTGTATATAAAAACTGCCTTTTTAAATGGTGACATTGAGGAGGACGTATACATGACTCAACCTGAAGGTTATGTAAAAAGAGGTCAAGAGAATCTTGTTTGCAAACTACAAAAATCTCTCTATGGTCTTAAGCAATCAGCAAGAGCATGGAACACCAAGATGAATAAAGTCTTGTTGGAAGACAAAATATACAGATGGAAAGTGGATGTATATTCTCTTATATGTGGACGACGTGATTGTTGTTCATCAAGACGACGCAGGAATTGGAAAAATGACTGAAATTCTGAATCAGCACTTTGAATCAAAAGACCTTGGAAGTGTGACATATTATCTAGGAATCCAAATCCAGAGAGAGGAAGATGGAAGTTTTCTTCTAAACCAAAGTGCAAAAATTAATTTGATTCTGAATCAGTTTAAAATGTCAGAGGTCAAAGGAATATCAACCCCAATGGAACCATCCTACCTGAAGCTGGAAGGAGAAGATGACCTGTTGCCTAACAATGAGAAATATCGTCAGGCAGTGGGGACACTTCTATACATATCAACTATGACTCGACCGGATATCACAACAACAGTTGGAATCCTTTGCAGATATGTGGAAAAACCGCGCCAAAGAGACTGGAATGCTGTTAAGAGACTTCTCCGATATTTGAAAGAAACGCAAGATGTAAATTTAAAACTATCTGCAGCAGGAGATCTAGAACTTACCGGCTATGTAGATGTGGATAGGGCTGGTGATTCGCGTGATCATAAATCCACAAGTGGATACTTGTTTAAAGTTGGAGAAAGTTCAATCTCCTGGTCTAGTAGGAAACAAGTGTCTGTTGCCTTGTCATCTACAGAAGCGGAGTATGTGTCCGCAGCCTATGCAAGCCAGGAGGTTGTTTGGCTAAGACAATTGATGGACGATCTTGGCAAACCGACAACTCAGCCGACGGTGATTTATGAGGACAACCAAGGATGCATTAAACTTGCATGCAGTGAAAAAATCAGTGCTAGAACCAAGCACATTGACGTCAGACATCATCATCTACGTGATTTGATAGATCGTGGGATAATTCACTTTGTCTATTGTGAAACTGATAAGATGGTAGCTGACATTATGACAAAGCCATTGCCACGAGCTAGGTTAAAAGAATTGAGAACCACAATGGGACTAAGAGGATAAGTAGTTGTTGAGTGGGGGTGTTGGAATAATACATATTAATCTGTATGTGTATTGCAACAACTACTGTGCTGTTTCATATGTTGTGCATATTGTGAGGTTGTTAACAAAGTTTAGTTAAAAAAAAAAAAAAACTCCCACAGACAGGATGCCCCCTCCTTCTCTTCCTGTGTTGTTATATATCTGATTTGATTTCCTCATGCTGCAGTAACACCAGACTCCATGCTGTGCCTATGCTGGATATGAATAAACCTACATTCTGTGTTCTAAACTCTGGATGTCACGCGGATTAATCCTCTGCTAACAGAAAGTGAGTAGATGGTGATGAGGTAGGGGGAGAGGGGAGGTTGTGAAGTTAGATAGGGAGCAGAGACGGGTGAAGATAAGGTCTAATGTATTTCCGTCTGTGTGGGTGGCTGAGGAGGAACATTGAGTAAGTTCAAAAGATAAAGTAAGACACAGGAGTTTGGAGGCTGCTGACTGGAGGGTGTCAGTAGGGATGCTGAAGTCACCCATTATGATAGTGGGAATGTCAGCGGAAAGAAAGTGAAGAAGCCAGGTGGAGAATTAGTCAATATAGGTAGTGGCCGGGCCCGGAGGTCGGTATATGACGGCCACTTGGAGGTAGAATAGATGCGGACAGAGTGGACTTCAAAAGAGAAGATAAGGGAGGTTAGAGGTGGGATTGGATTAAAGGTGCAGTTGGTAGAAAGAAGAAGACCCACTCCTCCGCCATGTATGTTGCCAAGGAGAAGAGTGTGGGCAAAGTGGAGGCCATCATAACACAGCGGAGCAAGGGAGGCAGTGTTGGAGGGTGTCAGCCATGTTTCGGTGAGGCCCAGGAAGGAGAAATTGTGAGAGGTAAGGAGGTCATGAATCACATGGAGCTTATTACAGACAGAGTGGGCATTTCAGAGTGCTCCAGAGAGAGGGAGCAGAGGGGTGGTCGTCAAGGACACAGGTTTTACATAGGAGAGATTGCGGTAATTCATATTAGGATGAGAGCGATAAGAGGGGGAATAAATGGGAAGTATCAGATGTGGGCAGGCTGACATTATGGGGAGGCAAACAAAGCAAATGCCTGGGGCCCCCACTCCCTCAGGGGCCCCCAGTGGGGGCATAATGGTTGCGGTCACACTGGGGGCTGTGTTGGGGGCTCCTTTCCAATTATCAATGAGACAGGAGCTACGTCGTTCCTGCACTCTCAATAGAAACGGCCAGGCAGCGCTCCATCCCCTCCAGCCCCTGCCAGTGACTTTGGTCTGAGACTGAGCTAGTTTTTTCTGCGCATGTGACAGGATGCTGAAGGAATCAGGTGAGGCGCTGACACGTACAAGTGTGTGAGGCAAAACCTGTGCCTCGTCCCAGCACTGCAGCCTCTGTCTGTTCCCTCTGACTCCCAGCTCATGGTCCGTGACTTGAAGCTTATCTTTTAATGTTCCATGCTATTATGGACAACAGCAAGATATCTTACTGAAAAGTGCAGCCGGCATTCCAGGCTGTGCGGTGGGCTGCCTTTTCTGCAATATATCTTAGTGGAAACTGTCAGACTGATGTCAGCTGAGCTCACCAAGCAGAAAACACTTTGGTAACTAGTAGCTGATGGAGCGGGGATGAGGGAGGCTGGGAAATAGGAGAGTGGGGGGTTGTCAGCAGGCTCGGACAGGCCTGGCGGGGTGCCAGGAAATTTCCCGGTGGGCCCCGGCCCCCTGCAGAGAAGGCAGAGGAGAATTTAAAAAAAAAAAAAGGAAAAAAAAAGTGGTCGCGGGCCCTTTAAGGGCGCGCGCACACACTCTCACCGCCGCCGCGATGCCCAGAACAGTAGCGGGAGTGGCCTGGGAGCAGGAGAGCCGAAGAGCAGAGCAGGGGCTGTACTGCAGCGTCACATTTAGCAGACAGGGCCGCACGTCTGCTGAAAGTGACGTCACAGCGCGCCCTGCACTGCAGTCTCCCGCCTTAGGAGCGCTTCTGTAGAGAATGACACCAAAATTATATTTTCACATGATCTGCTGGCCTCTGGTTTTTATTAGTGTTTGTCTGATGTTTATATCACATACAGAAATATAATTGCAATCATATTATGAGTACAAATAGGTTATATTGACAGTTAGAATGAGTTAATGCAGCAAGTCAATATTTGCAGTGTTGCCCCTTCTTCTTCAAGACCTCTGTAATTCTCCCTGGCATGCTCTCAATCAACTTTTGGACCAAATCCTGACTGATAGCAGTCCATTCTTGCATAATCAATGCTTGCATTTTGCCAGAATTTGTTGGTTTTTGTTTGTCCACCCGTCTCTTGATGATTGACCACAAGTTCTCAATGGGATTAAGATCTGGGGAGTTTCCAGGCCATGGACCCAAAATCTCTATGTTTTGTTCCATAAGCCATTTTGTTATCACCTTTGCTTTATGGCAAGGTGCTCCATCATGCTGGAAAAGGCATTTTTGGGCGCCAAACTGCTCTTGGACGGTTGGGAGAAGTTGCTCTTGGAGGACATTCTGGTACCATTCTTTATTCATGGCTGTGTTTTTAGGCAAGACTGTGAGTGAGCCGATTCCCTTGGCTGAGAAGCAACCCCACACATGAATGGTTTCAGGATGCTTTACAGTTGGCATGAGACAAGACTGGTGGTAGCGCTCACCTCTTCTTCTCCGAATAAGCTGTTTTCCAGATGTCCCAAACAATCGAAAAGGGGATTCATCAGAGAAAATGACTTTGCCCCAGTCCTCAGCAGTCCACTCCCTGTACCTTTTGCAGAATATCAGTCGGTCCCTGATGTTTTTTCTGGAGAGAAGTGGCTTCTTTGCTGCCCTCCTTGAAACCAGCCCTTGCTCAAAGAGTCTCCGCCTCACAGTGCGTGCAGAAGCACTCACATCAGCCTGCTGCCATTGCTGAGCAAGCTCGGCACTGCTGGTAGTCCGATCCCGCAGCTGAAACAGTTTTAAGATACGGTCCTGGTGCTTGCTGGTCTTTCTTGGGTGCCCTGGAGCCTTTTTGACATGCTTCTCCTTGAAGTTCTTGATGATGCGATAGATTGTTGACTGAGGTGCAATCTTTGTAGCTGCGATACTCTTCCCTGTTAGGCCATTTTTGGGCATTGCAATGATGGCTGCACATGTTTCTTTAGAGATAACCATGGTTAACTGAAGAGAAACAATGATACCAAGAACCAGCCTCCTTTTAAAGTGTCCAGTGATGTCATTCTTACTTAATCATGACTGATTGATCGCCAGCCCTGTCCTCATCAACACCCACACCTGAGTTAATGGATCAATCACTAAAACGATGTTAGCTGCTCCTTTTAAGGCAGGACTGCAATGATGTTAAAATGTGTTTTGGGGGTTAAAGTTCATTTTCTGGGCAAATATTGACTTTGCAAGTACAGTAATTGCTGTTAAGCTGATCAATCTTTGACATTCAGGAGTATATGCAAATTGCCATTACAAAAAATGAAGCAGTAAACTTTGGAAAAATTACTATTTGTCTCATTCTCAATACTTTTGGCCATGACTGTATGTGTATATGCCTGCGTGTGTGTATATTCCTGTGTGTGTGTATATGCCTGCATTTGTGTGTGTATATGCCTGTGTGTGTACAGTGTGTGTATATGCCTGCCTTCATGTGTGTGTGTGTATGCCTGCATGTGTGTACAGTGTGTGTGTATATGCCTGCATGTGTGTGTGTATATATACCTGCATGTGTGTGTATATGCCTGCATGTGTGTGTGTGTATGCCTGCATGTGTGTGTGTGTGTATATGCCTGCTTGTGTGTGTGTATGTATGCCTGCATGTGTGTGTGTGTATATGCCTGCATGTGTGTGTCTGTGTACAGGGGCGGACACAGACTGTAGTGGGCCCCTGTGCAAGAAATTTTGGGGGGCCCCCCCTGCCCTTCATAAGGCAACAAAGTTATGTAAACATAACCCCCCATGTGCATCTCTCACCCCCCCATGTGCAGCTCTCATCCCCCCCATGTGCATCTCTCATCCCCCCCATGTGCATCTCTCATCCCCCCCATGTGCATCTCTCATCCCCCCCATGTGCATCTCTCATCCCCCCCATGTGCATCTCTCACCCCCCCATGTGCATCTCTCACCCCCCCCATGTGCATCTCTCACCCCCCCCATGTGCATCTCTCACCCCCCCCATGTGCATCTCTCATCCCCCCCATGTGCATCTCTCATCCCCCCCCATGTGCATCTCTCATCCCCCCCATGTGCATCTCTCATCCCCCCCGTGCATCTCTGATTCCCCCCACTCCTAGTTAATTAATTGTATTTAAAAAAAATAAAACTTGTTATACTTACCCCCATGCAATCCCTGCAGAATCCTGGCGCTCGTCCACGTCGCTGCCACCAGGTTCTCCTGACGTTCGGCCATGTGACGGCGCCACATACATAGCCATCAGCTTTTGTTTTGGCCAAAAGATTTTTAAAGCCGCCACCACGATAAGGTAGACTCTTCTGGGCGGGCCCTACTCTAACCTATTAAAATTTTCTTAAAATATCCAATACTCTTTTTAGATATATTTTTATTTAGTTTTCTTTAAGGGAATGTGTCATATACATTTTTTTTTTAAATGACCAATAATACCACATACAGGGAATACCGCCACACCATGACCAGACCACATATTACCACAACATAGTGACCGAATAATACCACACAGAAGGGAGAAAAACTGCCACACCATGACCAGACCACATATTACCACTACATTACTAATATTACCACCACATTACTAATATTACCATAAGTGTCATTATACACGGGAGCTCTATACATGGTATGTATAACGTAAGTGTCCAGGTAATCTAGTGATCACCAGTGAAATTATACACAGGAGCTCTGTATATAGTGTCAATGTACAGGTAATACAGTGACATTATACACAGGAGCTCTGTATATAGTGTACAGGTAATACAGTGATCATCAGTGACATTATACACAGGAGCTCTGTATATAGTGTCAGTGTACAGGTAATACAGGGATCACCAGTGACATTATACACAGGAGCTCTGTATATAGTGTCAGTGTACAGGTAATACAGTGATCACCAGTGAAATTATACACAGGAGCTCTGTATATAGTGTCAGTGTACAGGTAATACAGTGATCACCAGTGACATTATACACAGGAGCTCTGTATATAGTGTCAGTGTACAGGTAATACAGTGATCACCAGTGACATTATACACAGTGTACATGTAATAGACTAACTCACCGGTGACGTCTCTAGGTGAAGTCCTTCATCTTCGCTTTTCTCCTTCATCCAGCACAGACCGCCATCACGTCTTCCAGCCAGGACTCGTCTCTGCATAAAATAACACAGTTATCTAGAGCACATTCCCCAACTTCTACATTACGCAGCTGAATACAGACGTGCATCCACCATCAATATATGGTTAGTTATTAGGCAACCTACCATTCCAAATATAAATTGTAATCCACCACTGTGCCCCCATTAACTGTAAATAGGCACTTAATATATAATTTAATTAGAACCTCTACTCTTTCCGCCAATTTGTTACCAGTCACACTCCTGCATCCGCAACGCCCCCTACTCTATACTTCCTGCTCCCCGCATTCAATATTTACATGCACCCCCTGCCCCAATTCATTATATCATGTCCGTGCTCTCACCACCCCATCATCATTTATCATTTACTCTCCCCCACCCCACATTCGTTATGTGCAGCTCATTATCCCCCTACTCCCAATTCCCCCATGTGCAGCTCTCAAACCCCCCCATGTGCAGCTCTCATCCCCCTCCATGTGCCCCTCTCTCACCCCCTCCCCCCCACATGTGCCCCTCTCTCATCCCCCTCCCCCACATGTGCCCCTCTCTCATCCCCCTCCCCCACATGTGCCCCTCTCTCATCCCCCTCCACCACATGTGCACCTCTCTCATCTCCCCCCACATGTGCATCTCCCATCCCCCCCCCCACACATGTGCATCTCCCATCTCCCCCCCCCACACATGTGCATCTCCCATCTCCCCCCCACACATGTGCATCTCCCATCTCCCCCCCCACACACGTGCATTTCCCCCCCACACATGTGCATCTCCCATCTCCCCCCCCACACACGTGCATCTCCCATCTCCCCCCCCACACACATGTGCATTTCCCATCCTCCCCCCCACATGTGCATCTCCCATCCCCCCCCACATGTGCATCTGCCACCCCCCCCCACACACATGTGCATCTCCCATCCCCCCCACACACACATGTGCATCTCCCATCCCCCCCACACACACATGTGCATCTCCCATCCCCCCCACACACACATGTGCATCTCCCATCTCCCCCCCCTACACACATGTGCATCTCCCATCTCCCCCCCCTACACACATGTGCATCTCCCATCTCCCCCCCCTACACACATGTGCATCTCCCATCTCCCCCCCTACACACATGTGCATCTCCCATCTCCCCCCCCCACACACATGTGCATCTCCCATCTCCCCCCCCCACATACATGTGCATCTTCCATCTCCCCCCCCACACACGTGCATCTCCCATCTCCCCCCCCCCACACACATGTGCATCTCCCATCTCCCCCCCCACACACACACACATGTGCATCTCCCATCTCCCCCCCCCACACACACACATGTGCATCTCCCATCTCCCCCCCCCACACACATGTGCATCTCCCATCTCCCCCCCCACACACACACACATGTGCATCTCCCATCTCCCCCCCCACACACACACATGTGCATCTCCCATCTCCCATCTCCCCCCCCCCACACACACATACACACACACATGTGCTTCTCCCATCTCTCCACTCCTAGTTAATTGTATTTTAAAAAAAATAAAACTTGTTATACTTACCCCCATGCGATCCCTGCAGAATCCTGGCGCTCGTCCAAATCGCTGACAGCAGGTTCTCCTGACTTCCGGCCATGTGACGGCACCGTCACATGACCGGAAGTCAGGGGAATCATGAAGGCGCTGCTGCAACAGCGCAGCTCAGCGCTGAAATGTCCCGGACCCGGCGCATAGCATGGGGCCGGGGGCCCCATGAGGAGAGAGACGCACAAGAGGGGGGCCCCCGAGGGGGCTCCTACCGGCCGGGCCCCATACTGGAGTCAGGGCAGTCATGATGGCCCTGCTGGAGGCTGGAGGGGCCCCCTCTCCCTCGGGGCCCCCGTTCAATGAACCGGCTGCACGGGCGGTAGTTCCGCCCCTGTCTGTGTATATGCCTGCATGTATGTGTGTTTGTGTATGCCTGCATGTGTGTGTGTGTATATGCCTGCATATATGTGTGTGTGTGTGTATATGCCTGCTTGTGTGTGTGTGTATGTATGCCTGCATGTGTGTGTGTGTATATGCCTGCATGTGTGTGTGTATATGCCTGCGTGTGTGTGTATATGCCAGCATGTGTATGTATTTGAGTGCCTGCATGCCTACGTGTATATGTGTCTTCACACGTTTGTGCGTGCTTCCCTGCTTGTCTGCATTTTTGTGTGTGATTGTCTGAGTGTGTCTGTGCATGATTGCGTGTGCATTTCTGTGTGTGCTTGCCTGCGTGTGTACGTGTCCCCATTTCTGTGGGTATGTGTATCTGCGTGTGTATATTAGGGCTCTTTCACATGTCCTGATATTTACGGGACTGGAGATATGTGTCCACCTGTGTGTCATCCGTGTGACACATACCAGTGCTTGGGAATCAGTGTACAGTTAACGCTGTTCCCAAGAGCCGGGTGCTGAGCGCTTGCCCTCATCATGGATCCCTGCCGGCACTGCGATCAGCAGCAGCAGGGTCAATGATGAGAGTAGTAGTCAACTCCCGCCGTGTCCAACTGTAAAAATAGGAATAAAATTAAAAAATCCTTGTACTCACCTCTCCTAAGTGTCACCCGCTGTAATCTGTGCGAGCGCTCACGCCGAAGAGAATGACTTCTGCAGCGAGCGGGCCTCGGAGCTGCACTCAGTGATTGACAAGGCACCGCTTGTTGAGCGCAGCTCCGGGGTCCACTCGCTGCAGGAGTCATTCTCCTCGGCGTGAGTGCTCGCACGGATTACAGCGGGTGACTCTTAGGAGAGGTGAGTATAAGGATTTTTTTTATTTTATTCCTATTTTTACAGTTGGACACTGCTGGAGTAGACTACTACTCTCATCATTGACCCTGCTGCTGCTGATCGCAGCGCCAGCAGGGATCTATGATGAGGGCAGCGCTCAGCACCCAGTGCTTGGGAAGAGCACTAACTGTCATCAGTGTGCGGGACGTTTTGCGGCCTGTGCAGCAGGTAAAAAACAGACATGTCAGCGTGTTTTGCCCATGGACACCACATGGTCTGTGGAAAGTGGAAACACACTGACGTGTGCACATTCATTTGAATGGGTCTACGTGTACCAGTGTCTGTGGTACATGAGGAAACTGTCACCGCATGTACTGACGTGTGAAAGAGCCCTTAGTATGTGTCTGTGTGCGCTTGTTTTCGTGTGTGTAAGCGCGCTTCTGCATGTCTGTGTGGTCTTCCGATGATTTATTATATTTGGGGAGAGAAATTTTAGGAGACAAAATGGGGAGATGTGTGAAGAAACGGTATGGTGAACTAGAGGGGTGGGAATGAGTGCAGGAACAGAATGGGGAAGGGGGATGTATAAGGAAACAGTATGGAGAGTGGGGGAATAGTGTGAGGAGATAGTATGGAGAGAGAAAAGTGTGATGTGACACAGCACAGAGACTAGGTAGTGAGGGGGAAGGTATAGAGATGCGGCAGTATGGGGGAAACAGTGTGAGGGCACAGAAAGGAGGTAACAGTATGCTGAGGAGGTGGAGTGTGATGAAGGGGCACAGTATAGAGACTGGATAGTATAGGGGGGACACAGTGTGAGAGGACAGTGTGAAGAGGGGGCCCAGTATGGTAAGGAGAGGACAGTGTGGAGAGCATGTACCATAAGAGTTGTAGAGTGTATGTCATATTTTGTGCAGGGAGCATTGTAAGAGTTAGGTTTATTTAGGGGCTCAGTGTAGATATTTTTATTCAGGAGCATCATAATGACACTGCTATCTTTAAGGGCATCATGTGGGGATGTGCTGCAGAAGACCGGAGAAGATGGAAGTCTGCAGAGACGAGCTGTGGAACTCATCATGGAGTCTGGACAAGAGGAAGAACAGAAAGAGAACGACTCTAATCAGAGAAGCCGTCTCAGGTAAGATACCTGCATGTAAATGTTCATTTGTGATCCTGCCTGTGTCTCATCAGTAATGTGGTTCCTGTATGGTCTGCAGTCTGATGATGACTGATAACTCCCAGTATCTCTATTGTTAATTACATACTGGGAGTTGTAGGTTTATGCGATACAAAGATATATGGGTCTGACCTGACATTACAATTGATGGTGGTTCAGATGATGTATTCGTGTACTGATGTGTTTGTGCGCGTCTGCGTGTTTGTGCGCGTCTGCGTATCTGGAATAATATGTATTTTTGTAAGATGCGTGTATGTAACTGTGCATTGTGGTGTGTAATAACATTCATATGCTTGAGGCACCTTTATTAAATCTGTTAGGACTCACTCACATGTGTTAGGGAATTCCATTTGTCTTTCCACATTTAGGAACAGACAAGTGAAATATGCTAACCCTGACAAAACTGTCACCATAGGGATGTGCTTGTATGGACACGGGTTCAGGAGCTGAGCCTGCTCCATACTGGGCAGATGTCGGCTGTGTTACATAGCCGGCGTCTGCCTGTAACAGCAGTGATCAGAGCTCGCCTTGATTGCTGCTGTTTTGAGTATTTAAGTGCCCTTGTCAATCACTGACAGCGGCATTTAGATAGCACAATGGCCGGTGCATGCAGTCACCTGTTCCCTTCAGCCCCCTGTGACGCAGTTGCAGGTTGCTGATGGGTTGCCAGTAGTGCTGAGTGCGCGTGGTCGGATAAGAGACATTACAGTCACCGCGAGCTACAAAGTGCTGCAATTACGTCAGGCACCTTAATTGTGACACTTCCATGGAGCCCAACCTCAGGCTGAGCGTTATTGAATGACTAACATGGCAGCAACACCTGGCAACTAGTGCTGAGTGAGTGTGGTTGGATAAGGTGTGATCCCAGCATGCTCAGGTGTTATCTGAGTATCTTGTAGTGCTCTGCTAATATGCTCGAGTCCCCGGGGTAGCATGTTTTGCGGCGGTAGACAGAAGCAACACATGCAGGGATTACCTAACAAACAGGCAATTCCTGCATGTGTTGCGTCTGTCTACTGCCGCAAAACATGCTACCCCGGGGACTCGAGCATATTAGCAGAGCACTACAAGATACTCAGATAACACTTGAACATGCTGGGATCACACCTTATCCGACCACACTCACTCAGCACTAGTTGCCAGGTGTTGCTGCCATGTTAGTCATTCAATGAAGCTCAGCCTGAGGTTGGGCTCCATAGAAGATGTCACAATCAAGGTGCCGGACGTTATTGCAGCACCCTCACTTTGTAGTTCGTGGTGACTGTAATGTCTCCCTCCTTGCACCGACCCAATAACAGGAAGCGAGTGGCGGCAGGGAGAATAAAATGTAATTTTCTCTGTGTAGCCAATGCTTTTCCAATAAGCCGTCTAACCAGGCTTTACACCCTATTTACCTGCAGATTACCCTTTTATCTGCAGATAAATAGCGTTTTTCAAGGTGACAAGTTACCATTAAAGGGACTCTGGCAGTACGGAATGACTGTTCGAATATAGTCCTGCAACTTGGTGCTCCACAGCGCGGCCAATCATGTAATTATAGAACATTATAGAAAAGCATAACAAGTAATAAAACCGTTTATGGTGGGCTGTAGTGTGGGCCCCTAGAGTCAGTTCCCCTGGTGGGCCCTAGCCACCCCAGTCCGACCCTGGTTGTCAGCCTGCAGAATCACATCAAGTGTGTGATGACAGGGGGAGCATCTGGAGCAGTTCAAATTTGTTGAAGAGGTCCTGTTTACTGTGCTTATTACACAATAAGAAGATTTGATAAGTCCTGGGCTTGAGCTTTAAAGGGAACCTGTCACCAGAAAAAGCACTATTAACCTGCAGATATGGGGTCAATCATCAGGGTAATAGCGTTACTAACCTGCCTGGTGCCTGCACTTAGCTGAACGCTGCGAGGAGAAAATGAACTTCATTCCTTCCAGCAGTGTTCCAGTTTCAGTCACGGGGCGGTGCCGGCGCGGTTTCAGTCACCGGTCTGAAAATACAGAGCAGTGGCTGTAACTGCGCCCCCGGCCCTGACTGACAGTCGCTCTGCATTGGGGCCGGCTGTCAGTCAAGGCCAGGGGCACGGTACTGTAAACTCAGATCGGTGACTGATCCTGTGCCCCCATGACTGAAACTGAACGTTGCTGGAGTGAATAAAGGACATTTTCTCCCCATAGCGTTCTGATATGTGTGGGCACCGGGCAGGTTAGTAACGCTATTAACCTGCAGATTAAGCCTATATCTGCAGATTAATAGCGTTTTTTTCTGGTGACAGGCTCTCTTTACAATACCCAGCTGACTTGACTTGAGCAACCAATAGTTGCTGTAGAGGGTGAGGGGAGGAGCGCAGAACCACTGTGCAGAAAGGAGACCAGCCATTGGCAGCATTTCTCAAAGGTGCACAAAGAAAAGTTTAGTATTTTGTTGTGTCATATTCAACCTCAGGTAATGGATTTAAAGGGGTTGTCAACTACTAGGGAACCCCCTCTCAAAGGGTTTATCTAGAATTATATTAATTTTTTACTATGGGCATAAGTGCTGACAGGCAGGTGGTTACTAACTACCTGCCTATTCTACCCAGCGCAGATCTCTCCTAGCACAGAGTGGTCACAGACCATTCCTGACGATCATTCTGAGACTTCCGCTGACGTCACATTGTCGCAACAGCTTCTCTTCCGCTCTGTAGCCAGGGTGTAACTGCTGATGTCATGCTGACAGCCAGCTCCTCGCTGCCTCATTGCGGGGAGCCGTCTCTCAATTAGCATGATGTTGACAGTCACATCCTGGCAACAGAGCAGCCCAAGTTACACCACTGACACCAAACATCTACCGCAAAAACTACATAATAGCTCTGCGTTACCAATACAGTTGTTGGGACTGCTTAAGGATCTTTGATGACACCACAGTCGTAACCATGATATCATCACAGGTCCTGTACTGTGCAGGAGTTTAGAAGAAGTGAAGAGGAAGAGACAGACTGGTAAGTATTGTGCATATATACAGTACAGACCAAAAGTTTGGACACACCTTCTCATTTAAAGATTTTTCTGTATTTTCATGACTATGAAAATTGTACATTCACACTGAAGGCATCAAAACTATGAATTAACACATATGGAATTATATACTTAACAAAAAAGTGTGAAACAACTGAAAATATGTCTTATATTCTAGGTTCTTCAAAGCAGCCACCTTTTGCTTTGATGACTGCTTTGCACACTCTTGGCATTCTCTTGATGAGCTTCAAGAGGTAGTCACCGGAAATGGTCTTCCAACAATCTTGAAGGAGTTCCCAGAGATGCTTAGCACTTGTTGGCCCTTTTGCCTTCACTCTGCGGTCCAGCTCACCCCAAACAATCTCGATTGGGTTCAGGTCTAGTGACTGTGGAGGCTAGGTTATCTGGCGTAGCACCCCATCACTCTCCATCTTGGTCAAATAGCCCTTACACAGCCTGGAGGTGTGTTTGGGGTCATTGTCCTGTTGAAAAATAAGTGATGGTCCAACTAAACGCAAACCGGATGAAAAAGCATGCCGCTGCAAGATGCTGTGGTAGCCATACTGGTTCAGTATGCCTTCAATTTTGAATAAATCCCCAACAGTGTCATCAGCAAAGCACCCCCACACCATCACACCTCCTCCTCCATGCTTCACGGTGGAAACCAGGCATGTAGAGTCCATCCGTTCACCTTTTCTGCGTCGCACAAAGACACGGTGGTTGGAACCAAAGATCTTAAATTTGGACTCATCAGAGCAAAGCACAGATTTCCACTGGTCTAATGTCCATTTCGTCTGTTCTTTAGCCCAAACAAGTCTATTCTGCTTGTTGCCTGTCCTTAGCAGTGGTTTCCTAGCATCTATTTTACCATGAAGGCCTGCTGCACAAAGTCTCCTCTTAATAGTTGTGGAAACGATGTGTCTGCTGCTAGAACTGTGTGTGGCACTGACCTGGTCTCTAATCTGAGCTGCTGTTAACCTGCGATTTCTGAGGCTGGTGACTCGGATAAACTTATCCTCAGAAGCAGAGGTGACTCTTGGTCTTCCTTTCCTGGGGCGGTCCTCATGTGAGCCAGTTTCTTTGTAGCACTTGATGGTTTTTGCAACTGCACTTGGGGACACTTTCAAAGTTTTCCCAATTTTTCGCACTGACTGACCTTCATTTCTTAAAGTAATGATGGCAACTCGTTTTTCTTTACTTAGCTGCTTTTTTCTTGCCATAATACAAATTCTAACAGTCTATTCAGTAGGATTATCAGCTGTGTATCCACCAGACTTCTGCACAACACAACTGATGGTCCCAACCACAATCATAAGGCAAGAAATCCCACTTATTAAACCTGACAGGGCACACCTGTGAAGTGAAAACCATTGTTGGAAGACCATTTCCAGTGATAACCTCTTGAAGCTCATCAAGAGAATGCCAAGAGTGTGTAAAGCAGTCATCAAAGCAAAAGGTGGCTACTTTGAAGAACCTGGAATATAAGACATATTTTCAGTTGTTTCACACTTTTTGTTAAGTATATAATTCCACATGTGTTAATTCATAGTTTTGATGCCTTCAGTGTGAATGGACAATTTTCATAGTCATGAAAATACAGAAAAATCTTTAAATGAGAAGGTGTTTCCAAACTTTTGGTCTGTACTGTATATATATGTGCTTAATAAATATATATATATATATATATAAACACAAGTCTATATCTATGTGCTCATATATACAGTGGGGAAAATAAGTATTTGATACATTGCTGATTTTGCAAGTTTTCCCACCTACAAAGAATGAAGAGGTCTGTAATTTTTATCGTGGGTACACTTCAACTGTGAGAGACAGAATATAAAAAGTAATCTAGAAAATCAGACTGTATGATTTTTACATTTTTACATAATTAATTTGTATATTATTGCTTGAAATAAGTATTTGATATAATAGAAAAACTGAACTATGTGTATGTAGCATCCACAGTTATAAATCCCGGCAGCACAGACAAAAGTTAATAAGTGTAAAGATTGGCAATTGCCCAATGAATGAGCAAAATGCTGCTCATTCATCGGGTGATTGGATTGTTTATGGCAGAACAAAAAATCATTATTCTCAGCAGCACATCACTAGTAATTGTTCATCACTGTTCATCATGCGCTCATCATTGTTAGTCAGCCTGTCTAAAGACGCCAATATCAAGCACAGAACGACTTGACAATTGCACTCGCTTAACGGCCTGAACTCTGTGCATGTAAATGCAACTGAAATGTTTCTGTGTGATGGTACAATATATGAGCGTTTGGTGCCCCACTTTAAACTTTTGCCCAGGGCCCCACTTTGGCTAAAACCGGCCCTGGATGTGGGGGTAACAGGATTGGAAGATATGTCGCCTGCAGTGAGGAGAAGCAGAGAGAGGTAGAGCAGGTGGGAGAAGGAGAGTGACTGTTTTTTCATGTTTTAGTAGGATAGATCTGAGGTTGAAGAGCAGTATGGCAGATGAGGACAGGTGTGGAGATAAGAGGGAAGGAGAGATAATTATTTGGTTAGAGGGTGCTGAGGTTTGGGGATAGCGAAGGAGACTGAGGATTAGTGGAGCCAAAACTGTGAGCATATGTAAGCATGTTGAAGGAGTAGGAGTAGGTTAAAAGAAAAGCTAGGTACATGTAATAAGCAGTGCTTACTGTTCCCTTCTGGTTTATTCCTGGTATACAGTGGGTACGGAAAGTATTCAGACCCCTTTAAATTTTTCACTCTTTGTTTCATTGCAGCCATTTGGTAAATTCTAAATAGTTCATATTTTACTCATTAGAGTACACTCTGCACCCCATCTTGACTGAAAAAAAACAGAAATATAGAAATTTTTGCAAATTTATTAAAAAGAAAAATTTAAATATCACATGGTCATAAGTATTCAGACCCTTTGCTCAGACACTCATATTAAAGTCACATGCTGTCCATTTCCTTGTAATCCTCCTTGAGATGGTTCTACTCCTTCATTGGAGTCCAGCTGTGTTTAATTAACTGATAAGACTTGATTTGTAAAGGCACACCCCTGTCTATATAAGACCTAACAGCTCACAGTGCTTGTCAGACCAAATGAGAATCAAAGGAACTGCCCAAGGAGCTCAGAGACAAAATTGTGGCAAGGCACAGATCTGGCCAAGGTTACAAAAGAATTTCTGTATTACTCAATGTTCCTAAGGGCACAGTGGCCTCCATAATCCTTAAATGGAAGAAGTTTGGGACCACCAGAAGTCTTCCTAGACCTGGCCATCCAGCCAAACTGAGCAATCATGGGAGAAGAGACTTGGTGAGAGAGGTAAAGAAGAACCCCAAGATCACTGTGGCTGAGCTCCAGAGATGCAGTAGGGAGATGGGAGAAAGTTCCATAAAGTCAACTATCACTGCAGTCCTCCACCAGTCAAGGACTCCCAGACTATGAGAAATAAGATTCTCTGGTTTGATGAGATGAAGATAGAACTTTTTGGTGATAATTCTAAGCAGTATTTGTGGAGAAAACCAGGCACTGCTCATTACCTGCCCAATACAATCCCAACAGTGAAACATGGTGGTGGCAGCATTGCTATGGGGGTGTTTTTCAGCTGCAGGGACAGGATGACTGGTTGCAATTGAAGGAAACATGAATGTGGCCAAGTACAGAGATATCCTGGATGAAAACCTCTTCCAGAGTGCTCTTGACCTCAGACTTGGCCAAAGGTTCACCTTCCAACAAGACAATGACCCTAAGCACACAGCTAAAATAACAAAGGAGGGGTTTGAGAACCACTCTGTGACCATTCTTGACTAGCCCAGTCAGAGCCCTAACCTAAACCCAATTGAGCGTCTCTGGAAAGACCTGAAAATGGCTGTCCACCAACGTTCAGCATCCAACCTGACGGAACTTGAGAGGATCTGCAAGGAAGAATGGCAGAGGATCCCCAAATCCAGGAGTGAAAAACTTGTTGCACCATTCCGAAGAAGACTCATGGCTGTACTAATTCAAAAGGGTGCTTCTACTCAGTACTGAGCAAAGATTCTGAATACTTATGACCATGTGATATTTCAGTTTTTCTTTTTTAATAAACTTGCAAAAATGTCTACATTTCTGTTTTTTTCAGTCAAGATGGTGTGCAGAGTGTACTTTAATGAGTAAAATATGAACTATTTAGAATTTACCAAATGGCTGCAATGAAACAAAGAGTGAAAAATGTAAAGGGGTCTGAATACTTTCCGTACCCACTGTATTACTGCAGCACACTTACAGAGCAACACAGAATTCGTCACCAGACCTGTATCTACACATGTAAACCTACATAAGAGATATCACTAAAGAGAAGTGTGTTGTACCCCTAAGAAGATATCAAAACCAAAAAGAAGGGAATCCTAGTCAAGTACCGCTCAATATATATAATGTTAATAAATATGGAGGAGACGGAGACCCAAACGAAAACAAAGGTTTGTTAAATATATAAACCATTTTATTGTACATCAATTATAAATATAATACCAATAATACAACAATACAAGGTAAGGGGGAGAAGTGCAATTAAAAAACAGGGAGGATGGAAACAATCCCTGAATATAAGGATAGAACCAGATAATGAGGAGCTCCTGTGAGATGAAAAATGCTCTAGAGTTCTAGGGGCAAACACAATTAGGGCGGGCTAGTAATTACTGCAAACTGCGAGACTAAGAAATATGATGAATAGTCTATAAAAAACAGGAAAAATTATGAATATACCTGCAAAAGAAGTATACTAACAAGTAGAATATGCAAGCATATAATCCGGTATAATTAAATAAATTAAATACTAAAACCTCACAGCTAACTGACAATTATATAAGGTATAAATATCAGAGAGTTTAGCTGATCAATTGTGAGTGGCCGTAGTTTTAATAAGAACCCGGAAAAAAGGCTCGATGTTTATAATACGTTTTAACAGTACGCAAAATATAGGTGAAGCAACCCTGATGTTCTACAGCACTAGTGTCTTATAAGTGGCGTGCATTGCAGTCAGTTAAATAAATACATAGTAGAGAGCAGGAAGGCAAAACTTTAAACTTTGCCTGTATAATACCCCTGCAATATCTATATAATAATCAGAAGTTGGTCAAAAGACGAGATGGCCGCAGTAGATGCTAATCCCCAATATGGGGTGCAGGTGAAAATAATGAAGCCAATTAACCCTGGTAGATATAATCATAACAAGAGCATAAAGAGATAAACATATGATGGTATCAGGAGAGCCCGAAGATAATCAGTCATAAAGTATGTGCACCAGTACCATGTCTCACGAGAAGCACAGGAGCATCCAGATGGTGTGTGTGAGCCTCGACATGCATTTCACCAACTGCGGCCTCGTCAGGCTCTCCGGACACCGTCATATGTTTATGTCCTTATGCTTTTGTTATGATTATATCTAGCAGTGTTGCTAGATATAATGCTATGATTTAACAAAAAAAAAAACCTGGCCTCCTCCACCCCTTAATAGCCAGCCATCACACACCTTATTTCCCCCGTCGCCCAGTACAGCTCAATGAGTTGTTATGGAGGAGGGGGAAAAGTGTAACTATAGTCACAGGTAAATGTAATTATTTTACATAGCAAAGCAATACAGCTTTAAATGCTATGATTTAAAAAAAAAATCTGGCCTTCTTCCACCCCTTAATAGCCAGCCATCACACACCTTATTTCTCCGTCGCCCAGGACAGCTCAATGAGTTGATATAGAGGAGGGGGAAAAGTGTAACTATAGTCACCAGTAGTCACCGGTAAATATAATTTTTTTTACATAGCAATGCAATATAGCTTTAAATGCTATGATTTAAAAAAAAAAAAAACTGGCCTCCTTCCACCCCTTAATAGCCAGCCATCACACACCTTATTTCCCCGTCGCCCAGGACAGCTCAATGAGTTGTTATAGAGGAGGGGGAAAAGTGTAACTATAGTCACCGGTAGCCACCGGTAAATATAATTATTTCACACAGCAAAGCAATATAGCTTTAAATGCTATGATTTAAAAAAAAAAAAAAAAAACTGGCCTCCTTCCACCCCTTAATAGCCAGCCATCTCACACCTTATTTCCCCGTCGCCCAGGACAGCTCAATGAGTTGTTATGGAGGAAGGGGAAAAGTGTAATTATAGTCACCGGTAGTCACCGGTAAATATAATTATTTTACATAGCAAAGCAATATAGCTTTAAATGCAATGATTAAAAAAAAAAAAAAAAAAAACTGGCCTCCTTCCACCCCTTAATAGCCAGCCATCTCACACCTTATTTCCCCGTCGCCCTGGACAGCTCAATGAGTTGTTATGGAGGAAGGGGAAAAGTGTAATTATAGTCACCGGTAGTCACCGGTAAATATAATTATTTTACATAGCAAAGCAATATAGCTTTAAATGCAATGATTAAAAAAAACAAACCAAAAAAAAAAAACTGGCCTCCTTCCACCCCTTAATAGCCAGCCATCTCACACCTTATTTCCCCGTCGCCCTGGACAGCTCAATGAGTTGTTATGGAGGAGGGGGAAAAGTGTAACTATAGTCACCGGTAGTCACCGGTAAATATAATTATTTTACATAGCAAAGCAATATAGCTTTCAATGCTATGATTTAAAAAAACAAACCAAAAAAAAAAAACTGGCCTCCTTCCACCCCTTAATAGCCAGCCATCTCACACCTTATTTCCCCGTCGCCCAGGACAGCTCAATGAGTTGTTATGGAGGAGGGGGAAAAGTGTAACTATAGTCACCGGTAGTCACCGGTAAATATAATTATTTTACATAGCAAAGCAATATAGCTTTAAATGCTATGATTTATAAAAAAAAAAAAACTGGCCTCCTTCCACCCCTTAATAGCCAGCCATCTCACACCTTATTTCCCCGTCGCCCAGGACAGCTCAATGAGTTGTTATGGAGGAAGGGGAAAATTGTAATTATAGTCACCGGTAGTCACCGGTAAATATAACTAGAATATTTTTTCTCTTATGTACTATATACATAGCGTAACACTATACATATAGTATCATAAGGCTCTTATTGTCAGGGGCATGTAGTGTGCATGGTATTCCCAGGCACACCATAATGCCACACATAAAAGTCCCTACTGGGCACTTACCTCCCTTGCCTCATCCATCTTTATGGCCATCCTTTTGAACAGGAATATCTTCTGTGTTCTTCTGGGGTCCTGATCCTGGCTTGAGTCCTGACACGCTTATTTCTTGCTTGTCCAGGTCCTGCTTGCCCTTCCGGATCTTCTTATTTTGATGTTCTTCTTGGGGTTTAGGAAGACAGCTTGCTCTGATGATATTAAAGAGCCGGTGGATGGTTTGGGGTTTTCCAGCTGATGTTGGTAAATGAAAACCCCGTGAACAAGGCCTGGTGGTCTGCTGAGAGGGCTGAGTTGTTAGCCTCTGCTGCTTCCAGAATTTGAAGATTGAATGGTCTGGAGCCGCGCTGGATGTTACTTGGCTATAAGAGAAAAAGAAAACACAAGAAGGTGATTACATAAGAACAGTATATAGTAAAGTTCAGGAAAGCTAGAGGCTCTCTACATATGTCAACCAATGATCGGCAGATTTTGTCACTATCTGCTGATCATTTAACATGTATGGGGGCTTACAATCTCACCACTGACAAATCAGCGACCTTCACTGTTATTAGTAATCTGACGAATTTGGAAAAAGTGATTAAAGCTATGTGAAACTATTCATAAATGAGTCTGTATAAAACATCTCCTCTAATACTTACTGGCACAGGAACATGTGGGGGACACATTCTAAGGGCTTCCACCGAGTCCCAGTCAATACGCTGGAAAAACCTATGGGCTCTGATGTTACCATGGACTCCGAGGCGCCTGGCAGGATCTTCCCGGAGGAGCTACAAAAGAAGAAAAAAAAATGTTTATATTTATATAACAGCTTCATAAATAAAATTTAACTAAAATAAATAAATATTATATATATTTATGAAAAAAAAAAGCCTAATATTAGTGTTTTTTATCTGACATCTTCAATAATACATGACAGGTAATATATACCATCACGTCACCCCTACAAGTGTTTACGTGTTATATTGAACACGTAAACACTTGACCTAACATGAGATTCCACTCCCACCAATGGAGCTGAATATAATAGTAAATTACCGCTAACATCACAATAAATCACACAATAATATAAAAGTAATACAACTTATATCATGTACTGACCTTTTTAATGATGTTCTTCGCCTCCTTGCTGGAAGCGTTGAATAGTCCTCGATGGTATTTGGACCTGCTGGTAATCATGATGTTCAAAATGATGCCAAATGCATACCAGTCTACCCCAGCATTGTACTCCTCCGCAGCCAGCATCTCAGGAGCCATGAAGCCTGGTGTCCCAGCGTATTCGGTGGCTGTCCGGTCTCCATAGATGTTCTCAAGTGCCAGACCGAAGTCGGCAATCTTTATATGGCCCGTCGCAGCCACCAAGATGTTAGAAGGCTTGAGATCTCTGTGAAGAAGACAAATGGATTCTTATCAGTGTCCGCTGTATAATTCTCAGTATTGCTGTGTATAGTTATAGGCATCACTGGTGGTGGAGGATTAGATGTATTTCTAGTTACCGGTGGATGATGCCCTTAGAATGCAGGTGTTGAATTCCACACACAAGTTCTGCGGCGTAGAATCTGGCCGAAAGAAAAGAGGAGAAAATAGTTTTTAGTGAATCAGAAACTCAGAAATATATATTGCCCAAAAGACTAGACAGGCAGGACTTATCAGGATTTTATATTTCTGGTTATTATATACAAGTATTTATATTATTATAATGGTCTAGAAGGGCAGTCGCACATATCGTACTGATTATAAGGCACCTGGACCTGCTCATCCTAAGTATAGGACATCAATGTTAAAGTAGTGGATAACCTCTTTAAGTTCCTTCTTGCCTATAGGGATACACAATTGCTACTATTACAATGTATATTCATATGGTGTTAAAGGATTATCCAGGATCAGAAAAACATGGTGTCTTTCTTTAAAAAATAACGCCACATGACTAATGTGAATGAGGATGAACTGCGATGCCTCACACAACCTGTGGACAGGTGCGGTGCTATTTTTGGAAATAAAAATTAGAGCTGTATTTTTCTAAGTGTTTCCCTAATAACATCCCTGTGAATGGGAGATATGAATTTACGTGAACGTTAGGGCTAACAATCGAATCAATCTAGTCAGTCTCATTTAGAAAATACATAGCTGTATGGCTTAGACTGTGAATACTGTACCGTGCACTGGGGATGTCAAGACACCCCTTCCTCATCAGGAGATGGTGGAATTCGCCACAGGTGACATACTCCATCCCAAGAAGCACAAGCTCCTGTCAGACAAGACGTAGAAATCAGTCGTATGATAAAGTCATTGTAGCAGTCATACATTTACTAACACTCAATAATCAGAAGATATATCTACATATGTAGAATGTGATGTGCTAAATGTACAGCATTACTTTTCACTGTAATGTTGCCTTCTGCATTTCTCACCATTATGAAGTACTCATTAAGAATGACATCCATAGGGGTGGACAAATGACTTCAGATATTGGGAGCCAGTTGAACCACTCCAAGACTTTCCATAGACTTCAATAGAGAAACCCCAAAAGTTAACCGTCAGCATCATATTTCTAGGCACATTGCCTGGTTCCCAGGGTTTGTCCAGTGTTCCCACAGTAGGTGACAGCTACACATACAAGGAGCAGGACATGAAAATGTTTCCAATGCTGAAATGTTAACAAACACCAGATATAAACGTGGACATATCCTGTGCATATAGATGAGTGCACTTTATTCTTTATCCAATATTAATGAACAGGTCACAATTTTACCTTGGTCTGAAAGGCGAATGTGCCATGAAGAAGGAAGGGGCTGCCAGATGCAAGTTGTAACACACGCCGCTCCACCAACGCGCGCTCCTCTCCTTCAGCTAGCAGGTTCCTCTTTGTGATGACTTTTACAGCAAATTGCTGGCGGGTATATCTATCTTCCGCCAGCACCACCTAGAAAAAAATGGTCATTAGTTGATGATCTTCATTAAAGGTGTTGTCTGGCCTTGGGGTACAAGTCTGCAGACACTTTATGTGAGTGTAGACTCATGAGGATTCTCCAGTGTTGGGAGCGGATGGTCATTTATCCGGCCTCACTCGATTCCCTTGTATTGAGCGAGCCTGTGTAAGGGGGTGTTGACTGGACCGTCGCATTCATACCCCTGAAGACACCAATCGTGTTGTATTGTAGTGCAGTTTTCAGTATATATGGTGTAATTACATAGTTACAGTATGTCATATTATGTGAATTGTAATATAGAGTGTGATATGGTCATATGTATAATGTATAGTGTACAGCATAGGATTGCGCAAGATAAGACATAGTTTAGGACTTAGGAGTTGACATAGGTAGGATGAGAATAGTGTAAGAAAGTGTTCATGTTTAGGACTAGCTCATAGTGGGAGGGAAAAGTGCCAGTTAAAGGAGACTGCTTCCTGTTTGTAGAGCGTTCGTGAGTGATATAAGATCAAATTCAAGGGCAGTTGGGGCTGATATCAAGAGTGAGTACATATTGTTCTGGGTGATATGAGGCCTTACAAAAATTCACTGCAGACATTCCTGCAATGTCCGGAGATCAGGGCTCGATTCAGGTGCTATGGCAAGCACCTCACCCCTTTACATACAGAGGAAGATGGACGTGCAATTGTGTATGGGAAATGTAACAGATCTCGGGTGTATTGTGGAACTCAACTGGGAAATCCTGGGGCTGACAGGATCAGTGAACGTAGGGATAGTCCAGTTAGAACGTAAATAAATGCTGAAAATGTTCTGTACTATGGAAATAAGAAATGGAGAATGTTGTGCCCGATACTGTGTATTACAATCTGATGCAATTGAACTGTCGAGTAAACTTCTGTGTGTTGAAACGAACTGAGTGTTCCCTAATCTATGTGCGGCAGCTCCTTAAGTTGAAGACCTGGAGACAGCTGGGGCCTGTGGCCTACAAGTGAGTGTAACGCACCCTACACGCAACAGCACATTTGAACTGGCACACAATTTTTCTGTAAAGTGCCAGGGCGACATGGACAGCTGCACATGTCTCGTCGGCACATGACCACATGTATGCAAATTGCATACCTGCAGTTATGCTCCTGCCCATTCCTGGCACCAGCACTGGAGAACCTCAACAGCACACACACTGCACACTGTGAGGACTCACAAGTCTGTAGTCACATAGTTACTGCAGACTTGTACCCTAAGGCCGAACAACTCATTGAAATAAGTGTGGAGGGGAGCAGGAAAGTGACACCATTGCTATTTCTTTAATAATTATTTTATATTTCTACAGTTTCTTACTAGCTTACATACAGGAGATCTAATAGCTATAAACATGGGCACTAGGAAATAACCCCACTAGAATTACCCATTAAAGCTAGGAGGTTAAAGGATTACTTCAGTCTTAGCCATGCATGATTGAGACAGGAATAACTACAACTCCAGAGCTGGTCGGCATTATTCCTGTGTCAGCCATGAAAAGCTGAGATGAGAATCAATATAAACAGACTGTGTTGGGGTGCAGAGCTCAGCTGTACATAGATGCTGGCATCAAAGACCATGCTGCAAATGTATGCCTATCTATACTAGGGTTATTTTGTGCAGCATATATACTTTATCACATTTGGCGTCTATTACACTTTATATGTGTGTAGGAATTATTTCCACCCAACATACCTTTTTCTAATAGCCTATTATGTATACATTACTTAATATTGCTGCATATTCTTTTGTTATGCACCATGGGGTTTGCCTGTGTTTTTAGCCTTATCTGATTTTCTCTTTTTTCATCAGATTTTATCATGTGTCTAAATTGTACTAATAAAATATATACCTTTTATGCTACCTTGGCTATTGCTCATAGTTTTTTGTATAGGTTATTTCAAGATCGATAAAGATTTAAGCAAAACAAAAGATCATTTTACCCTATGAAAGACCACTTTGCTTGTTTGTCGGGCGAACGTCAGCCTGTTTCCACTGGTTTCCGATAACTGCGCAGTGTGAATGCACCTTAATCTGCAGCACAGACCTGAGACTACATTTGCAGACACTTTGTCCTGATCCTAAACTCCTTTTCACTCCACAGCACCTCTGGTGTCAGGTTTTATGTTGCAGTGATGCCAGGAGTTAGGCTATGTGCCCACGATGCAGAAATGAAGCAGAAAATTTCTGCAGCATTTCTGCATCTCCCTGGCAGAAAAAACGCATGCAGATTGTACATGCAGATTGTGCATGCTTTTTTCCTGCAGAATACATGCGGATCCACATGCGGATTCACATGCGTTTCCGCATGCAGATTGACAAGCGCTTTCCAGGCGATAGCATCACTTGGAAAGTGCTTGACAACTAGGTCACACTGTATAAATCCATGCAAACAGCATGGATTTATACAGTGTGAAACGTAAAAATAAAATAAAATAAAGCTATACTCACCCCCGATGCCCCGGCGTGGCTGCAGCGCTCCTTCCTGTCTAGTTCCCGGCTGCCGGCATATCGTGAGACAGAGCGGTGAAGGGCCTGCGGTCACATGACTGTGACGTCACCGCAGGTCCTTCAGCGATGCCGGCATGCAGAGAAGCCTTCGGAAAGGTGAGTATTAACTTTATTTATTATTTTATTCTTTTTTTTACAGGAACAATGGTACCCAGGTCTGGATGAGAGTCTTCTCTCCTCCTGAACTGGGTACCATCCGTACATAGAGACGCATAGAATTCACTTGTAGAAATGTACAGACGCGCATTCTATGCGTCTCAATGCAAGTCAATAGCGGGGCTTCCGCTGCGCTTCCGCAAAATTAAATGACATGCTGCAGATTTTTGTACGCAGCATAAACGCTGCGGAAAAATGCGCAGCATGTGCATAGAACATGCGGAATCCCCTTGGGGACCATGGGGTGCGGATTACCTAGTGTTTCACAAGCGTTTCCGCTGCGGAAATTCCGCATCATAAACGCTTGAAAAACGCTACGTGGGCACCCAGCCTTATAAGAATTGCAGAAAACACGAGAGGTGAATATATTGTGAAGAGTATGCTTTGGGATATTTGCTGGCTTCTCTGGTAATCAAGGAGCTCTCTCCTTTTCCCAGGAATGTCCTAAAAAATCAGAGAGTTGTCTGTAATAGTATTAGGAGGCTTGTCCTCAATTCGATTTTTGTCCTAACTTCAGGGAGTAGTATGATTAAAAAAATAAAACGATACTACCCTGATAAATCCTTTGCTATTCCAGAGCCTGGCACAGTAGTCCAAACCTGCACTTGTTTACCTTGCTGCAGACAATCACTGGTCTCATTGAGGATGTCTCTATTTATTGGACAAAACCATTGAGACGAGTCATTGGTTAGCAATCAGGAGAATGTATGAGACGTCACCACTGCTGACACGGAATTTTTTGAATTATTACTTTTTAACTGTGGACAATATCTTTAATAAATGTCATTCTCAGTACACACACATATATTTACTCATACTTATGTAGCTACGTACATGCAGATGTACAATGTAGTGCCTTGAAAAAGTATTCACATCCTGTGAACTTTTCCACATTTTTTCAAGTTAGATGCAAAAACTTAAATGTATTTTATTGGAATTTTATGTGATATACCAACACAGAGTACAAGTATTTGTGAAGTGTAAAGGAAATGATACATGTTTTTCTGAATATTTTAAAAATGTAAATCTGAAAATTGTGACGTGCATTTGTATTCAGCCCCTCTGAGTCAACACTTTGTAGGACCACCTTTTGCTGCAATTACTGCTGCAAGGTATTTTTCTACCAGCTTTGCACTATAGGTTGAAATTTTTGCCCACTCTTCTTTGCAAACTAGCTGTGAGATTGGATAGAGAGCGTTTGTGAACAACAATTTTTAAGCCTTGCCACAAATTCTCAATGAGATTTATGTCTGGACTTTAACTGGGCTATATAAACACACGAGTATGTTTTTATTTAAACCATCTTATTGTAGCTCTGGAAGTATGTTTAGAGTCGTTGTCCTGCGGGAAGGTGAACCTTCATCTCTGTTTCAAGTTTTTCCAGCCTCTAACAGGTTTTTCCTACAAGATTGTCTTGTATTTAGCTCCATCCATCTTCTAATCAACTCTGACGAGCGTCCCTGTTAAAGAAAAGCATCCCCACAGCATGATGATTCCACCACCATGTTTGACGGTGGGGATGGTGTTTTCAGGGTGATCTGCAGTGTTAGTTTTCCTCCACACTTAGTGTTTTTCATTTAGCAAAAAATTTAAATTATTGGTCTCATCTGACCAGAGCACATTCTTCCACATTCTATGTGGGTGACACAGCTAGCATGGATAAAGGTGGATGAAAGTGCTCTGGTCACATATTTGCATGTAGAGTTTCTACGGCAGCTGTCACTTCTGCATGATGTTGTCTATACAGGTGTCTGGCCCACACTTGCACAGCCAACAGGATCGTGCACCTGTATTGAAAAATAGATGTTGTTATCTGCTGGCCATCCAAGATTCCAAGGTGCAGGCATGTGGGGAAAACAGCAGCACCTGCAACTTCCTAGTGCAGAAGTTAGAGGCACCAGAAAAATACTTTAACCCACTGTAGACTATCAGAAAACACTATTACACATATATAGGTAGCAACACATTTGGAAACCGCCCTGCATCTGCCTTTGTCAGAAACACCTGAATTTGGGGATCTAAGATGGTTATTAACAGTGTTATTCTCTACTTCATTCATGATCTTATATTGTATAGCAAACAATATACGATCTGGGCTCGTAATGTTATAGGTTCTTACCTTTCCAAAACTCCCCCGGCCAAGCACTTGATGAAAATCTAGTCTCTTGATGTTGTCAGAGATTGTGCTGCCGGGGAGAGATGGCCGCACACCACTGTCTCCTAAAATGGCAAACAGAAATAAGACGAGAAATTAGAAAAAGAATTTACTGTCCATGTATAAAGTGTTGGTTATTTTGTAACCTTAGCAGAGAATTCAGTTTTGGTCAGCATTGGAGTATTCATCTTTGTAAACATATTGCTTTATGCTGTTAATTGAAAAACAGACTATAATTTACTATTCAGTTTAGCACAAAGGGTTAATTATGTTATTACAAAATGGAGAATCAGTATCATTTATGTGCGGAATAATACTGGTAGCACAGTGATTGTCCTATATTAAGTGTACTGCCTTAGAAAACAATTACAGCTCAACACTAATATTGTCCTGCAACAGTGTTAAAGGGCCCCTTCCCCTGGGACTGAGAAGTGGGTATACGTTTCGCATGTATAGGCACTCTACCTGAAGCCCTCCATTAGCTCCCCGATGCCTCCTCTGCTGGGATAGGCGTTCCTTTCCTCCTGCTTCCAAGATGACGGTCATAGCAGCATGGAGTACACTGGTAAATCTAAACCTCACCTCTCCTGCCTTTCCTTTCCCATCCCACAGCACAGAAAAGACAGGGAAGATGTGGTTTAGACTTACCAAACTGGTGGCCATCTTGGAGGTAGTAGGAACAGAACACAGATCTAAGCAATGGAGGTAGCGGGAGGCAAAAGAAGGGCGTCAGGAAGGATGACTGTATATTTACAAAGTGTAGTAACTTTTCAGTCTCAGGGTATAAGGTTGTTTTAATATACATTTTTTCCTATACTCAGTCACTAAGTTGCAAAGAGGGGAATTTATTAAATATACATAAAAAAACAAATACATTTTAATCAGATTGATTCTTCCTTGTTCCTCCATATTTTTGCCATTCTGCTAAAACGACTCAACACCGGTATGACATTCACTTCTATATAGTCCACCATCTTATGTGATATATTTAATGCCAAATATTTCAAACTGTTGCCCTCTTGGATAATAAGTATATCACCATCTGTAATTTGGAAATTCTTGTCCAATAATGATATCTGACTTATTCCAATTAATCTTCAATCCAGAAAAAATACCAAATCCATTCACCAATGTAATATCTGTCCTTAGATCTTCCTTTACATTTATTAAAATAATAACAAATCACCTGTGTACATCGCTAATATTTCCTCCTGAGTCCAAAACTGAGAACCCCTTATTCCTTTACAACCTTAGGCTGTGTGCCCACAATGCGTTTTTAATGCGTTTCCGCAGCGTTTTTATAGCTGCTGAAACGCATTAAAAACGCATGGTAGAAGGGCAGCAATGTTCCCCAATGATAATCCGCATGTGCTGTGCACATGCTGCGAAAATTTCCGCTGCGGAAAAAAACGCAGCGCTACCAATTATTTTGCAGAAGTGCTGCGTCTTCGCCGCCATTGACTTGCTTTAGATCACATGGATTACGCATCACTGTATATGTAGATGCGTAATCCACGCGTTCCAATGTGCAGATGGTACCCGGGTGTAGATGAGAGGAGAGTCTCCTCCACACCCAGGTACCATTAAAAAATCTGTAAAAAAAGAATAAAATAAAAAATAACTGTCTACTTACCTTCTGTCGGCCCGCGCTGCGCTCCTACTTGCTTCCCGGCACTTTGCAGTGAATTGAAGGACCTGCGCTGACGTCAGAGTCATGTGACGGGTCACGCGATGCTGACGTCGGCAGGTCTTTCAATTCACTGTTGCCGGCAAGGGAGAACGGAGTGTAAAGCAGGACACCGGGGGCCATCGGAGGGTAAGTATACATTTATTTTTTTATTTTTACCACTCTCTCGGGTCACACTATATAAATCCATGCAGTTTGCATGAATTTATATAGTGTGACCTAGTTGTCACAAGCACTTTCCAAGTGATGCTAATCGCTTGGAAAGCGCTTGTCAATCCGCATGCGGAAATGTCAGTGAATAACGCTCCATTTCCGCTTGTCCCTGGCAGGAAAACGCATGTACAATCCGCATGTACAATCCGCATGTACAATCCGCATGTACAATCCACATGTACAATCCGCATGCGTTTTTTTCTGCCAGGGAGATGCAGAAACGCTCAGGAAAAAATCCTGAGCATTTCTGCATCGTGGGCACATAGCCTTATATATGGTCAATAAGTAGGGCAAAGAGCAGCTTGGATTAGGAAATCCATGTCTTGTGCCCATAAAAAGGACAAAAAGCTGGGACATAACCCCATGCACCTACTAGTTTAGGAGGGCACCATCTAATAACTGGGATCTACCTGCCACATGTCATACAACATCATACGAATTTCAAAAAGAAAAGAAGACATGCACCTAAGCGGTGATCACCTGAAGAAATAATCACGGAATATTTGAATATAAATTACATCAATTTATTACAGTATCTCCTGACACATATATAAGAATACGCACAAAAAAAATTATTTTAAAACACCATTAAAAATAGTGGAGGAATCCACTGCTTGAGGAACCCACTACTTTAGAGACCTTCCCATATTATAATGACAGAAAATACAATAAAGTGCAGTCAAATAGATGAACTCTAACAGGCTGTATAGAATATCTATGATGGTCAATATTGCACAAGCCCAAAGTATTCTATATAAATAGAGAATACACAAAAAACAATATGTATATAAAGTGCAACAACAGGTATCTGTGTGAAAATCAATATGGTGTCCCTGTATACAGGGTAATAGGTCTATAGAACAGTATAATTGTAAACTGGCGATTGCCAATAGACCCTTTCACCTCACACTGGAGATGACTACTCCATAACCACTCCATCACATACACTCAATTGTGGCCACCCGTGCTGCCCCAGCAAAAAATAATAGTAGAGCCAATTAAACAATATGATCATAGAAAGCAAATACTCAATCAAATCAGCCTGTAAATGGGAAGGTGCAAATGGGACCTCAGTGCCCAGTGCGTGTCGCCACACACGGTGGCTTCATCAGGGGCATTTAAAGTACATATCCTCGTGTCCCGGTATATATGTAGCCTAGAATCAAAATAATTACCGAGAAAATGTTTAATTTACCTGGAGAGTGCAGTTTATGAAGTCCGAATAAACCCACCTTGGACATTTTTAAAGAAACTGACTCCTGTGACTATCTTAAAAGTGGCTGAGTGAGTACCAACCCAGTTACAATTAGTGGAGAATGTGGGCAAGATTCCAGGAAAACGTGTACCTGCCACAGAGATCGATGGATGTCCTGGGTAAAGGCCGCCAGCCAGCCAGAGATGTCCGGCACCATGAAAGAGCCACTCAAACACCTGCTGCAAAGCCAACAACAGCAGCACCGGCAGCACTTGCAGAGCCAGCAGAGCCTGCAACAGCAGCACCGGGAGCAGCAACAGATGCAGCAAGAGACTAATAAACTTCTGATGCAGCAGATTCAGCAGCAACAACGGCAGATGGAACTTCTAGCGGGGAAAGTTCGCAGCAGAGAGGCCGTCCCTCCCTCAACTCCAGGTAATGATTCACACGTCAGGAAGACGGTAAGAAGAGCATTGCAAAAGATTACTCCGGGTGATGACGTCGAGGTCCTAACGTTCTTTGGGAGGGTGGCGGAGCGAGAGAGATTGCCTCCAGAGCAGTGGGCGGAGGTGCTGGTGCCATATTTAATGGGCCAGCCTCAGAAAGCCCATTATGACTTGTTTGGCCCTGCAGGACGCAAAGGAGTGCGCCAAATTAAAAACAGAAATTTTGGCGCGCTTGGGAGTGACTCTGACTGTTAGGGTGCAACGGGTGCACCACTGGGCCTATTGCAGTGACAAACCTCCCAGGTCCCAAATGTTCGACCTCCTACACTTGGTTCAAAGTGGTTGTAACCTCAATCTTCCTCCCCAGTACAGATGGTGGAAAAGGTCATCATGGACAGGTTCATCCACTCCCTTCCAAAGTCGGTGCAAGCCTGGGTTGCCCAGGGAGATCCCCGTAAAAGCTGCTGAGTGAGTATCAACCCCCTTAAAGGAGTTTATACAAAATTTCTCCATTGCCAAAAACCATATCAATAGGGAATCAGGATTGCTAAGTCTTAGAGTAACATGAATCCTGATAATCCTTGGGATTAATAAGCCTCTTCCCCAAAAAATTCTTCCAGAGGATTGGAAAAGATGTTGTATCACTAGACTTTGACGCACGTCTACATGATTTTCTATTACAGGTAAAGTCAATTACAGTATTAAAATCTCCTACAATCAAAATCGGATATTGCAAGTTTTCACTTTCTTCATAGTGAAGCTCAGATTTATATGGGAGAGGAATACAGGTGTTTGCAATTTCTAACCTTATGTTGTTAATTTTACATTTCAACAGTTTATATATATATATCTTACTTCTACCCTGTGTAATACATACTTATATTTACACCCCTTTGAACAAGGATAAAGACCCTCGTGAGTAGATATTATGTACAGCATGATATACATGTACTTGACAACCCACTTTTAGCTACTTTCTTGAATCACTATCTGAATGTGTCTTTTGAAGACATATCAGAGACATCAGATCTCTTCTCATCCAAGCAAAGAAATACCATTTCAACTTATCTTAAACCCTTCTAACATTAAATTAGATAACTTTCACCATATTAAAATAATAATTAAGTTAAAATATCCCTCCTCTTCTGATACCTCCCCCACTCCACCTTCCACTTCACCCCTTCAAACCATCTCCCACTCTTAGCTCCCCAACTACACGTTAGGCCGGGTCACACAAGTGTTGATTCTCTCATGTGAGAGAATTGGATCATTTATGCTAATGACACTAGGCTCAAGCTCTGACCAGAGTTTGAGCCGAGTGTCAGTTTACTGGGATCCGTTTCTCTTGTTTGAGACAATCATATTACAGGTGCGGAGAAGATGGAGAACTTCGTTTCTCCAACTTTTCCATCGTCTGTGTCTGCATAAATCAAACTGCACTGGGATGAAATCCAAGTCTGGGCCAAGGTTTTACACGCACCCATAGACTTGTATGGGTGCATGTGATCCGATTTGCTGAGCCACTCTCAGCGTGCTGCAATTGTTTTCCCATGCCGAATCGTCATGAGCAAAAACATTTCAGATCTGCACTGCCCCATAGTATAATATTGGGCTGAGTGCTGTCTGATAAAACATCAGAGAGCACTCTACTATGTCATACAGCAGTGTGAACGAGTTCTTAGAGAACTCCTCAACCAGACATCCACCCACCCTCCAACTAACCTGCCTTAAATAAATGAATCTTCCATAATCAATTGTAAGGGAGAATATCTCTCTATTTACATCTCAAAAACCCTTAGATTAGCCACTGACACAGAATTTAAGAAAACAAATAGTAAGATATTGTATGGTAATTCAATAGTGTATTAAATAATGTTTAAGTGCATTTATAAAATGACCCTAAAAATTCTTTATTAGATGTAGATATTTGAGTCTTAAAAGAAGTAGTAATAAGATCTTATTAATACGTATTTTGTCTCAAACTCTGTTTGCAGTTATGAGGAAATGGAAGGTAAAAGAACAACCTGAATTAAATTAATTGATAAGCGAAAAAAGAGAAAGTGGTCTACGATAATAAAAATCAGACAACTGTTTATGAGCATATCTGGGAAGAATGGACAGGTGTAGAGCAATGCTAGTTATGGGGTGAAGGGTTTTCCTTGTATCCTCCCCTTCAGTTTGGGGGTGCAGGTGGGGTTTGTTTTGATTCAAGGGAGGAGGGATGATGGAATAATATGGAAGGGTTAATATTTGTTCCATTTTGTTTTTCTTAAACAGATGATTGAAGCGTATGGATATTTATTGTATATGAGAGAATATAAATAAATGTTATATGTGAAGTACTATAACTGCATTTAAATAAATGAGATTATTGCAACATATTACTATTTAATAAACTATTTGTAATCTTTAAGAAAAAAAAATAGCAAGGAGGGGAATTTTATATGCATTTGTTGGAAATGTGTTTTTTGAGTATAAATGGTGCAAGATAAAAGATCTTCACCCTGAGGTTTCTGCCCCCATAATCAGTGCAGGAGAGCAAATGCTATGCAAAACCATGAATCTGCAACAACAGTAGTGGATTTTCTGTTTCCCATTTTGCTACAATGAATAATAATGGTACATACCCTCAAAATGGTACTTACCACACTAAAGAAATAGAGGCTACATACACATGCATCTCACTAAATTAGAATATTATCAAAAAGTTTATTTATTTCAGTTATTCAATACAAAAAGTGAAACTCACATATTATATAGAGTCATTACAAGCAGAGTGATCTATTTCAAGTGTTTATTTCTGTTAATGTAGATGATTATGGCTAACAGCCAATGAAAACACAAGCGTCATTATCTCAGTAAATTAGAATACTTTATAACAACAGCTTGAAAAATGTTTTTAAAATCTGAAATGTTGGCCTACTGAAATGTATGTTCAGTAAATGCACTCAATACTTGGTCGGGCTCCTCGTGCATCAATTACTGCATCAATGCGGCAATGTGGCATGGAGGGATCAGCCTGTGGCACTGCTGAGGTGTTATGGAAGCCCAGGTTGCTTTGATAGCAGCCTTCAGCTCGTCTGCATTGTTGGGTCTGGTGTCTCTCATCTTCCTCTTGACAATACCCCATAGATTCTCTATGGGGTTAAGGTCAGGCGAGTTTACTGGCCAATCAAGCACAGTGATACTGTTGGTTTTAAACCAGGTATTGGTACTTTTGGCAGTGTGGACAGGTGCCAAGTCCTGCTGGAGAATGAAATTTCCATCTCCAAAAAGCTTGTTAGCAGAGGGAAGCATGAAGTGCTCTAAAATTTCCTGGTAGACGGCTGCGCTGACTTTGGCCTGGAAAAAACACAATGGACCTACACCAGCAGATGACATGACTCCCCAAACCATCACTGATTGTGGAAACTTCACACTAGACCTCAAGCAGCTTGGATTGTGGCCTCTCCACTCTTCCTCCAGACTCTGGGACCTTGATTTCCAAATGAAAATTGGAACTCTGGGACCTTGTGGGGTGTGTCAATGACTGCCTTCTGGACATCTGTCAAGTCAGAAGTCTTCCCCATGATTGTGGAGCCTACTGAAACAGACTAAGGGACTTTTTAAATGCTTAGGAAGCCTTTGGAGGTGTTTTTTGTTAATTATTCTAATTTACTGAGACAATGACTTTTGTGTTTTCATTGGCTGTAAGCCATAGTCATCAACATTAACAGAAATAAACACTTGAAATAGAAAGGGTGCTTCTACTCAATACTGAGCCAAGGGTCTGAATTCTTATGACCATGTGATATTTCAGGGTTTTTTTTTAATAAATTTGCAAAAATTTCTACATTTCTGTTTTTTTTCAGTCAAGATGGGATGCAGAGTGGACGTTAATGAGAAAAAAAATGAACTTTTTAGAATTTACCAAATGGCTGCAATGAAACAAAGAGTGAAAAATTTAAAGGGGTCTGAATACTTTCTGTACCCACTGTATGCCCACATACTGTCCCTCTCCAAAATATTCCCCTGTACATTGCCCGATTGAATGAAGGACCCCCCACCACAATTGTGCCCCCTTTGACAATTGTCAACCTCATTATGTGCCCTCACTGTAACATTAGCCCCTTCCTTCCTCATCCACAATGATATAATTAATTTAATCTTTGGCTCCTTGACTTACTATTGGCTGTGCCATCTCTTCTCCTCTGAGGTGTTTGGGTGCCGACAATAGTGTGATGACGTCAGCAGCGTGCCGCGCAGCAGCATGTCGAGGCTGGGACTGACGAGCGCTGTTTTACCCTAGTCCCGATGACAGTGTTCAAATATGTTTGCGTCTGAAACATTTGAATATAAGAAGATGGGAGCTCCATATCCTGGACGGCTCCATGGGCTGCAGCAAAACTTTGGTGGGCTGCATGCGGTACATGAGCTGTTTGTTGTGCAGGTCTGTTCTAAAACAACACTACATTGTATAACACCTGCACCAGATTGTGCAGTTACCTCAGCCCCGAGCCTACCGGCAGTCACAGTCGGACTCCCTATAGAGAAGGTAGAGAGGATTTATTACCATCTCTGGCTTTTCAATTACTGTGATAGATGTTAGAAATGCATTGGGGAAATATTGGCCCATTTTGAAGCAAGACCTAGTCCTTTCCAAATGTACTACACCAGTCCCTTCCACCACCTATAGAAGGGCGATGAACCTGAGGGACTTGCTGGTACATAGTTACCATAAAGATCCGGGACCAGAGAAAGCCTTCAGCTCAAAAGGCCCCAGATGGGGCTTCTATCCATGCAAGAACTGTGCGGCCTGTGTAAATCTGGTGCGGTGTACATCCTTCCCATCAAGTGATGGTCATAAGGAGTTTCAAATCACACAGCATACATCTTGCAATACAGAAGGCGTAATCAACCACGCCTTGTGTCCATGTGGCCTCATCTATGTGGGTCTTACTTTTCGCCAACTGAGAGTGCGTGTGAGGGAGCACGTGCAAGATATTAAGAATGCATCAGAATCTCTTGCCGATACTGTATTGAAGCCTATCCCAAGGCATTTCAAGTTAAAACATGGGTGTGATGCTAGCCTCCTCCAAATTCGGGGTATTGACCGGATATTAATTGACTAGGGGGGGGGATTGGAGAAAGACCGTTGGTGGATTATGAAAATTGATTGCATATGCCCCAAAGGCCTCAACGAGGTCCTCAGTTTTGTCCCTTTCTTGTAATGTGCTATTGTGTTTAGGTTTTACTTATGTTTTATGCTGTTTATAACTTCTCACTTTTTTATTTACATGCAGGGTATCCAGTATTTTTGTACACTCTACTGTGAGACAGATGCTGGACCACCACTCACTTGGAGGATCTTCTTCTCCCTTCCCTCCCTCCCTTTTTCTGCCCCCCTCGGGGACCGGGTGCCTGATCGTCCTTGCGGGCCAGCGCTCCACGCGTCTCCCTTTTTATGGATATGTACTCACCTTTCAGCAGCATCCCGCCCTGCTGCTCTCTCTTTTTCGGACCTGTCTATTTCCTGTGCGGTGTGCCACTAATTGATTCCATCCGCTATAAGCATTTTTTATAAAACATTTTACTCACTATTGTTATTCATCGGCTTTTACTCTTTGTTTATTGTTGCTTTAAATCTGTGATTTTGGATGCAAAAAAGGGCACTTTAAGATGCACTTCCTGTGTCACACTGACAGGTCAGTATTCCTATCACTTGTATATTTTTTATTTTATTTTTTCGATTCCTCTTGCCCATTGTGGCTTATAATTTTCTGATTTTTTTATTGTACATTTTCCATTATACTGATGTCAGTAGCTATGTTACTATATAACACATGTCTATGCTCACTCGTATGTGAAGGGCACACATACATTTGTATTGTGACATTAACTATCTCTTCATACTATTGTTATTTATTATATTTATTTTACCTGTGATTGGTCTCACTTGTAGTGATGGGCGAGCGTGGTTTGTTAACCCTTTCAGCGAGCATGCTCGGGTGCTCGCCCAGTATCTTCAGCGTGCTGAGGTGTTATGTTTGAGTTATTGTGTGTGCATGATTTGCGACTGACAGCTTTAATACATGTGAGGAAAGCCTAACAAACAGGCATTCCTCACATGTGTTAAAGCTGTCAAACAGTCGCAAATCATGCACACACAGTGACTCAAACATGATATTCAAGTACACTGAAGATGCTCGGAAAACACCCGAGCATGCTCATAAATCTCGAGTAACGAACGTGCTCGCTCATCACTACTCACTAGTGTAACACTTTCACGTAACATATGTGGTTTTTCACGTTGCTGTGATTCTGGTTGCCATTGGATGCATCCGACATCTGCACCACATGGGCTTGGTCACGAAATAATAATAAAAAATATTCACACAATTCGTGCACTCTCTGTTTATTATTGTTTCCATGTTTTCATTCACTTGTCACATCTTCATTTTTTCTTCCTTTTCCCTTTCCCTTCCCTCCCCTCTTTTTTACCACCATTAGTTTTGCACATTTATGCACAATTTATAACTTTGTTCTGTTGATACTCATGGTATTCCCATATTCTCTGTACCATATTGAGTACATATTATATTATATTGTCTCATGACTCTCTCTATATATACTCCTTTATATTTAATAATGATACTTTGGGTATCACTTGGTGGACATTATACTTTATACACATATGTTGTATATAATTCTCACAATATGATGTCTATTCCTGATTGTGTGTTTTCATATATTATTTTCCCTCTTTTATCTACATCTTTGTATCTTTGTGTATTTATATATATATATATATATATATATATATATATATATATATATATATAGTGGTCCAAAAGTAGGTGGACAGAAAATAATAACATTTATTTTGATTTATATATAAAATTATATTTACTAACACAAGCATAACATTGACAATTACATTTTATTCTGAACAATAACACAAAAGCCCTTAAATGTTATCAATGCAGGGGCTCAAACTGTTTTCCATTACAATTTGCACAGCTTTGAAGTCGCCTCTTGCGCTTCAACAAACTTTTTTGCACAAGTCTCTTTGGGTATTAATTTCTTGAAGTGCATCTCTTATGTCATTTTTCAAGTCACTGACACTTTTTGGTTTTCGACTATAAACTTTGTCCTTGAGTACTCCCCAAAAGAAAAAATCCATTGGGATCAAGTCTGGTGAACGTACCGGCCAATCAAGTGGGCCTCTTCGGCCAATCCATTTATTAGGAAATGTTTCATCAGGATACTCGCGGATTACTCTTGAATAATGTGGAGGGGCCCCAACTTGTTGAAAATAGACTTTTTTTTTCAAAGAGTCTGTGAGGTATGAAAAGTGGAATCTGATTGGTTGCTAAGGGCAACTGAGCCAGTTTTACTTTACACCATGTTTGATAAATCTCCCCCTTCATAACCTTATTACACTTTCTGTCCACCTACTTTCGGACCACCCTGTATATATATATATATATATATATATATATATATATATATATATATATATATATAATATAACCGGGGATGCATCCCTCTGTCTGAAGCCTCGATAGACTGCGCATGCGCGACGCACAGTCTGGCTTCAGACAGAATCATGCATCCAGCCGTTACAGGTAAGAGGAGGTGTATGGCGCCGGAGATCGCGGTATGCGTAGACACTGAACGCATACCGCGTTCTCCGGCGCCATACTTGCATACTTACCTGACCGGGAGGAGCGTTGCCACGGCACCTCTCTTCTGGCCGGAGACCGGGGGCAGGAGTGAGGCGTCGGATCGGCGCGTGCACATAGCGCTATCCTTTGCCATTTTACTGAAGACACATTTACAGTGTGTCTTCAGCAAAATGGCGCCGGACAGCGCAGTGCCCCGGCGCTGCTCTCCTCCCCCGGCCTCCGGCAGAAGAGGACGCAGCAGCGCTGGAGCACAGAGAACAAAGGTGAGTATAACTCTTTATTTTTTTTTGTATGTGTGTACAGTGTGAAATGGATGAGGGGGCCACACATATCAGGATTGTGGGGTGAGGGGACCATGCATATACCAGGATTGTGGGGTGAGGGGTATCACGCATACCAGGATTGGGGATGAGGGAAGCCACGCATACCGGGATTGGGGATGAGGGGTGCCACGCATACCGGGATTGGGGATGAGGGGTGTCACGCATACCGGGATTCGGATGAGGGGCCATGCATACCAGGATAGGGATGAGGAGTGCCATGCATGCCAGGATAGGATGGTGCGGACAGGATGGGGGCAGCACAAATACCAGGAGGGGGGCAGCACATACCACACATACCAGCATGGGAGACCATATACCAATAAAAATGCTCGCCACCTGGGCATAGAACGGCTTCAATAGCTAGTATATATATATACATAGAAAGTCATGATTAACTTACACCAGGTATGGGCCGGTAATGTTCTCCGCAATTTCTTTCTCTCCCTCTAAGTATGTCTGCATCTCTTGGCATCCTGATGATTGTGCACATTCTGCCAGCCGGCAAGAAGCACCTGGTTGCCATGAATATGTGTCCCTATGACGCGGCACTTCGGGCCCTCCTTACTGACGTGTTAGCGGGAGGCGGGCACCTGCTGCGTTGGACACTGACTCCCTGGCTTCCGGCGCTGGCTTCCGCCACTGGAAGCGCCGCTGTACCCCCGCTACACGTGCCAAAATACTTTGGATATATATACCCCCTGCCTGTCACCCATACACAATCGCCCCCTGGAGAAGCAGGACTTGAAACGCGCGTCAGGGCTGCTTTCATGCCATCTACAGGTTGTAACTAGGCTGTACTCTCATTTTATGTGGGACCATAACTTTCTATATGTGTCACTGTGTATTACTCTCACTAGAAGATATACTTATGTTGTGACATCTGTGTCATAGGCATGATTCTTCTCCTTATTTGGATATTAGCAACTTGTACTGTATAACTAGTTCCTGCTGTGCACTCGTACTTTATATGCTTTACTTGTGATCTGGACTCTGATACATTCTTTTCCAGTTGCTCTATGTCTTATCCCTAATTTAATGTATCATTAACCTTTGTGCATGGGATGCAGTAAGTATGTTAATGAATCAATTGAACGTATTTATTGATTTTTCTCTGCCTCCCTTGGGACGAATCATGCCTTAATAACACTTGTTGATTATTCCTTCTTTATAGACACTTAACTGTATGTATATATATATATATATATATATATATATATATAAAAAGTTATAGATATATATTTTTACATTATGAAATGGTATTCCTACTTATGGAGGGAATTGGATTGTAATGTATTCCCAATTAAACACCTGAGATTGGGAAGGAGGTGGAGACCTGTTGAGGGTTCCTCCTCTGACCTATTAATCTCACTCCATGGATGAACCTAGGAATAGGGAATTCATGGAAGGGTGTTTGGGTTATGTAATAAATATTATCCCTCAGTTCATTGAGGCTGAGTGCCCACGTAGCGTTTTTCAAGCGTTTATGCTGCGGAATTTCCGCAGCATAAACGCTTGTTAAACGCTAGGTAATTCCGCCCCCCATGGTCCCCAAGGGGATTCCGCATGTTCTATGCACATGCTGCGGATTTTTCCGCAGCGTTTATGCTGCGTACAAAAATCCGCAGCATGTCATTTAATTTTGCGGAAGCGCAGCGGAACTCCCGCCATTGACTTGCATTGAAATGCATAGAAACCGCGACTGTACATTTGTACAAGCGGATTCTATGCGTCTCTATGTGCGGATGGTACCCAGTTCTGGAGGAGAGGAGACTCTCCTCCAGACCTGGGTACCATTGTACCTGTAAAAAAAGAATAAAATAACAAATAAAGTTATATTCACCTGTCCGGCGTCTTCTCTCTGAATGCCGGCATCGCTTGAGGACCTGCGGTGACGTCACAGTCATGTGACCGCAGGCCCTTCACCGCTCTGTCTCGCGATATGCTGGCAGCCGGGAACCAGCCAGGAAGCAGCGCTGCAGCCACACCGGGGCCTCGGGGGTGAGTATAGCTTTATTTGTTTTCATTTTTACGGTTCACACTATATAAATCCATGCTGTTTGCTGTTTGCATGGATTTATACAGTGTGACCTAGTTGTCAAGCACTTTCCAAGTGATGCTAATCGCCTGGAAAGCGCTTGTCAATCTGCATGCGGAAACGCATGTGAATCCGCATGTGGATCCGCATGTATTCTGCAGGAAAAACGCATGCACAATCTGCATGTACAATCTGCATGCGTTTTTTCTGCCAGGGAGATGCAGAAATGCTGCAGAAATTTTCTGCTTCATTTCTGCATCGTGGGCACATAGCCTTATGGACACAGGAATCACTATTTGAATACTGTCATTGCAATGCAAATATATTGGGAAACTGCTAACAGAATGTTGTCCCTAATAATGAGAAATAGTGCGCTTTTATTATAAATAGGGGATAAGAGAAATCATTAAAGCACATACGTTGTTTACATTTGAAGAAAAGCTTTTGGTGGGGCTTGCCAATTTAAAAGATGGCGATCGTAGCATTAGAAGTGTAATGCGCATGCCCGGTGACGTCACGAAGCGGGCGGACCAGGTTTGCCCCGATCATGTGACGAGATAATGGGGATTTCCTGGGAGACATGCGCAGATGGGATTTGAGGACAGCGTGGAGGAAGTAAGAAACGTGGTCATGCATGATTGCTGCAGTGTGAGTCGCAACCTCAAATATATTATGATTTATAATGTACACCTGGCACTGATAAATACTAATCAAAGCACTTATCACTTTATGAGAGTTATGGATACTGTAATTGATGATAATAATATATCTGTCTAAAATTTTATCACTATGTATGTAACTGAATAATATTTTGTGATATGCACTACTGCACTTTTCTTATGTAATCATGGTTTTGTATCAATTAATTATAATTATGGAATCACTGTTTGTAACTATATATATTGCACTATATGCACTTGAACTCTGCTTGAGAAAGATTCTGTGAACCGAAACGTTGCCTTTGGGCTCATTAAAGTCCATTTTTCTATAATATTTTTGGAGTGCTGCCTCTTGATATTCTTTCTTTCTATATATATATATATATATATATATATATATATATATATACTGTATATATATATATATATATATATATATATACATAAATGTATACACAGGGTGGGCCATTTATATGGATTCACCTAAATTAAATGGGAATGGTTGGTGACATCAACTTCCTGTTTGTGGCACATTAGTATATGGGAGGGGGAAAACGTTTCCAGATGGATGGTGACCATGGTGGCCATTTTGAAGTCGGCCATTTTGAATCTAACTTTATTTTTTTCAATGGGAAGAGGGTCATGTGACACATCAAACTTATTGACAATTTCATAAGAAAAACAATGGTGTGCTTGGTTTTAACGTAACTTTATTCTTTCATGAGTTTTTTACAAGTTTATGACCACTTATAAAATGTGTTCAAAGTGCTGCCCATTGTGTTGGATTGTCAATGCAACCCTCTTCTCCCACTCTTGACACACTGATAGCAACAACGCAGAAGAAATGCTAGCACAGGCTTCCAGTATCCGTTGTTTCAGATGTTGCACATCTCATATCTTCACAGCATAGACAATTGCCTTCAGATGACCCCAAAGATAAAAGTCTAAGGGGGTCAGATCGGGAGACCTTGGTGGCCATTCAACTAGCCCACGACGACCAATCCACTTTCCAGGAAACAGTTCATGTAGGAATGCTCTGATCTGACACCCATAATGTGATCGTGCACCATCTTGTTGGAAAAACTCAGGGAACGTGCCATCTTCAGTGCATAAAGAGGGCAACACATCAACATGTAGCAGTTTCAGATATCCAGTGGCATTGAGGTTTCCATTGATGAAGAATGGCCCCACTATCTTTGTACTCCATATACCACACCATACCATAAAGATACGAGATGTGCAGCAACTGAAACAATGGATACTGGAAGCCTGTGCTAGCATTTCTTCTGCGGCATTGCTGTCAGTGTGTCAAGAGTGGGAGAAAAGGGTTGCATTGACAATCCAACACAATGGGCAGCACTTTGAACACATTTTATAAGTGATCATAAACTTGTAAAAAACTCATGAAAGAATAAAGTTACGTTAAAACCAAGCACACTATTGTTTTTCTTATGAAGTTCTCAATAAGTTTGATGTTTCACATTACCCTCTTCCCATTGAAAAAAATAAAGTTGGACCCAAAATGGCCGACTTCTAAATGGCCGCTATGGTCACCACCCATCTGGAAAAGTTTTCCCCCTCCCATATACTAATGGGCCACAAACAGGAAGTTGATATCACTTAGGTGTATCCATATAAATGGCCCACCCTATATATATATATATATATATATATATATATATATATATATATATATATATATACAGTGCTGGCCAAAAGTATTGGCACCCCTGCAATTCTGTCAGATAATACTCAGTTTCTTCCTGAAAATGATTGCAATCACAAATTCTTTGGTATTATTCTCTTCATTTAATTTGTCTTCAATGAAAAAAACACAAAAAGAATTGTCCTAAAGCCAAATTGTATATAATTCCACACCAAACCTAAAAAAGGGGGTGGACAAAAGTATTGGCACCCTTTGAAAAATCATGTGATGCTTCTCTAATTCGTGTAATTAACAGCACCTGTAACTTACCTGTGGCACCTAACAGGTGTTGGCAATAACTAAATCACACTTGCAGGCAGTTAACATGGATTAAATTTGACTCAACCTCTGTCCTGTGTCCTTGTGTGTACCACATTGAGCATGGAGAAAAGAAAGAAGACCAAAGAACTGTCTGAGGACTTGAGAAACCAAATTGTGAGGAAGCATGAGCAATCTCAAGGCTACAAGTCCATCTCCAAAGACCTGAATGTTCCTGTGTCTTCCGTGCATAGTGTCATCAAGAAGTTTAAAACCCATGGCACTGTGGCTAACTTCCCTAGATGTGGACGGAAAAGAAAAATTGACGAGAGATTTCAACGCAAGATTGTGCGGATGGTGGATAAAGAACCTCGACTAACATCCAAACAAGTTCAAGCTGCCCTGCAGTCCGAGGGTGCAACAGTGTCAACCCGTACTATCCGTCGACATCTGAATGAAAAAGGACTGTATGGTAGGATACCCAGGAAGACCCCGCTTCTTACCCCGAGACATAAAAAAGCCAGGCTGGAGTTTGCCAAAACTTACCTGAGAAAGCCTAAAACGTTTTGGAAGAATGTTCTCTGGTCAGATGAGACAAAAGTAGAGCTTTTTGGGAAAAACCATCAACATAGAGTGTACAGGAAAAAAAAAGAGGCATTCAAAGAAAAGAACACTGTCCCTACAGTCAAACATGGCGGAGGTTCCCTGATGTTTTGGGGTCGCTTTGCTGCCTCTGGCACTGGACTGCTTGACCGTGTGCATGGCATTATGAAGTCTGAAGACTACCAACAAATTTTGCAGCATAATGTAGGGCCCAGTGTGAGAAAGCTGGGTCTCCCTCAGAGGTCATGGGTCTTCCAGCAGGACAATGACCCAAAACACACTTCCAAAAGCACTATAAAATGGTTTGAGAGAAAACACTGGAGACTTCTATGGTGGCCAGCAATGAGTCCAGACCTGAATCCCATAGAACACCTGTGGAGAGATCTCAAAATGGAGAACCTCCCATGAGAAAGATGCTTTTATAGTGAAGTAGACTGACGGACAGGTCTGGTCACTGCTCCTCCACCAGCAGCCATATTATAGACTAGAGAGCTGGGCAGTCTGTAAGGAAAGCTGCAGTAACAAGAGCAGGAGGAGAATCTGACATACCTACAGTATATCATAGTAAATGCCACAAAATCATGTCCCCAACACATCTGTTAAAGTAAAGATAAAATGGTCAACCTCATTAACTAATTCTGCAGCCAGCAATAGACAGCGCAACACAAAGACTATAGGAGGCAAACGACTCAATTTTATTTTAATGAAACCATATTGCAATTTTTTTTATCCATTCAAGCAAGAAAAAAATCAAATGTTTCAAAAGTTAAGACAACACCTGTGTAAAATCATTGAAATAAAGAGCAAAAAAACCAGGAAAAAATAAATAAAAAAACAATGACTATCCAAATTGCATTTACAAGCCCCATCCCTAACAAAAAACCATGTAACTAATATATAAAAATAACACAAGCACAGAAATCCTTTATTTACTACAGATATTACCAGAAAAAAAATAAAATAATATTAAAATATTGTAAAATTTAGACTCGATGTTTCACAAAAAAATATTTAAATATCCAAACATTACAATTTTTTACAGTTTTTTAAACCATATGTATGAAAATAAGAAAAAAATGTGCCTTGGCAAGAATGGGGAAAAATGGCCTGATCATGTAGGGGTTTAACAAAGTACTGAATATATACATATATATAAATGGACTGGGGAACAGTTCTACAACCCTCCAGCTTCAGATCTTGCTCATGTATCACATCCTCCACCTGTCAGATTTAAAAGATGTGTAACTTGTGTAAAGTGACAACATTGCCCTGATCTGTAAGTGTGGGCATGAGAAGCTACATGTCATGGTGCTCCCTGTGGTAAGCTGATGTATAGTATTACCTGTGCCCTTGGTGGTCTTCTGCCCTTCTTCTTCTTTCTTGATTGAAGAGCTTTCATGTGATGAGCCAAAGATTTGTCTTCTCCTCTTGGCTCCACTTCTTCTAGCTAGGACCTCCTGATGACATTCCTGTTCTTCTTTCTGGCCTTGGTGATCAATCTTCTGAGAGACGATCTCCAACTCTGAGCCATTTCTCTTCTCTCCTCTCCTATGGCTCTTCTTGATGGACGGCTTCTCATCATCCGATGAGTCCAAAACATTTCTTCTCCTTTTCTTCCCTCTCATCCTAAAGTCCTCCTCTTTAATCTCCATAATGTCGCTTTGCTGAAGGCAGCTCCTCCTCATCCGCATGCAAGCCAACCGCAACTCTCCAACTGCCAACCGGCAACATTCCAATGTGCTCACTGGTCATGTGATAGGAATTGACCATAAGCAGTCATATATATGAGTTATCAGATATTGGTGTTTTTCTATTTTATTCTCATCATATCACATAGTATTAGGCCAAGCTCACAGATAGAGGTTTATTTTAGCTTTTCTGCTGCCTTTTTTCCTATAGAAAGACTCAAATATCCAGATCTTTTTCACATTTTCAGGTTAAGACTTGAATATACTTTGCAGCAATCTCGATAGTAATATTTACACGTAATGACAACTATAGGTTTCTAAAGAATAATTTCTAGTTACTATAATGGCTTCTTAGAAAACCCACATGTGTGAGTTTGCTGTTTTGCAGAACGCTCTTTGCCACCATTTTCCTTCTGACGCTGTTTTGCAGCATTTAGGGGATGTGCACACGGTTATTATTTGTAGAGGAAAAGAAATACTAGAGTGTTGGCGGGTAAAATGCTGCCTAAAATATGTGCAAAAACGCTTCAAGAATTGACATGCAGAAGATATGAAACTTCTTCAAATCTGCAAGGAAAAAATAAGCAGAATGTACATGAGATTCCATAAATCTCATTGACTTTGCTAGTACATTAAAACACTGCGTTTTTTCATGCAAAGAACGTGCGGAAATAACTTTTGAAAATACGGCAAAAATGCAACATGTGAACATGCCCTTGGCTTCTAGTCCATCAAAAATAGTGTAAGTCTGAACTTGAGATGCCGCTGTGGATACTCATTCTGGTGTTAATACTATAGGAAATGACAAGGCAATGATCGCGCTTTTTATTAGTGTAAATAGGGAAATACAGCCCTCCTAGACCGGACACAAGGATTTTATTTGCCAATAGTAATAATATTGGTGGGTTATATTTTTTACACTATACTACATACTTTTTTCACATATAACTATTTTCCTGTGATAAATTGTATTATCAATATATGGACTGGAGTTATTTGTAATTTAATTCCATATTTGGTGCACACAGATTGTTCTTTCTGCTGAATTCTAGATTAGTCATTGCTAGTGTCTCGGCATATTAGCATGTTTTTGTAATTTTTTGCTAAACCCTAATGAGGATTATTTGCTTATACTTGATATTCGCTTCTCAATAGTATTCGCTTATTCACTATATTCTAGATTATACATTTTGTCTTAGATGTATATTGGAAGTTCTTCATATTTTTTTCTTATGTCACATTATTATTTTTCACAGTGAATGTTTGATAAAGATCATGTTGACGCTTTTGTATTATACATTTTACTTTGACTTAAAAATAATACTTAGTACAATTTTAATGGAAACAATTTGCTTCAATAACACAGACCCTTATTAAATGACCCAGCATGCCACTTCTGGCCTGAGCTTTCAATGTAGAATTACATATTTGCTGTGTAACTAAATAGCTGTAATGCATAGAATAATTGGGCTTACTACAGAAGGGATAGATGCTCTTCTAGTGAAGCTTCATGATGTCCATTGCTCCAGAGTAGACGACCTTCTCTATGAACACTAAATGCCTGTAAGGCACAGTGTGATTATGGGGTGGGAATGCTTTAGGACATTTCTTTAGGATACAATGACATTGGTGGCAGACTGGTATCTGGTGTCACCACTAAAGGACGGCAGAAGTAATTCAGGCACATACTGGTGACAGTTTAGGATAATGTTACTGAAAAGAGGCAACAAGCTTACTGGTCACAGAGTCTCCGAGACGCCAACATGCTTCATAACTACAAATACTCTTAAATAGGGGAACAGCTTCACCACAGATAGATGACTGGCAAAAACATTTACGCTGGGCTTCCACTTTCCAAACTTTACACCACCTGCTGGAAGGCTCCTCCGCAGTATCTCAAGCTGTCTCGGTGTCCGTCCTCTTACAGAACAGCACTCACACGTTCAAGCAGTTATATGACCAGGTTTCACAAAGCAAACTGTAAAAATACTATTAATCAGATCTCTGACCAGATGGGGCTGATGTACGTACTCTGAAAATTCACATCAGGATGGCTGTGCAATCCTGATGTTAAGAGGAGCGTTTTATCCTTATTTTAATGTGATAAAGGAAAAGTTTCACAAAGGATTATACAGCCATCCTTATGCATATGCTGACAAGTACACCAGCCTCACCTGGGCTAACAGATTTGCATAATAATATATAATACTATAAGCAGTATGTATTGTAAAATCAGTGCTTGGATGTGGCATGAGGCATTGGAGGAGCTCAAGGACCCTGAAGGTGGCTGAATCCTGGTATCTAGACAGCTTCTCAGCAGCACTCACAAGCTCCATGGGAAACAAGTTGTAAGCGCTGTCCTCCTTGTTTGGGAGAACAGTCAACTCTGACAGACAGAATGGTGGCTGACCTAGGCAACAAGCAAATTCTAGAATTCAAAATACCTCCTCTCATGAGAAATGAAGAGAATTTTTAAAAAGGGGTTATTTGCAAAGTTCCCTATTTTTACAAGCACTTTGCAATTTTACCCAATTAAGAAATTGCGTATAGCCTTTTAATAATGTAATTAATCTGACTGATGTAAAAAACTATCCTTTTATAGACAGCACATTAAATATAAAATACAGGTGGATACAATTCTGTTACCATATACTGTGAATATAACTAGTGCCATGAACTGCCCATATGGGTAATGCCATTCAACTGTGCCATATAGTTGCCATATGTACAATATAGGAGCTATAAGAAATGTGCACTTTGAACTTCTGAATTCCAGCACCATGCGGAGCCTACACATGTATCGGTATAATGTGCCATAATGACTATTGTCATACCTGGGTTTATAATATTGGTGGTGAATATATTCTTATGGGCTCTGTATGACATTACTGACATGGGCAGCATTTGCCACTAATGATGGAGCACTGCATGACACTTTATGTTGGCGTTTTGTCCTATTATCTTGGGATAATCTTATTTTTCTGATCACTGTATATTACTAATATTCTGGATACTATACTTTTGGAATCATCTTCTAGTTGTAGCTCTGAAACTTGGGATAAAAGTGACTCTGTAAATGTCAGATTGACATTTTCTAGAATTGAAGAGCATTGTGGTAAGTATGAGAATGTACCAGGCAATAGATGTGTGTAATGCAATGCACATACCGCAGCCTCATGCTGAACCCCTCACCGCAGATTCATGAGTGTGAATGGCCCAAAGGCCAGACCGAAATCCCATTGAGGATCTGTGGCAAGACTTGAAATTGCTGTTCACAGACGTCTCCATCCAATCTCACTGAGATAGAGCATTTACAAAGAAGAATGGGAGAAAATGTCACTTCTAGATGCAAAGCTGGTAGAGACATACCTGAAAAGACTTGCAGCAGTAATTGCAGCGAAAGGTGGTCCTACAGACTATTTACTCCGGAGGGATAAATACAAATGCAAGTCACAGTTATCAGATTTATATTTTCTCAATATATAGAAAACCTTGTAGAATTTACTTTACACTTCACACATACAGTGGTGTGAAAAAGTGTTTGCCCCCTTCCTGATTTCTTATTCTTTTGCATCTTTGTCACACTTAAATGTTTCAGGTTAGTAATGGGGGTGTCTTATAGACGCCCATCATTACTAACCTGGGCTTCATGGCAGCTGGCGCTGACATGAAAACCAACCCTATTACCCCCTGCCACCGCACCAGGGCAGCGTGGAAGAGCGAGGCTAAGTGCCAGAATTGGCGCATCCTATGGATGCGCCATTTCTGGGGTGGCTGACGGCTGGTGTTTCTAGCCTGGGAGGGGGCCAATATTCATGGCACCCTTCCTGGGCTATTAGTATCAGCCCCCAGCTGTCTGTCCAGCCTTTGCTAGCTATTAAAATAGGGGGGACCCCACGTCATTTTTTTGGGTGGGTCTCCCATTTTAATAGTTAGTAAAGGCTAGGAGGGGGCCAATATTCATGGCACCCTTCCTGGGCTATTAGTATCAGCCTCCAGCTGTCTGTCCAGCCTTTGCTAGCTATTAAAATAGGGGGGACCCCACGTCATTTTTTTGGGTGGGTCTCCCATTTTAATAGTTAGTAAAGGCTAGGTATTCAGCTGGGGGCTGATATTAGTAGCCGGGGAAGCTCCATGGGTATTACCCCCTTCCCAGGCTTCAAACATCTGCTCCAGCTGTCTGCTTAACCTCCGATAGAAACTAAAATTATGGGGGATCCCACGTCAATTTTTTTTTAATAAATCCTTTATTTTAACACTAAATGACACTTGAGGGGTTAATAAAGATGCAGTCCCTAAATTAATATTTATTTTTTAATTAATTTTTCCCAAAAATTTTGACGTGGGCTTTGCCATATTTTTGTATGCGAGCCAGGTACAGAATCCAGGAACGGGCTGCCCCCAACTCCCAGCTGCCTATTTTTACCTGGCCGGACACAATATAGGGAAGCCCTTTTTTTTTTATTATTTCATGAATTTCATGAAATAAGTTTAAAAAAGAAAAATACGTGGGGCTTCGCCCTATTTTTGTGTCCAGCCAGGTACAAATAGGCAATTTTTTTTTAATTATTTCAGGAAATTCATGAAATAATTAAAAAAAAATTGATGTGGGGTTTCGCACTATATTTGTGTCCAGCCAGGTACAGCAGACAGGAACGGGCTGACCCCAACCTCCAGCTGCCTATTTGTACCTGGCCGGACACAACAATATAGGGAAGCCCTTTTTTTTTAATTATTTCATGAAATAATTAAAAAAAAATTGACGTGGGGCTTCGCACTATATTTGTGTCCAGCCAGGTACAGCAGACAGCAACGGGCTGCCCCCAACCACCAGCTGCCTATTTGTACCTGGCCGGACACAACAATATAGGGAAGCCCTTTTTTTCTTAATTATTTCATGAATTTCATGAAAAAATTTAAAAAAAAATACGTGGGGCTTCGCCCTATTTTTGTGTCCAGCCAGGTACAACTAGGCAGCTGGGGACTGGAATCTGCAGCGCAGGGAGGCCCAAGCTTTCTGGGCCCCACCCGCTGCAAATTGCAGTCCACAGCCACCCCGGAAAATGGCGCGTTCATAGAAGCGCCATCTTCTGGCGCTGTACCCAACTCATCCAGGGCCCTGGTGCGGTGGCTCACTGGGTAATAAAGGGGTTAGGGCCAGCTTGGCATTATCAGCTGGCCCTAAGCCCGAAATTCATGGGGTCACGCCAATATTAGACATGACCGCCATGAATTTCTAGTAAAGTATTTAAAAAAAAACACAAACACCCAGAATAAAGTCCTTTAATTGAAATAAAGACACAATTCTTTATTGTTCTAAATTAAACCATACTTACCATCACGCCCATTCCAGCTGAAGCCAACGATCTCCTGCAATAAAAGAAAAATAATAAAGCAACATCATTCTTACCTTTCGATGGTTCCCAGGACAGCTCCAGCTCTGCTACATCGAGATGACAGGCTGGACCGCAGGAGAAAGCTGCCATCCAGCCTGTCATCCCGCAGACACTGAGAAGCGCAGGCATGCTTGCGCTCCTCAGTATCAGGCTGTGACGGCATCCCGATGAGCCGAGTCTCTCACGCTCACCGCATGCGCAGGAGAATTCTCCCACGCTATCAGTGACGTGCATGAGGTGAGCTGAGTTCATTGTTGGCTCATCGGGATGCCGTCACAGTCAGACACTGAGGAGCGCAAGCATGCCTGTGCTTCTCAGTGTCTGCGGGATGACATGCTGGATGGCAGCTTTCTGCTGCGATCCAGCCTGTCATCTCCATGTAGCAGAGCTGGAGCTGTCCTGGGAGCCATCGAAAGGTAAGGATGATGTTGCTTTATTATTTTTCTTTTATTGCAGGAGATCGTTGGCTTCAGCTGGAATGGGCGTGATGGTAAGTAAGGTTTAATTTAGAACAATAAAGAATTGTGTCTTTATTTCAATTAAAGGACTTTATTCTGGGTGTTTGTGTTTTTTTTTAACTTTGACTATGGGGTTAGTAATGCGGGTGTCTTATAGACGCCTCTCCATTACTAACCTGGGCTTGATGTCAGCTGGCATTATAAGCTGACATCAACTCCAACCCTATTACCCCACTGCCACCGCTACAGGGCAGTGGGAAGAGCGAGGCTAAGTGCCAGAATTGGCGCATCCTATGGATGCGCCATTTCTGGGGTGGCTGACGGCTGGTGTTTCTAGCCTGGGAGGGGGCCAATATTCATGGCACCCTTCCTGGGCTATTAATATCAGCCCCCAGCTGTCTGCCTAGCCTTTGCTAGCTATTAAAATAGGGGGGACCCCACGTCATTTTTTGGGGGGGGTCCCCCATCTTAATAGCTAGTAAAGGCTAGGTATTCAGCTGGGGGCTGATATTAGTAGCCTGGGAAGCTCCGTGGGTATTACCCTCTTCCCAGGCTTCAAACATCTGCCCTAGCTGTCTGCTTAACCTCCGCTAGAGACTAAAATTACGGGGAGCCCCACGCCAATTTTTTTTTTAATAAATCCTTTATTTTAACACTAAATGACAAGTACAGTAACCAACACTATCACTGTACTTATTATATATGTGACTGACATGTTTCTATCTATCTAATCTATGTGTGATGCTCTATTATTTCTGTTGTAAATTGTCAGGTACCGCTGCTGAATTGCCGGCCGGCTTTTTTAAAGAGACGGTGCATGAAAACACTAAGATTTTTTTAAATAAATCCTTTACACTAAATGACAAGTACAGTAAGCAACACTGTCACTGCACTTCTTATATATGTGACTGACATGTTTCTATGTATCAAATCTATGTGTGATGCTCTTTCTTTCTGTTATAAAGTGTCGGGTACCGCTGCTGAATTGCCGGCCGGCTTTTTTAAAGAGACGGTGCATTAAAACACTAATATTTTTTTAAATAAATCCTTTACACTAAATGACAAGTACAGTAAGCAACACTGTCACTGTACTTCATATATATGTGACTGACATGTTTCTATCTAATCTATGTGTGAAGCTCTATTCTTTCTGTTCTAAATTGTCGGGTACCGGTGTATGCCACTGATGAATTGCCGGCTTTTCATGTTTCACTGTGAGCACTGTTCCCATCGATTTGGGCAACCACCTCCACCAATACATTCTACATTATTGTTAGTTGTTTTCCTTCATGTAGAATTAACCTACAAGGAAAGAAAGGGTTTATTTTCATTCCGATATTTGTGTCCCATTGATTTGCATTGGTTTGCGGTATCGGAATCGGCGATATCCGATACTTTTTGGGTATCGGCCCGATCCAATCCGATCCGATATTTCCTGATATCGGAAGGTATCCCTCAATACTAGTCCTGACCTCAATCCCATTGAAAATCTTAGGGGTGAGCTGAAATCTGCCATTGGGAAAAAGAACCCTGCAAACATTCAAGAGCTTGAACAAACTGCAAAGGAAGAGTGGGAGAAAATTCCAGCTGAGAAGTGCAAGAAGCTTACAGATGGCTACAAGAAATGTCTGGAGGCTGTCAGCAATGACAAAGGGTGTGCAACCAAGTATTAATTAGGGGTGCCATTATTGTGGCACATTCAGTTTTTTCTTTGATATTGCAACATTGAAGTTGAAAAACAATATTGTATTGTTGTATTACTTTGGACCACAAATCCTGAGGATATAACTTTGGTACATTTCCATTTATTTCTGAAGATATTGTACAGTCTACGAAAAAATGAAGGCGTGACAAGAATGGTGAGCAGCACTGTAGTACAATAAATCATTAAAAATGTAAATATATATAGAATATAAAAAATAAAAAAAGATTAAATTAAATTAATAATTAATTTTTTAAAACCTTTTTTTAAAAAGCATTTTCCCTTGCAATTATATACTGTATATATAAAGGATAGAGCTTATGTGTTCAGTAATAATGTTGTCGTGTCAATGGAAGGGTGAAAAAAAATGGTAAGAGGAGGATATATAGATGGAAAACGTCCAATCACTAGCTGCCTCTATCTGTACCAGAAGCTTGGTACCACCCGACCAATTATCCATAGATCATCGCAACCCAGGGAATCATCTATTAACTTTCATAGCTGCAAATCATTATCCGGTAATCTTAAGACAAATTTACATACCAAGAAAGGGGGACATTCAACTCATTTTGGTGAAACATTATTTCTATGTCTGTTATTCCTTTCATTCATCCTGCTCTGTTCAGCCGCTGTTTAGCGTGATAGTATCAATCCTTTATCTAGTAGCCATTCTTCCTTACGGGTTTTCACACAGGACCCGCTAATCTATCAGCAGCTTCCAGCAATACCCACTCCCCTTTTTTCGGCGCTAGTGTTTTAAAGCCTAATTTCTTTCTAGATTCAGCTCCGGACATTTGTGATAGATTATTTCCTCCTATACTCGTATATAGATATAGCCATTTGAATTGCTGTTATGAAATGTTTTGAAATGATTGAAAGTGCATGTTTAACAAAAAAAAATTTCTATTCTTATTAATCTGTTCTCCTCTCCTTTTTTAAGAGGTCTCAGAGTCCTGCCAATATATTGCTTTGAACATGGGCACTGAATTAAATCTATAACTCCTTCACTTTCACACCTTAAAATGCACCCAACAAAAAAATGCAAGTGTATTTTTGCAATTGTCCCATCTTTAATGTAACGGCAGTTCACACATTCATTCCTAGTGCTGTATATGGGAATCACTGACATTTCTACAGTATGTTATATTTTATCTTGATTATCAATATTTCTTGCACGGGGTCCCCATGGTATCATATTACTGATTGTAATTTTTTTATGTGTAATAAATGATTATTAATAGGGGGATTTATATGTGCCTGTAATTATTTTTCTTCAATAAACATAAAGCTAGAATCGCTACAGAATGTGCCTCTGCCATATACTAGTCTGTAGAGTTTGAATACTCGTGCAAGAAGCATTTATCAGGTTTGAATTTTATGAGAAAGTTTGCAGATATATAATGAATATGTGTAAATCAATCTGTACCACTAGGTAAAAATCCTTACATCAAGGAGACCAAGTAGACAAAAGTGAGCACTTCAAGTTAGTGTGTATAAAAAACAAATGATTTTACTGAACAATATCATAGACATTACCAAACACATACATAAAATAAAAACAGATGCCTCTTGTTTGAGGGATGGTAAGAAATGCCAACCCAGTATGCATGAATATTATCTCCTGGTGCACCCCACAAAATAGCATAGAACAACCTAGCAGAGATAGTCACTGCAGAGTAACCTATACCATTACATAATCCAACGATTCCAAGGATTGAAACTATCCAAAGTGCATGTGCATGTCAAAGAAGGAAATTGTTCATTAATTGGGGTGGTCCAGTGGTTAAACAAAAACAAAATAAACCCTGCTTCAAAGTCACCAATCAAGAGATAAATACATAATAAACCCTTAAAGTGCATGTGTATGGAGAATTATAATGCTCAGAATTATAATACACCAATGTCTGGAAATGACAGGGCTACTACAGAGCATGTATATAACTTAGTGTTCACAGAAGCGAAAGAGTCGAGGTGAAAAGCAGTTTATATGCTTGTTAGAAACTCACAACATGTATGGCTATACATGCAATACCGCACGCCTGGAAAACATGGACTGCCTCTGATGTACAAAAGCCCTGCTAGATGCAATCACAAATAGGTAAAATGCAGTGGTGTACCACTAATGGAGGCAGACCACACGACTGCTATGGGGCCCGTGAGCTGGGGGGCCCCATAGCAGTCCAGGGGCGGACATATCGCTGCTGGTGCAGCTGTGCCGGGGGGCCCGCCGGTGCAGCGTCTCCCTGCTCGTGGCGGGCAGGGAGCGATCCCTGCATCCCCGCTGCTGACAGGACAGAATGGCAGCGGAGCTGCAGAGATCCATCCTCTGCTTCCTGCCCGCCGCTTCCTCCCTTACACAGGCACGCGCTCCTTGATGACATCATCATGCAGCGCGGGCCTGTGTGAGGGAGGAAATTGCAGCGGCCTGCGGGGGCAGAGAGGTAAGTGTTTTTTTTTGTTTTTTTTTTACTGAAACGCTGGTGAGATCAATAATGGGGCTGATGGAGCTGGAGAGCGCAATAAGGGGGCTGATGGGGCTGGGTAGAGCAATGGTGGGGCTGGTGCGGCTGGGGATAACAATGGTGGGACTGGGAAGAGCAGTGATGATGCAGCTTGCGGGGGAACGGGCAGAGGGGTAAGTGTTTTTTTTTTATTTTTACTGAAACGCTGGGGAGAGCAATAATGGTTATGACTGGGCTGGAGAGAGCAAAAGTGGGGCTGATGGGGCTGGTGAGAGCAATGGTAGGGCTGATGGGGCTGGGGAGAGCAATGGTGGGGCTGGGGAGAGCAATGGTGGGGCTGATGGGGCTGGGGAGAGCGCTGATGGGTCTGGGGAGAGCAATGGTGGGGCTGGGAAGAGCAGTGATGGGACTGATGGGGCGGGGAGAGCAATGATGGGGATTAGTAGACCAATGACGGGGATAGGGAGAGCAATGATGGGTTGCTGGGAGAGAGCAATGATGGAGGTGCTGGGAGAGTAATGACGGGGGTTGCTAGGAGAGAACAATGATAGGGGTGCTCGGAGAGAGCAATGACGGGGTGCAGGGAGAGAACAATGACGGGGGTGCTGGGAGAGAGCAATGACGGGGGTGCTGGGAGAGAGCAATGATGGGGGTGCTGGGAGAGAGCAATGATAGTGGTGCTGGGACAGAGCAATAATGGGGGTGCTCGGAGAGCGCAATGACGGGGATGCTGGGAGACAACAATGATGGGGTGCAGGGAGAGAGCAATGACGGGGGTGCAGGGAGAGAGCAATGACGGGGGTGCTGGGAGAGAGCAATTACAAGGGTGCTGGGAGAGCAATGACTGGGGTGCTGGGACAGAGCAATGTTGGGGGTGTTGGGAGAGAGCAATGATGGAGGTGCTGGGACAGAGCAATGATGGGGGCGCTTGTATATTTTCCGTGTGCACATAGCCTTACAGTTAATTGGGGAGAGTCACAGAGACTGAATAATTTATATTATTGGCAGGTGGAGATTATAGTTAATGGGGGGCACAGTGCTGCTTATCACTTTATATTTTGATTACTAAGTGGCTACCCCTAGTATATTAATGGGGGATAACAGACCTGTATTCAGGGGCGCAGTGCAGGAGAGACACATGTATATATACAATATATGTGACCTTGTTATTATCTAGGCTGGAGATCATCATGACAAGACGAATCGTGACTGGGAGATGTCGACATGAAGGTCTGACCAGATGGAGAAGAAGCAGCAGAAACCGACTCTGATCAGGCGAGACGTCAGCGGTAAGTGCCTGGATGTAAATATTATTCTGTATCTGCGCTGTATGACTTGGAGTGATAATGTTACATGTAAAATCCCTTAGGCTGCATTCTCACATTTGTGTAAAATGTCAGATTTTTTTATCGGATGGTCCACGGACTTGTAGAGTTTTATAGATCACGGATCACGGATCTGAGAATGAGATCTGTGAGGATCAGAGAATGTCCTGTTCTGATCCGATTTTGAGGATTACAATAGGACATGCTCAATGCGTCTGTAAAACAGGGTAGCACACTGACACTGCACACAAATGCAGGAATATAGCCGTATTATGTATAGCACAGTCCCTTAGTACATAGTGTAATCACTTATTATGTATAGCATACGCCCTTAGTATATAGTGTACTCGCTTATTATGTATAGCGCCGTCCTTAGTTAATATAGTTTCATCTTTTATTATATATAACACCCTCCCTTTTTACCTACCATCCTCTCTAGTTCTAGAGCTCACAATTGGGGGATCATACTGTGTTGGGATCAGCAAACTTTGCCCTGGTAGTTGAGGTGAGGTACAGTAGGGTCATTATACTGCGCTTGTTGAAGAATTCACCATGGGGGTATCATACTGTGTTTGGGGGACACTTTTGTTGGTATCACACTTCATGGGACAATGAAAAGAGGGGTCTAGGACGTCAGCAGGAGGAAAATTACTATGTAAAGGCTGGAAGGTTGTGTGATCTGCTCTTCTGTGACACCGACAATTATTTACATTTTTTTTGGGGGGGGGCCCAATTTGAACTTCTGCTATGGGGCCCCATGAATCCTATGTACGCCCCTGGTAAAATGTATTGCTAATAGCATTGTGCCACTTACACAGTGGAGTGTGAGACAGGGTTTGTCCTGCATCCCTCTTCCCCGACGCGCATTTTGTCCACACTTCCTCAGGGCCGTGTCAGAGGAGAGGGACGCTGGACCTTTTAAGTGATCACTGTACCAATGGTTGACGGAGGCTAGATATCACATGATTTAAACCTTCAGGGTTGTGAAGGATATGACGTGGCACATCGTAGGATTTTTTACCTTGTACATTGATTTACAGTTGTCCCTGTGACACTATGTTTGTTTTCAATCATTTTTATTAATATTTTATAACAGTTCAAGGGGTAGGGATATGGTTAGGGAATAGAGGAATATATGGGGGACGGGAGAGTAATGGATAAGTGTGGGAAAATGGATAAGGGGAAGGAGAACTCAAAATTGAATAAACAGTAGAATATATAGTATTACAACAAGTAAATTAAGATGAAAATCAAAATTTGGTTATAGAACAACTTAGTCGTAATATAATAGATATCCAATTAAATCTAATAAGTATATGTATTAATAATTTAAGTAACAATCAGGAATATATTTCAGGCCACTTTGTTCATTTTTTGAAATATTTGTTAAGGTTATTATTAGAGTTTGCAAATCAGTATTCATATAATTTATGTAGAGCCATTTTTTCTTTAATAACTGAAAAGATAGGTACATCCGTTTTTTTCCAGTAAGATGCAATGGCATTTTTAACTACCATATTTTTCGGACTATAAGACGCACCGGACCATAAGACGCACCTAGGTTTTAAAGGAGGAAAATAGGAAGAAAAAATGTAAGCAAAAAATGTGGTCCTGATGCCCTGTTATGGGGGAGGGGGTCTGCTGGTGACACTGGCATTGGGGTAATGTCCCTCAATTCTGTTAATATCCTCTATCCTGGTATGTATGGCCTCTCCTTCCTGGTATAAGTGGCCCCCATCCCATCCTGGTATGCATGGCACCCCTTTATCCCCCATCCTGGTATGCATGGCACCCCTTTATACACCATCCTGGTATGCATGACACCCCTTGAGCCCCCATCCTGGTATGCATGGCAACCCTTGAGCCCCCATCCTGGTATGCATGGCACCCCTTGAGCCCCCATCCTGGTATGCATGGCACCCTCTGAACCCCCATCCTGGTATGCATCTTGCCCCGCTTCAAGTGGACCGGGTGAGAGGCCCGAATCTATGAATGTAAAAGTGAACAGCTCTTCAGAGTGTCCATGTGTGGGATCAGCTGTCTCTGGGCGCTTGGCATGGTGGGAGGAAGGAGGATCAGGGTGAGGAATATGCGGTCCAGACTCACGGCTACTGAGACTTGACCGTGTGGAAGACAGGGTGGTGGTGGCGGCTAAGTGACTGGAAGCATTATCCGCTATCCAACCAACAACCTTTTGACACTGCTCTGGGTTCAATAGTGGTGTGCTGCGGTCCCCTAGCAGTTGGGACAGTAAGGTCGGGCGAGAAGATGTGGGTGTTTGTTGTGGCACAATTTCAGCTTGCCCACGGCCTTGTCCTCGGCCTCTGCATGCACCATCACCATCACGTCCAGTTCCCCGTCCCTTGCCACGTGCCTTGCCCATTTGTCTTGTCCTCGGCAGAGATGAGGGGGTTGGAGGGGGCAGTGGTGGGCAGAGGAAGGAGTTAAAAGTATTAAATAACCATTTGGACTTGAAAAATAAGGACAGGGTCGGACTGGCCTGGCGGAATGCCGGTGAAATGCCAGGTGGGCCCCACAGAAGGAGAGGAAAAAAAACTTTTTTTGTAAGGACATGGGCCTTTTAAAAGTGCGGGTGGCAGGAGAACGCGCATGCAGACCTGACCCGCCGTGATGACCATGGCCGGCGTCACCGCCACTAGGCGCACCCAAGTAAGTGTTGGGGCCCCGGGGTTGAGGGACACCGGCACGCTACTGGGCCTATGAGTCGGGGGAGGGAGAGCCCCCTACGGAGAGGGGGAGCGCCCCCTTCAGGAGGGAGAGCCCCCGCCCCCACCTCTCCTCCTCAAATACTTACCTATCCTCCTCGTTCCCTGCAGCTCCAGTGATGTTAGCGTCTTCTGATTCTGACGTCTCAGGGCAGAGGGCGAGGTGACATCACTACCGCACTCTGCTCTGAGCACTGCAGAGTCAGAAGACGACGTGCTGAGTACACCAAACCTGCAGGGAACGGGAGAGGTATTTGATTTTTTTTATGTATGCAGCATCATGGGGGCCCATATACTGTATGGAGCAGCATCATGTGGGCCCATATACTGTATGGAGCAGCATCATGGAGGCCCATATACTGTATGGAGCAGCATCATGGAGGCCCATATACTGTATGGAGCAGCATCATGGGGGCCCATATACTGTATGGACCAGCATCATGGGGGCCCATATACTGTATGAAGCAGCAGCATGGAGGCCCATATACTGTATGAAGCAGCAGCATGGAGGCCCATATACTGTATGGAGCAGCATCATGGAGGCCCATATACTGTATGGAGCAGCATCATGGGGGCCCATATACTGTATGTACCAGCATCATGGGGGCCCATATAATGTAAGGAGCAGCATCATGGGGGCCCATATATTGTATGGAGCAGCATCATGGGGGCCAAATACTGTATGGAGCAGCATCATGGGGTCCAATATATTGTATAGAGCAGCATCATGGGGGCCCATATACTGTATGGAGCAGCATCATGGAGGCCCATATACTGTATGGACAACAAAGAAAATGACGGCACTTCCACTACAAAAAATAGGTGTGAACAGGTGCTTACTAAGAGCAGCTACCTCCATATATAATGAACAAATAACACTGAGTATATAGATATGAAATATGAAATATGAATAACATAACTGCTGTAGAAAATTGAAATAAATGAAAAAAATTTTGAAAATTTTTTTTTAGCGCATGTAAATATGAAGTATGAAAAATGAATAGCATTACTGCTGTAAGTAAATGAGAAATCTTAGCACATAAATTGGCCAATTCATGTGTCCCTGATAGCCGCGGTAAGGCGTTTCTCGATGTCAGGACCTACCAATGTGAATACCTCTCTAAGAGGTACACATAATCAGACAGAGGTCTCTTAGAGAGGTATTCACATTGGTAGGTCCTGACATCGAGAAACGCCTTACCGCGGCTGTCAGGTACACATGAATTGGCCAATTTATACGCTAAGATTTCTCATTTATTTACAGCAGTAATGCTATTCATTTTTCATACTTCATATTTACATGCGCTAAAAAAAAATTTTCAAAAAATTTTTCATTTATTTCTATTTTCTACAGCAGTTATGTTATTCATATTTCATATTTCATATCTATATACTCAGTGTTACAGTGTGCTACTTTATTTGTTCTTCATATACTGTATGGAGCAGCATCATGTGGGCCAGTATACTGTATGGAACAGCATCATGGGGGCCCACATACAGTATGGAGCAGCATCGTGGGGGCCCACAAACTGTATGGAGCAGCATCATGGGGGCCGATACAATGTATGGAGCAGCATCATGGGGGTCAATACACTGTATGGAGCAGCATTACATGGGGCCAATATACTGTATGGAGCAGCATTATATGGGGTCAATATACTGTATGGAGCAGCATTACATGGGGCCAATATACTGTATGGAGCAGCATTACATGGGGCCAATATACTGTATGGAGCAGCATTACATGGGGCCAATATACTGTATGGAGCAGCATTATATGGGGTCAATATACTGTATGGAGCAGCATCATATGGGGCCAATATACTGTATGGAGCAGCATTACATGGAGCCAATATACTGCATGGACCAGTATCATATGGAGACAATATACTGTATGGAGCAGCATTACATGGAGCCAATATACTGTATGGACCAGCATCATATGGGGAAAATATACTGTATGGAGCAGCATGACAGGGGGCCAATATACTGTATGGAACAGCATCATATGGGGCCAATATACTGTATGGAGCAGCATGACATGGGGCCAATATACTGTATGGAGCAGCATCATATGGGGCCAATACACTGTATGGAGCAGCATTACATGGGGCCAATACACTGTATGGAACAGCATCATATGGGGCCAATATACTGTGTGGAGCAGCATTACATGGGGCCAATATACTGTATGGAGCAGCATTACATGGGGCCAATATACTGTATGGAGCAGCATCATATGGGGCCAATATACTGTATGGAGCAGCATGATATGGCGCCAATATACTGTATGGAGCAGCATGACATGTGGCCAATATGCTGTATGGAGCAGCATCATATGGGGCCAATACACTGTATGGAGCAGCATCATATGGCACCAATATACAGTATGGAGCAGCATTACATGAGGCCAATATACTGTATAGAGCAGCATCATATGGGGAAAATATACTGTATGGAGCAGCATTACATTGGGCCAGTATACTCTATGGAGCAGCATTACATGGGGCCCATAATTCTGTATGGAGGTGGTCACTGTATTACCTGTATATTTCTGTATTACAGCATATATAGGTACTCTGTATATGCTGTAATGTCTCTGGTGATCACTGTATTACCTGTACACCGACACTATATACAGAGCTCCTGTGTATTATGTCACCAGTGGTAATATTAATGTTATTAGTATTGTGTTTTTTATTAATGATCAGTATTGTATTATTCGGTCACTGAGGTGGTAATATATGATCTGGTCATGGTGTGGAGGTATTTGTTCCTTGTACAGTATGTGGTATTATTCGGTCACTATGTGGTAGTAATACATGCTCTGGTCATGGTGTGACAGTATTATTCAGTCACTATGTGGAGGTAATATGTGGTCTGGTCATGGTGTGACTGTATTAATTGCCTGTATGTGGTATTTGGTCAATATGTGGTCTGGTCATGGTGTGGCGGTATTTATCTCTTGTATGTGGTGGTATTGGTCTTGGTATAGTGGATTGTGTTGTGTATGGAGGTCACTTGTTCCCTTTGATATCAATAAGGGGAAGATTCTTGATTTCCAATGGAGATTAAATACTTGGATGTTTAACGCCTCCCTGTCCTGTGGCTATTGCACAGTAGCAAATATGCACTTACAGGGGTTCTACGGTGAAAACAAGTAATCACCTCTCCTAAGGCCATGTTCACATGTTCAGCATATGGTCAGTATTTTACATCAGTATTTGTAAGACAAAACCAGGAGTGGGTGAAAAATGCAGAAGTGGTGACATCTTTCTACTTTACTTTTCCTCTGATTGTTCCTCACAAATACTGATGTAAAATACTGACCAAATGCTGATCGTGTGAACGTGGCCAAAGGATAAATAAGTTATTGAATGCTGTGACCTGGAGAATGTGCAACCTTTATCCCCATTAGTATGGAGCGGCAAGTACGACTCGACCACTGATCCATTTATTCCCTAAGGGGCTGCACTTGGCTTTTTCTGGAAGCCCCCAAAGAGGATGAATGGAGCTACGGTCAGACATACCACATGCCGCTCCATTTTAAAATGGCGATAAAAGTGTCCTGTCAGGGATAAAAGTTCCCCATTCTTTCAATCAGTGCGGTTTGCAATGCATAAGGAGAAAGGATTACCAGCTTCATGAATAGTTCAAAAAATAGGTTTCTTTATTGTGACAAAAGCTCTTTAAAAACAGATTCCATAGTCACATAGTGTAGCCAGGGCAACGCGTTTCGAACGCTAAAGATGCGTTCTTTGTCAAGACTACAGCAATTGTACATCCCAGTTATGGTGGCGCACAGTAGATGTGCAGGAGCCGCCTGTGATTTACAGTCGACACTCCACTATAACTGTTATGTTCTGCTACCAAAGCTAAGGAAAGAGAGGAGATCTGTCCCTACTATAGGACTCAGCTGAATCCCTACGATGTAACAGGGAACCTGATCCTGCGATCAGACCTGCTAAAGTCCTAATCTAGTCTGTACGGAGACCTATAGATGTGGGGAGGGAATCCCTACAAGTACTAAGGACTGGGAGGAATATGGGACACCTCCTAACAGAAATAGTAGCAGACAGACGAACAAACAAAATAGATAGAACATAGAGGTCCGTAGACCAAGCAAACTAACAGAGTTAGATACAGAGCACAGGCTAGCTAGAAAGTAGATATACAATGAAGTCCAGCAAAGCCAGAAGGGCGGAGCAGGATTAAATAGGCCAACAAGGTCATGTGACCAGCAAAGGAAAAAAAACCTAACAGCAAGGTTCTAACAGTACCCCCCCTTCTAAGAGGATCCTCCGGATCCCCTAGGACCAGGCTTATCAGGAAATCTCCTGTGAAACGCTCTGATAAGTCTGGACGCGGAAACATCATCTGACCTCACCCAAGAGTTATCCTCGGGTCCGAAACCTTTCCAGGCCACAAGATACTGCAAACTACCTCTATACCGTCTAGAGTCAAGGATGCGAGAAATTTCATATTCCCCGTCCTCCACCACCGGAGGAACAGAGGCAGAGGCGTCACCATCCGACACAACAGCTTTTTTTAACAGAGAGACATGAAAGACCGGATTAATTCTCCAGGAGGTAGGAACCTCCAACCTAACAGCAGATTGGTTGACAACCTGAAGCACCTTAAAGGGCCCTACAAACTTGGGACCCAATTTCTTAGAAGGAATCCTCAACCGCAGATTCCTAGAGGACAACCAAACCATGTCACCAACAGCGAACAAAACCTCCTGTCGTTTCCTATCAAAGTAGTCTTTAGATTTTCTGTTGGCCTCCTGAAGATTACCACGCACATCCGTCCAAACTCTTTCCAAATCACCGGAAAAATTCTCCTCCTCAGGCACGGCAGATCCCAACTTGGAGAACGACCCAAACGACGGATGTTTCCCAGAACAACAAAAAAAAGGCGAACAACCAGCAGAAGAAGATGTATGATTGTTCAGAGCAAATTCGGCAAGTGGCAGAAACTCAGACCACCCCTCTTGATTGTCTGCCACAAAACAACGCAAGAACTGCTCAACATCCTGGTTTTTCCTTTCTGTCTGGCCATTAGATTCAGGATGATATCCGGACGAAAACGACAAATGAATTCCCAACCTGTCACAAAAGGCACGCCAAAAACGAGCCACGAACTGAGGACCCCTATCAGAAACAATGTCAGTAGGAACGCCATGAAGTCTGACAATTTCCTTGACAAAGGCCTTAGCGAGAGTTTTAGCGCAGGGCAGTTTGACGAAGGGAACCAAGTGACACACCTTGCTAAAACGGTCCACGACCACCCAGATGACAGTAAAACCCTCAGAGGGGGGAAGGTCAGTTATAAAGTCCATAGCCAAATGTGTCCAAGGAGCACTGGGGACCTCCAAAGGACAAAGCAACCCCGCAGCAGGAGTATGTGAGGACTTAGATCTAGCACATATAGTACATTGGCGCACCCACTTAATGACTTCCTTCTGCCATCCAGGCCACCAAAAACTGCGACCCACCAGTCTCTTGGTCTCAGAGATTCCGGGATGACCTGCCAACCGAGATTCGTGACACTCAACAAACAAATCTCTCCTAAAGGTCCCAGGCACAAACAACCTCCCATGAGGAGTGTTAGATGGGGCATTCTCCTGAGCTTTAAGAATCTCATCTTCCAAAACGGAGTCTAAAGCAGCTATCACAACACCTTCTTGTAAAATGTTTTCCTCTTTCTCAGCACCGACTATGGGAGAAAAACTGCGAGACAAGGCATCCGCCTTAACATTCTTAGTACCAGGGATGTAAGTAACGGAGAAATTAAACCGCGAGAAAAACAGTGCCCACCTAGCCTGACGGGCATTCAGGCGCTTGGCAGCATCAAGATATATCAGATTTTTATGATCCGTAAGAACCTGAACGGGAAATTCCGCACCTTCCAAGAAGTGGCGCCAGTGTTCAAATGCGAGTTTAATAGCCAATAATTCCCGATTACCAATATCGTAATTCAATTCAGTCTCCGAAAATTTTTTTGAAAAAAAGGCACAGGGATGTAATCCATCCCCGTTATCCTGAGACAATACTGCGCCAACCCCCACAGAGGAAGCATCAACCTCAACCAAAAACGGCCTAGTAACATCAGGCTGCATAAGGATGGGAGCAGAGGTGAACCTCTCCTTGAGATACACAAAAGCTTCAATGGCCTCAGAAGACCACTGAACCGCATCAGCACCTTTCCTGGTGAGATCAGTCAGAGGTTTGACAATACTAGAAAAATTTTTTATGAATTTTCTATAGTAATTGGCGAAACCCAAAAACCTCTGTATCGATTTCAAACCAATAGGCCTAGGCCATTCCTGCACAGCCTGAACCTTAACCGGATCCATCTCAAAACCTTTGCTGGAGATAATGTAGCCCAAAAAACTAATTCTCTGTACAGCGAACTCACATTTCTCCAGCTTAGCAAAAAGCGAATTGTCCATTAATAACTGTAATACCTCACGCACGCTCCGCCAATGAGACTCCAGATCTGGCGAATAAATCAAAATGTCATCCAAATACACAACCACATTTTTACCGATCAAAGGTCTAAGGATGTCATTAATCAGATTCTGAAAAAATGCAGGAGCATTAGTAAGACCAAAAGGCATAACCAGATTCTCAAAATGACCCACAGGAGTGTTAAAAGCAGTCTTCCATTCATCACCCTCCTTCATGCGCAACAGATTGTATGCCCCCTTAAGGTCAATTTTAGAGAACCACTTGGCCCCCAATAACTGGTTAAACAGATCAGGAATCAATGGCAGTGGGTAAGGATTGCGTACCGTAATTTTGTTAATCTCACGAAAATCCAGACAAGGACGTAAACCGCCGTCCTTTTTTTTACAAAGAAAAATCCAACCGCCACAGGAGACTTAGAGGGCCTAATGTGACCGGCGGCCAAACTTGTCTGTATGTATTCCTCCAAAGCCTTCCTCTCAGGAATAGTAAGGTTAAATAAACGACTTTTAGGAAGAGTCGCTCCAGGGACAAATTCAATAGAACAATCATAGTCTCTATGGGGAGGCAAAACCTGCGATTCTTTCTCAGAAAAAAGTCTCCAAAAATCCTGAATAGGAACAGGCAATTCTCCCCTATCCAAAGCTGCAATACGCCCGTTACAACACTTGTCATAACATTTATGGCTCCAGGATTTAATTTCACTGGTAGACCAATCCAGTACAGGATTGTGAAATTTTAACCAGGGCAAACCCAATATTACTGGAGAAGGCAAGTTATTCAACACTACCAAATCCAATTTCTCATGGTGAACACCATTAATAGTGAGAGGAAATTCACTGACCTTGAGAGTAATATTCTTCAAAGGGGAGCCATCCACAGAAACCACAGCAATGGGGGATGATAAAGGTTCAGGTTTTAAATTGAGTTTTTCCACGAATCCCCCATCAATTACATTCAGTGTAGACCCGCAATCAACAAACACCCGAAATTCCATTAATTTTTCCTGAGCAATCGTGGAAGCAGCTAAGAATATACCCTTGGAATTTAAACAGGCAATACGGGCGTGACTGACCATTTTTTTTTTCTTTCTTCATACGAAGCTCACAGCCTTTAATCAAATGACCAGATTTTCCGCAATAGAAACACAAGCCTTCCGAAAAACGACGGTCTTTTTCTTGAGAGCGAGGTGCCACCGATCCAATCTCCATCGGTTCACCACTGTTAGTACACACATTATCATAACCAGAAACTGACATAGCAGAGGATTTGCTCTCATTAACCCTAGCACGCAGTCTTCTATCCACCCGTATAGCTAATTGCATAGCCTGTTGCAAATCCACAGGTGTAGGATAAGCAATTAGCAGGTCTTTAACCCTTTCACTGAGCCCAGCAAGAAATAGACTTTTCAGAGCAGAATCGTTCCACCCTGTTTGAGTGGACCAACGACGAAAATGAGTACAATATTTTTCCACATTACCTGATCCTTGTTTTAAACGTCTCAACTCAGTCTCAGCTGATGCCACACGGTCAGGATCATCATATAATAGTCCTAAAGCAGAAAAAAAACTATCCACTGATCTGAAGCATGTATCACTAGGTTGCAAAGAAAAGGCCCACTCCTGAGGCTCTTTGCGCAAAAGTGACATTATGAACCCTACGCGCTGGGATTCATCCCCAGAGGACTTGGGTCTCAAACGAAAATACAATAAGCAAGCATTTTTAAATGAAAAAAATTCTCGATGTTCACCAAAAAATAAATCCGGCAAACATACCTTAGGCTCCAAGAAATATGCTCCAGGACAGTTACTCACGTGCTGACGGAGCTCGGCCACTTCCAGAGAGAGTCCCTGCAGGTGTTTAGCCAAATCCTGAACCGACACCATGATGGAACAAAAAAAAAAACTCTTTCCTTAGAGAATTTGCAGGCTGGACTTACTGTTATGTTCTGCTACCAAAGCTAAGGAAAGAGAGGAGATCTGTCCCTACTATAGGACTCAGCTGAATCCCTACGATGTAACAGGGAACCTGATCCTGCGATCAGACCTGCTAAAGTCCTAATCTAGTCTGTACGGAGACCTATAGATGTGGGGAGGGAATCCCTACAAGTACTAAGGACTGGGAGGAATATGGGACACCTCCTAACAGAAATAGTAGCAGACAGACGAACAAACAAAATAGATAGAACATAGAGGTCCGTAGACCAAGCAAACTAACAGAGTTAGATACAGAGCACAGGCTAGCTAGAAAGTAGATATACAATGAAGTCCAGCAAAGCCAGAAGGGCGGAGCAGGATTAAATAGGCCAACAAGGTCATGTGACCAGCAAAGGAAAAAAAAACCTAACAGCAAGGTTCTAACAATAACAGGGATAACGGCTAACAAGTATGTGCATATAGCTGTAGAGTGGGCCCCTAGGGTCAATTTCCCCTGTGGGCCCCAGACACCCCAGTGTGACCCTGGATAAGGAAGATACGAGGGTTGTGAAGTAAGCCTGTTTAGCAGAGGTAAGGGCTGATTTGAAAGCGAGTGTTGCTTGTTTGAATGCCGAGAAGTCATCTTGCGAATGTGTTTTCTTCCAATGCCGCTCCATGACCCCAGGGCCGCCATCAGGGCATTACTACCCTTACTACTGTATGGGGCCCGGTGAAAAGAAGCAAGAAGGGGGGGCAGGCACGCTGGCAGCCCGGGGCCCCTCTCTTTGCTTCTTCTTACCGGGCCTCAGGGGTAACAGTTAAATGCCCGATGCACCCGGCAGACGGAAATGGGTGCTTTACCTTTAAGCAGCGGCCAGGTGCATCATGGTCCTGACTCCAATCTCCTGACACACTGCATGCTCATCTTCATTCCTGAGCAGAGCAGCATGTCTCGGAGGCGGTGGCTAGTGTGTGAGTAGCAGGAGGAGGAAGCTGCTGCTGAGTTTGGTGGTGAGTGGGGCCTGGTGGTGCTCAGAGGGGCCTGCTTATGGTGATGAGGGGGCCTGCTGAAGGTTATGCGGGGCCTGCTGATGGTTGTGGGGGGCCTGGTGATGGCAGGACCTGCTGCTAGTGATGGGCGGCCTGCTGCTGGTGATGCGGGGGCCTGCTGATTGTGGTGGGGGGGCCTGCTGATGACGGTGGGGGGGCCTGCTAATGGTGATGAGGGGAGGCTGCTGCTTCTGGTGGTGAGGGGAGGCTGCTGCTGGTTCTGAGGGGAGGCTGCTGCTGGTGCTGAGGAGAAGCTGCTGCTGGTGCTGAGGGGAGGCTGGTGCTGAGGGGAGGCTGGTGCTATTGCCAAGGGGAGGCTGCTGCTGCTGGTGGTGAGGGGAGGCTGCTGCTGGTTCTGAGGGGAGGCTGCTGCTGGTGCTGAGGAGAAGCTGCTGCTGGTGCTGAGGGGAGGCTGGTGCTGTTGCCAAGGGGAGGCTGCTGCTGGTGCTGAGGAGAGGCTGCTGGTGCTGAGGGGAGGCTTGTGCTGAGGGGAGGCTGGTGCTGGTGCCAAGGGTAGGCTGCTGCTGGTGCTAAGGAGAGGCTGCTGGTGCTGAGGGGAGGCTTGTGCTGAGGGGAGGCTGGTGCTGGTGCTGAGTAGAGGCTGCTGGTGCTGAGGGGAGGCTTGTGTGGAGGTTGCTGCTGGTGCTGAGGGGAGGCTGCTACTGGTGCCAAGGGGAAACTGCTGCTGGGAGGAGGCTGGTGCTGGTGCCGATGGGAGGCTGGTGCTGGTTCCGAGGGGAGGCTGCTGCTTGTGCCGAGGAGAGGCTGGTGCTGGTGCCGAGGGGAGGCTGGTGCTGGTGTCGAGGGGAGGCTGCTGCTGGTACCGAGGAGAGGCTGCTGCTGGTGCAGAGGAGAGGCTGCTGGTGCTGAGGGGAGGCTTGTGGTGAGGCTGATGCTGGTGCTGAGGGGAGGCTGCTGCTGGTGCTGAGGGGAGGCTGTTGCTGGTGGTGAGAGGAGGCTGGAGGTGAGGGAAGGCTGGTGGTGGAGAGGGGAGGTTGCTGCTGGTGATGAGGGGAGGCTGCTGCTGCAGCTGCTGAGGGGAGGCAGCTGCTGGTGCTGAGGAGAGGCTGCTGAGGTGGTGAGGGAAGGCTGCTGATGTTGGTGAGGGGAGACTACTGGTGGTGGTGAGGCGAGGCTGCTGATGATGAGGGGAGGTTGCTGCTGGTGATGAGGGGAGGCTGCTGCTGGTGATGAGAGGAGGTTGGTGCTGAGTGGTGGCTGGTGCCGAGGAGAGGCTACTGCTGGTGCTGAGGGGAGGCTGATGGGGAGGCTGCTGCTGGTGATGAGGGGAGGCTGGTGATGAGGGGAGGCTGCTGGTGGTTGTGATGAGGGGAGGCTGGTGGTGATGAGGGGAGGCGGCTGGCGGTGGTGAGAGGAGGCTGCAAGTGGTGGTGAGGGGAGTCTGCTGGTGGTGGTGAGGGGAGGCTGCTGCTGGGGGGAGGCTGCTGCTGGTATTGAGGGGAGGCTGCTGGTGGTTCTGAGTTGAGGCTGTTGCTGGTGCTGAGGGGGGCCTGTTTCTGAGGGGAGGCTGCGTCCGGCAGGGTGAGGCTGGTGCTGAGGGAAGGCTGCGACCGGCAGCGAGAGGCTGAGGAGGCGGTGGCGAGGACGACCAGGGCTAGTCGACAAGGATATGCCAATTGCATATCAAGATGATGCCAACCTCTGTGGACAGGTAGGAGGAACAAGAGTAGTTGACAAATAGGGTGATCAATAGACCTTGGAATAATAATAACTTCCACAATTGGATGTGTTTAAATAAAATGTTCCTGTGCTGAGATAATCTTATACATGTGCCCCTGCTGTGTACTGTGTAATGGCTGTGTCTGACCGTGCAGGAACATGGTCTGATCATACCACATCTCCTGGGCAGGGGAGGAAGAAAAAGAATATACAGACATTACAGCAGGGGATCACAGCTGATTCTTTCTGTGAGGTAAAACATTTCACTGCCTGTTTTTAAACAATGTTTTACTTCAAAGAAAGAAACAGTTGGGATCCCATGCTGAAATGTCTGTATACTCTTTTGTTTCTTCCCCTTAGCATGAGATGTGGTTGTGGCACCCCAGGGGTCAGGTTGCCACAGTGGCATTGCCTCACTCACAAGAGTTGATGCCATGCCTGGAAGCAAGCAGGAGTCCCCTAATCAGGTTTTACTAAGCATGCAACACTTTCCTGGCTCCAGACCAGCAAGGGGAGTCCCTCCCCTTGGCAACTGGGATCTGGGGGCGTGGTTAGTGAGACTTAGTGTGTGAGGAGTTGAAGTCAGGACATCGAGGAGAGAGGAGCTGGGGACTGGAGCTGCGCGGCAGCTCACCCCAGAAGAACCAGCACAGAAGAACCGGACACCGGAGTCCGAGGCTGTGGGGCACCGAAGGCCCAGCAGTAGAAACCGGAGGGCAGGAGACTGCAGGTCTCCTGGCCCCATCAGACGCCCAAAGGCTCAGCAGCACCGCAGGGTTCAGCACCGCCACGTGAGAGCGACGCACCAGCAAGGCCCGAGCTGCCTGCCATACGGGTGAGCACAAAAACATTGCACTCAGGGACGAGGGCCGCGCACAGCTACAAGCAGCAGGGCTAAAGAGTTTAGTGTAAAGGGAAGGCCTCCAATTTCACCTGGCAAGGAGGATTCTTTACTTGCTTCCAGGATGCCCGGACTTCCACTTCTAGCCAGCACCCTAGTCCCGGCTTGTCTAATCACCACCAGTAAAGATAAGAGGAAACCGCCATTGAGTTGTTGATTATTGCTGCGCCATCAACCCCTGCACTACAACGTCCAGCATGACCCATAACATTTACACTGCCCTGGAGCTAAGTTCTACCTGTGGAGAGCCACACTATCCCTGCTGCAGTAACATCAGCTCCAGAGGACCTGCTCCGCAGCGGCGGCTCCCCTAGCCGCATACCACAGGTGGCGTCACAAACTTTATACAATCACCATAAATCCCCTATCAATAACCCCTGGGTCACGGACCGGGTCACCGCTACTGTGACATCCCCCAGCATTTACCGGCCCGGCACCGGGTACCCCACGGCCCAGAGGGCGCGTCATGGTATGATCAGACCGTGTTCTGTACACGGTCAGACACAGCCATTACATTATTCAAAGATCTATTGATTAAAATTAACTTTTGTTCGTGGGAAAACCCCTTTAAGTTCATGTATTAATTTGTCCACCATCTCAGTACATGATTATATGATACAATCATTCCCTCTGCTCCTGAAAGGGGGGAGGGGAGGGAATGATTGATATAAGTGTATACAGTGCATTGTGAAAGTATTTGGTCCCCTTGAACTTTTCTAACTTTTGCCACATTTCTGGCTTCAAACATAAAGATATAAAATTCTATTTTTGGGGGAAGAATCAAAAACAAGTGGGACACAATCGTGAAGTGGAACGAAATTTATTGGAAATGTTAAACTTTTTTAACAAATTAAAAACTGTGGGACTGCTGGCTTGTGGATTTAGACTGGACAACCCCTTTAAGGCTCCTTCAGCCATCAGTGAATATCGGTCTGTGCTCGGACCGCAATGCATGGACTTGCCGCGGGTCTCCTGACCTCAACTCAGCAGCCTCACAGCATGTATGAGGATGCGGGTCAGCATGATTGGTGCCCAGTCCAAGCACTGCAGACTGAGAGCAGAACGATTTCTCACTTCCAGTATTTACACTGTCATAATAATAAAGATGTTTCCCAATCATATACAGTGCATTGTGAAAGTATTTGGCCCCCTTGAACTTTTCTACCTTTTGCCACATTTCTGGCTTCAAACATAAAGATATAAAATTCAAATTTTTTGGAAAGAATCAACAACAAGTGGGACACAATCGTGAAGTGGAACGAAATTTATTGGAAATGTTAAACTTTTTTAACAAATTAAAAACTGAAAAGTGGGGCGTGCAATATTATTCGGCCCTCTTGAGTTAATAATCGCCATCTTTTGCTGCGATTACAGCTGAAAGTCGCTTGGGGTATGTCACTATCAGCTTTGCACATCGAGAGGCTGAAATTCTTGCCCATTCTTCCTTGCAAAACAGTTCGAGCTCATTGAGGTTGGATGGAGGGCGTTTGTGAACAGCAGTTTTCAGCTCTTTCCACAGATTCTCGATTGGATTCAGGTCTGGACTTTGACTTTGCCATTCTAACACCTGGATACGTTTATTTTTGAACCATTTTATTGTAGATTTTGCTTTATGTTTGGGATCATTGTCTTGTTGGAAGATAAATCTCCGTCCCAGTCTCAGGTCTTTTGCAGACTCCAACAGGTTTTCTTCCAGAATGGTCCTGTATTTGGCTCCGTCCATCTTCCCATCAATATTAACCATCTTCCCTGTCCCTGCTGAAGAAAAGCAGGCCCAAACCATGATGCTGCCACCACCATGTTTGACAGTGGGGATAGTGTTTTGAGGGTGATGAGCTGTGTTGCTTTTACGCCAAAGATATCGTTTTGCATTGTGGCCAAAAAGTTTGATAATGGTTTCATCTGACCAGAGCACCTTATTCCACATGTTTGGTGTGTCTCCCAGGTGGCTTGTGGCAAACTTCAAATGAGACTTTTTATGGATATCTTTGAAAAATGGCTTTCTTCTTGCCACTCTTCCATAAAGGCCAGATTTGTGCAGTGTATGACTGATTGTTGTCCTATGGACAGACTCTCCCACCTCAGCTGTAGATCTCTGCAGTTCAACCAGAGTGATCATGGGCCTTTTGGCTGCATCTCTGATCAGTCTTCTCCTTGTTCGAGATGAAAGTTTAGAGGGACGGCTGGGTCTTGATAGATTTGCAGTGGTCTGATAATCCTTCCATTTCAATATGATCGCTTGTACAGTGCTCCTCGAGATGTTAAAAACTTGGGAAATCTTTTTGTATCCAAATCCGGCTTTAAACTTCACCACAACAGTATCTCGGACCTGCCTGGTGTGATCCTTGGTCTTCATGATGCTCTCTGCACTTGAAACAGAACCCTGAGACTATCACAGAGCAGGTGCATTTATACGGAGACTTGATTACACACAGGTGGATTCTATTTATCATTACCAGTCATTTAGGACAACATTGGATCATTCAGAGATCCTCACTGAACTTCTGGACTGAGTTTGCTGCACTGAAAGTAAAGGGGCCGAATAATATTGCACGCCCCACTTTTCAGTTTTTAATTTGTTAAAAAAGTTTAAAATATCCAATAAATTTCGTTCCACTTCACGATTGTGTCCCACTTGTTGTTGATTCTTTCCAAAAAAATTGAATTTTATATCTTTATGTTTGAAGCCAGAAATGTGGCAAAAGGTAGAAAAGTTCAAGGGGGCCAAATACTTTCACAATGCACTGTATATGATTGGGAAACATCTTTATTATTATGACAGTGTAAATACTGGAAGTGAGAAATCGTTCTGCTCTCAGTCTGCAGTGCTTGGACTGGGCACCAATCATGCTGACCCGCATGCTCATACATGCTGTGAGGCTGCTGAGTTGAGGTCAGGAGACCCGCGGCAAGTCCATGCATTGCGGTCCGAGCACAGACCGATATTCACTGATGGCTGAAGGAGCCTTAAAGGGGTTGTCCAGTCTAAATCCACAAGCCAGCAGTCCCTCTGTGTCACTGACTGAAGACTTGTGAATCCACACATCGTAAGCACTGTGAGGATTCGCTGGTGTCAGAGCCAGGAATGGCAATCACTTGGCTTCAAGGATGTGAAATGCAGACTCCCAGCCAGAAGGGGGGGTGTGGAGATAGAGGGAGAACAAACAGGTGGGCAGGTGAATTTAAAGGGTTGGCTCTGCCGTGAAGTACCGAGTGGTGGGACTTTATTTGAACAGTCATCCTGTGCTGACAGAGTCCCTTTAAACATAAGTCATACTCATCTTCTGGCGTCTTCATCAATTTTCAGCACTGCTTCGGTCTTGCGGCGCCATCTTGTGAACGCAGCTTCTGACTGACTGGAAGTCAGAAGCTATGTCACAATCTCTCAATGCAAGTCTGAAAGCCTGAACGATGCTCTCATAGACTTGATCTGATCATGGTGTGACAGTATTTGTCTCTTGTATGTGGTATTATTCAGTCACTATGTGGTGGTAATATGTGGTGTGGTCACAGTGTGGCAGAAAGTAGAGTTTTTCCAAGAGTGGTCGGTGGGACTGTGGAAGGTTTGAGGAGTGGAGGCGGAGCTGGGGTGAAGCCTGGGTGGAGTTTCAAGGGGGCCCCAAAATTTTGCCACTATGGGGCACCGAAATTCCTAGCAGCAGCCCTGCACGACCCTGGACACTTGCCAAAGCTTTTTAGTGATGCTATTGTGCCAGTTTTGTCTATTGATTCGTCACACTCTGTCATGCATGAGAGGGGTAACCGAGTCAATAGCTGGTGCTATGCTAGAGTGGCATTGTAGAAGGCAGTGACACTGTCTGTGTCGTGGAGTGAAGATATGGATGTCAGTGGTAGAATAGAATTAGAGAGTGTGTGAGTGTGGAGACATGCAAGGTTTCTTCAGGGGTGTGCTATTTGCTGACATGGGTGACAGGTGAGGAGGACAGAGATGAGAAAGTGTTGGAATAATACATATTAATCTGTATGTGTATTGCAACAACTACTGTGCTGTTTCATATGTTGTGCATATTGTGAGGTTGTTAACAAAGTTTAGTTAAAAAAAAAAAAAAAAAAAACTCCCACAGACAGGATGCCCCCTCCTTCTCTTCCTGTGTTGTTGTTATATATCTGATTTGATTTCCTCATGCTGCAGTAACATCATGCTGTGCCTGTGCTGGATATAAATAAACCTACATTCTGTGTTCTAAACTCTGGATGTCACGCGGATTAATCCTCTGCTAACAGGTTATGGGCCCAGATGTACCAGAGTCCCAGAGTCACAGATCCCCAGAACACAGAGGAAAGAAAAGAAAGAAAGACAGCAAACTGAGAAGAAGCAAAGATGGCCACCAGCAGCAGCTCCATGAAATTTACAGTGCCAAGTCTCACTAACCAGAATTATCAATCCTGGAAATTCAAAGTGAAAATGCTGCTAATAAGAGAAGGTACGTGGAAATACACACAGGAGCCTAAACCTGACCCAGTGCCACAGGAGTGGACAGAGATGGATCAGAAAGCACAAAGTACGATATCACTCAGTATAGATGATGACCAGATTGTGCATGTGTGTAAATGTAATACTGCAAAGGAAATGTGGGAGCAGTTGCAAAAGGTACATGAGAGGATAAACTTAAGCAATAAGCTCTATCTCATGAGAAAGCTGTACCAGTCTAAGCTACAGAAAGGCCAGGATATGCAGGATTACATAAGAAGTGTTCTGGAAGTTGTAGAACGCCTGAGAGTCATTGGGGAAGATCTAAAGGACTTTCATGTGGCCGCATTACTGCTTAGTGGCCTTTCAGAGAGGTATGATACGCTTGTAACCGCACTAGATGCGCGTCCAGATGATGAGCTTACACTGGATTATGTCAGGGGGAAGCTCATAAATGAATATAAGCGAAAGGCAGAAGGTGTAAACAGTAGGACATGCAACACAGAATCTGCTTTACAGACACAAAACCTAACTGATAACAGGAAGCACATAAAAGAAACACGTGAATGTTTTGTTTGCAAGAAATCAGGACATTTGAAAGCTGACTGCAGAGTCTGGAAAGCTAGAATGAATCAGCTGAAAAAGCAAAGCAGTCATCAAAGGGTTAAAAGTGCTGTATCTGGAGAAAATGATTCTGTGAATACTGAAACTGCATTTACTGTCAGTGCAAATACATCAAAGCATGCATGGTGTATAGACTCTGGAGCAGCTAGTCACATGACTAATAACAGAGACTTCTTTTCTAAGCTTAACCAAAGTAAATCAGAGAAATTGATTATGGCTAATGGTCAGTACATGACTTCAGAAGGCATAGGAGATGGTTATATTGATTGTCAAATCTCACCAACACAAAGCAGGAAGATCCCAGTAAAGGATGTGCTGTATGTGCCTAGTCTTGAAAGTAATCTACTATCTGTGAAGAAACTCACAAAACAAGGAAATGAAGTTACATTTAAGCATGATAGCTGCATCATCTCAAAGGAAGGTCACACACTAGTAGAGGGAAACATCACAGATGAACTTTATCAGCTGAAATGCAAAGAGTGTGTGTATACAGCGCAACAAGAAGAGCATAAAAACTGTATTCATGTGTGGCATATGCGTCTGGCACACAGAGACCCAGAAGCAATAAGAAAGTTAGTCCAAAAGCAACTAGCTGAGGATATTACAATTGATCTATGTAACCAGACAATGAAGTGTACTAGCTGCATCAAAGGGAAAATGTCTAGGAAAGCTTTTCCTAAGAGAATTAGTACAACAACAGCACAGCCACTAGATTTAATACACACAGATGTCTGTGGTCCAATGAGCACTCTGACCCCAGGGAAGAAGAGATATTTTCTCACATTTATTGATGATCATTCAAGATATACAGTTGTCCACCTGCTTCACAGCAAGAAGGAAGTTCCAGAGAAACTTGAAATATACCAGCTGAAGTATATAATAAATTTGGAAGAATGTCAAAGATTCTACGTGCAGATAATGGGACTGAATATACAAGTAATGAGACACAGAGCATTTTAAAGAAAAATGGAATCCTATTTCAGACCACTGTACCGTACAACCCAGAGCAAAATGGTGTCGCGGAAAGAAGGAACCGAACACTATGTGAAAGTGGAAGAAGCATGTTATTTGATGCAAATCTGCCCACAGTATATTGGGGTGAAGCAATCATGACAGCTTGCTATCTTCAGAACAGACTACCAGGTAAAGCTACAGACAAAACTCCATTTGAGCAATGGAATAGCAGAAAGCCAAAACTACATCACATAAGAATATTCGGAAGTAAAGCATTTGTGCATGTTCCCAAAGAAAAGCGAACTAAGTGGGAATCTCACGCTAAGGAAGGTATCCTGGTAGGCTACAGCGAAACCCAGAAAGGTTATAGGATTCTACACCCAGATAAAATATGTGCAAAATACAAGGACCTAATAACACAGATGTACTGTCTGTGATATTAGATAGCCAAAATACTTCCATGTATTGTTGCGTCCAAAGATATTTTCTTCATATTTCTTCATATTTCTTCATATTCCCCTTTTTTTTTTTTTTTTTTTTCATAATTTCACCTTTATTTCCATTTTTATTTTCATAATAATTTTTTGTTTGGGCTTTAAGTGCGCTCTCGACCTGGGCCGTGGCACCACTGTGCGGTTTTGACCTATGAGGTATTTCCAGCTCATGAACCATTGGGGCAGAATATACGCGGTTAGTATATACCGCGGTACATACGGTATGTGCCTGGATGGGTGTCAGCTACTGTATAACTTGGACATTTGCCCTGGCCTGGGGTACTTATGGATGGGAGGGCTTCATGTCACCATCCAACACAAGATGTCAGTTGGTTACCTTGTGTGCCCCTTAATCGTCGCTCCGTAGTGTGCGGTTTTTCCTTGTCTGTGATGCGCACACCGGATGTGACGCTTGCGTGTCACGCCCGGCACCTGCGTTCCACATACCGGATGTCAGCTGACCGGAACCGGAAGTGACACGATCGCGAGTATAGCGCGACTAGGATTTAAAAGAGGACTTATCAGAGTGTCAAATGGCGCTGTCTGGTGAATGAGCTGCGCGATTGTGGGCAGCGTGCATACCGCATGTCTTCTCTTTTTTTCCCCTGATGACTAGCTAAGGCAAAGAAACGCGTCGGGAGCGGTATATTGTGATGGGCTGGTGACCCTATGAGACTTGGTCTGCCCCCATCATATGGAGCTATCTTGAAGTCTGAGAGCAGGAACGGATATCAAAATTGGTGAGGATGTTCCATTTCTATATATAGCAAGGTTAAATGGTTACCATTGATAGGGTTAATGTTTCTGCGTTCTCACATATTGAGACACAATAAGTTGTTATAGTGTCCCGTAGGCTCCATCATTTTCTTTTTGCCACACTTTCTTGGTTGCGTCAGAGATACAATATGCTTATATGACATATATCTATATCTTTGGACGCAACAATACATGGAAGTATTTTGGCTATCTAATATCACAGACAGTACATCTGTGTTTTTAGGTCCTTGTATTTTGCACATATTTTATCTAGTGGTAATAAATGTTAAGTTTTACATTTCTATAGCACTACACCTGCTTGTGTTTACATTTATTTTTTTGTGTAGTTATTTCTAAAACCCCTGCTCCTGCATTTTGATTCTACACCCAGAAACAAACTAGATCACAATAAGTAGAGATGTAGTGATTGATGAGAACTTTGTATCACCCAAGTTTTGTGACATCACGCCAGTAGTCCAGCTGAAGTCACAATTACAAGACAGCAACAAGGAGGATGTAGAGGTCTGGCTGGATTCTTCAACTAATGAAGGAACAACAGAAAAATCAGGTGAATCTGAAATCAGGAGATCGTCAAGATCAAGCAAAGGTATACCAGCTAAACGTCTATCCTACATTGTCAAGACACTACCTGAGTCAGAGCCGCAGTCATGGGATGAAATGCAAGCACTACCTGTCCATGAAAGAACAAAGTGGATCGATGCCGCTAATGAGGAAATCAAATCGCTTCATCAACTCCAAACTTGGAAACTCACCAAGCTACCACAGGGCAAAAAGGCAATCAAGTGCAAGTGGGTCTTCAAAACCAAATATGACTCAGAAGGTAAAGTCCACAGATTCAAAGCAAGGTTGGTCGCAAAAGGATATTCTCAAAAGTATGGCGAAGATTGCGATGCTACATTTGCTCCAGTCACTAAACAGACCACGTTCAGAGCTTTGTTAGCTGTAGTTGCTGTACAAAAGATGTATGTCAGACATTTGGATATAAAAACTGCCTTTTTAAATGGTGACATTGAGGAGGACTTATACATGACTCAACCTGAAGGTTATGTAAAAAGAGGTCAAGAGAATCTTGTTTGCAAACTACAAAAATCTCTCTATGGTCTTAAGCAATCAGCAAGAGCATGGAACACCAAGATGAATAAAGTCTTGTTGGAAGACAAAATATACAGATGGAAAGTGGATGTATATTCTCTTATATGTGGACGACGTGATTGTTGTTCATCAAGACGACGCAGGAATTGGAAAAATGACTGAAATTCTGAATCAGCACTTTGAATCAAAAGACCTTGGAAGTGTGACATATTATCTAGGAATCCAAATCCAGAGAGAGGAAGATGGAAGTTTTCTTCTAAACCAAAGTGCAAAAATTAATTTGATTCTGAATCAGTTTAAAATGTCAGAGGTCAAAGGTATATCAACCCCAATGGAACCATCCTACCTGAAGCTGGAAGGAGAAGATGACCTGTTGCCTAACAATGAGAAATATCGTCAGGCAGTGGGGACACTTCTATACATATCAACTATGACTCGACCGGATATCACAACAACAGTTGGAATCCTTTGCAGATATGTGGAAAAACCGCGCCAAAGAGACTGGAATGCTGTTAAGAGACTTCTCCGATATTTGAAAGAAACGCAAGATGTAAATTTAAAACTATCTGCAGCAGGAGATCTAGAACTTACCGGCTATGTAGATGTGGATAGGGCTGGTGATTCGCGTGATCATAAATCCACAAGTGGATACTTGTTTAAAGTTGGAGAAAGTTCAATCTCCTGGTCTAGTAGGAAACAAGTGTCTGTTGCCTTGTCATCTACAGAAGCGGAGTATGTGTCCGCAGCCTATGCAAGCCAGGAGGTTGTTTGGCTAAGACAATTGATGGACGATCTTGGCAAACCGACAACTCAGCCGACGGTGATTTATGAGGACAACCAAGGATGCATTAAACTTGCATGCAGTGAAAAAATCAGTGCTAGAACCAAGCACATTGACGTCAGACATCATCATCTACGTGATTTGATAGATCGTGGGATAATTCACTTTGTCTATTGTGAAACTGATAAGATGGTAGCTGACATTATGACAAAGCCATTGCCACGAGCTAGGTTAAAAGAATTGAGAACCACAATGGGACTAAGAGGATAAGTAGTTGTTGAGTGGGGGTGTTGGAATAATACATATTAATCTGTATGTGTATTGCAACAACTACTGTGCTGTTTCATATGTTGTGCATATTGTGAGGTTGTTAACAAAGTTTAGTTAAAAAAAAAAAAAAACTCCCACAGACAGGATGCCCCCTCCTTCTCTTCCTGTGTTGTTATATATCTGATTTGATTTCCTCATGCTGCAGTAACACCAGACTCCATGCTGTGCCTATGCTGGATATGAATAAACCTACATTCTGTGTTCTAAACTCTGGATGTCACGCGGATTAATCCTCTGCTAACAGAAAGTGAGTAGATGGTGATGAGGTAGGGGGAGAGGGGAGGTTGTGAAGTTAGATAGGGAGCAGAGACGGGTGAAGATAAGGTCTAATGTATTTCCGTCTGTGTGGGTGGCTGAGGAGGAACATTGAGTAAGTTCAAAAGATAAAGTAAGACACAGGAGTTTGGAGGCTGCTGACTGGAGGGTGTCAGTAGGGATGCTGAAGTCACCCATTATGATAGTGGGAATGTCAGCGGAAAGAAAGTGAAGAAGCCAGGTGGAGAATTAGTCAATATAGGTAGTGGCCGTGCCCGGAGGTCGGTATATGACGGCCACTTGGAGGTAGAATAGATGCGGACAGAGTGGACTTCAAAAGAGAAGATAAGGGAGGTTAGAGGTGGGATTGGATTAAAGGTGCAGTTGGTAGAAAGAAGAAGACCCACTCCTCCGCCATGTATGTTGCCAAGGAGAAGAGTGTGGGCAAAGTGGAGGCCATCATAACACAGCGGAGCAAGGGAGGCAGTGTTGGAGGGTGTCAGCCATGTTTCGGTGAGGCCCAGGAAGGAGAAATTGTGAGAGGTAAGGAGGTCATGAATCACATGGAGCTTATTACAGACAGAGTGGGCATTTCAGAGTGCTCCAGAGAGAGGGAGCAGAGGGGTGGTCGTCAAGGACACAGGTTTTACATAGGAGAGATTGCGGTAATTCATATTAGGATGAGAGCGATAAGAGGGGGAATAAATGGGAAGTATCAGATGTGGGCAGGCTGACATTATGGGGAGGCAAACAAAGCAAATGCCTGAGGCCCCCACTCCCTCAGGAGCCCCCAGTGGGGGCATAATGGTTGCGGTCACACTGGGGGCTGTGTTGGGGGCTCCTTTCCAATTATCAATGAGACAGGAGCTACGTCGTTCCTGCACTCTCAATAGAAACGGCCAGGCAGCGCTCCATCCCCTCCAGCCCCTGCCAGTGACTTTGGTCTGAGACTGAGCTAGTTTTTTCTGCGCATGTGACAGGATGCTGAAGGAATCAGGTGAGGCGCTGACACGTACAAGTGTGTGAGGCAAAACCTGTGCCTCGTCCCAGCACTGCAGCCTCTGTCTGTTCCCTCTGACTCCCAGCTCATGGTCCGTGACTTGAAGCTTATCTTTTAATGTTCCATGCTATTATGGACAACAGCAAGATATCTTACTGAAAAGTGCAGCCGGCATTCCAGGCTGTGCGGTGGGCTGCCTTTTCTGCAATATATCTTAGTGGAAACTGTCAGACTGATGTCAGCTGAGCTCACCAAGCAGAAAACACTTTGGTAACTAGTAGCTGATGGAGCGGGGATGAGGGAGGCTGGGAGATAGGAGAGTGGGGGGTTGTCAGCAGGCTCGGACAGGCCTGGCGGGGTGCCAGGAAATTTCCCGGTGGGCCCCGGCCCCCTGCAGAGAAGGCAGAGGAGAATTTAAAAAAAAAAAAGGAAAAAAAAAGTGGTCGCGGGCCCTTTAAGGGCGCGCGCACACACTCTCACCGCCGCCGCGATGCCCAGAACAGTAGCGGGAGTGGCCTGGGAGCAGGAGAGCCGAAGAGCAGAGCAGGGGCTGTACTGCAGCGTCACATTTAGCAGACAGGGCCGCACGTCTGCTGAAAGTGACGTCACAGCGCGCCCTGCACTGCAGTCTCCCGCCTTAGGAGCGCTTCTGTAGAGAATGACACCAAAATTATATTTTCACATGATCTGCTGGCCTCTGGTTTTTATTAGTGTTTGTCTGATGTTTATATCACATACAGAAATATAATTGCAATCATATTATGAGTACAAATAGGTTATATTGACAGTTAGAATGAGTTAATGCAGCAAGTCAATATTTGCAGTGTTGCCCCTTCTTCTTCAAGACCTCTGTAATTCTCCCTGGCATGCTCTCAATCAACTTTTGGACCAAATCCTGACTGATAGCAGTCCATTCTTGCATAATCAATGCTTGCATTTTGCCAGAATTTGTTGGTTTTTGTTTGTCCACCCGTCTCTTGATGATTGACCACAAGTTCTCAATGGGATTAAGATCTGGGGAGTTTCCAGGCCATGGACCCAAAATCTCTATGTTTTGTTCCATAAGCCATTTTGTTATCACCTTTGCTTTATGGCAAGGTGCTCCATCATGCTGGAAAAGGCATTTTTGGGCGCCAAACTGCTCTTGGACGGTTGGGAGAAGTTGCTCTTGGAGGACATTCTGGTACCATTCTTTATTCATGGCTGTGTTTTTAGGCAAGACTGTGAGTGAGCCGATTCCCTTGGCTGAGAAGCAACCCCACACATGAATGGTTTCAGGATGCTTTACAGTTGGCATGAGACAAGACTGGTGGTAGCGCTCACCTCTTCTTCTCCGAATAAGCTGTTTTCCAGATGTCCCAAACAATCGAAAAGGGGATTCATCAGAGAAAATGACTTTGCCCCAGTCCTCAGCAGTCCACTCCCTGTACCTTTTGCAGAATATCAGTCGGTCCCTGATGTTTTTTCTGGAGAGAAGTGGCTTCTTTGCTGCCCTCCTTGAAACCAGCCCTTGCTCAAAGAGTCTCCGCCTCACAGTGCGTGCAGAAGCACTCACATCAGCCTGCTGCCATTCCTGAGCAAGCTCGGCACTGCTGGTAGTCCGATCCCGCAGCTGAAACAGTTTTAAGATACGGTCCTGGTGCTTGCTGGTCTTTCTTGGGTGCCCTGGAGCCTTTTTGACATGCTTCTCCTTGAAGTTCTTGATGATGCGATAGATTGTTGACTGAGGTGCAATCTTTGTAGCTGCGATACTCTTCCCTGTTAGGCCATTTTTGGGCATTGCAATGATGGCTGCACATGTTTCTTTAGAGATAACCATGGTTAACTGAAGAGAAACAATGATACCAAGAACCAGCCTCCTTTTAAAGTGTCCAGTGATGTCATTCTTACTTAATCATGACTGATTGATCGCCAGCCCTGTCCTCATCAACACCCACACCTGAGTTAATGGATCAATCACTAAAACGATGTTAGCTGCTCCTTTTAAGGCAGGACTGCAATGATGTTAAAATGTGTTTTGGGGGTTAAAGTTCATTTTCTGGGCAAATATTGACTTTGCAAGTACAGTAATTGCTGTTAAGCTGATCAATCTTTGACATTCAGGAGTATATGCAAATTGCCATTACAAAAAATGAAGCAGTAAACTTTGGAAAAATTACTATTTGTCTCATTCTCAATACTTTTGGCCATGACTGTATGTGTATATGCCTGCGTGTGTGTATATTCCTGTGTGTGTGTATATGCCTGCATTTGTGTGTGTATATGCCTGTGTGTGTACAGTGTGTGTATATGCCTGCCTTCATGTGTGTGTGTGTGTATGCCTGCATGTGTGTACAGTGTGTGTGTATATGCCTGCATGTGTGTGTGTATATATACCTGCATGTGTGTGTATATGCCTGCATGTGTGTGTGTGTATGCCTGCATGTGTGTGTGTGTGTATATGCCTGCTTGTGTGTGTGTATGTATGCCTGCATGTGTGTGTGTGTATATGCCTGCATGTGTGTGTGTGTGTATATGCCTGCATGTATGTGTGTTTGTGTATGCCTGCATGTGTGTGTGTGTATATGCCTGCATATATGTGTGTGTGTGTGTGTATATGCCTGCTTGTGTGTGTGTGTATGTATGCCTGCATGTGTGTGTGTGTATATGCCTGCATGTGTGTGTGTATATGCCTGCGTGTGTGTGTGTGTATATGCCAGCATGTGTATGTATTTGAGTGCCTGCATGCCTACGTGTATATGTGTCTTCACACGTTTGTGCGTGCTTCCCTGCTTGTCTGCATTTTTGTGTGTGATTGTCTGAGTGTGTCTGTGCATGATTGCGTGTGCATTTCTGTGTGTGCTTGCCTGCGTGTGTACGTGTCCCCATTTCTGTGGGTATGTGTATCTGCGTGTGTATATTAGGGCTCTTTCACATGTCCTGATATTTACGGGACTGGAGATATGTGTCCACCTGTGTGTCATCCGTGTGACACATACCAGTGCTTGGGAATCAGTGTACAGTTAACGCTGTTCCCAAGAGCCGGGTGCTGAGCGCTTGCCCTCATCATGGATCCCTGCCGGCACTGCGATCAGCAGCAGCAGGGTCAATGATGAGAGTAGTAGTCAACTCCCGCCGTGTCCAACTGTAAAAATAGGAATAAAATTAAAAAATCCTTGTACTCACCTCTCCTAAGTGTCACCCGCTGTAATCTGTGCGAGCGCTCACGCCGAAGAGAATGACTTCTGCAGCGAGCGGGCCTCGGAGCTGCACTCAGTGATTGACAAGGCACCGCTTGTTGAGCGCAGCTCCGGGGTCCACTCGCTGCAGGAGTCATTCTCCTCGGCGTGAGTGCTCGCACGGATTACAGCGGGTGACTCTTAGGAGAGGTGAGTATAAGGATTTTTTTTATTTTATTCCTATTTTTACAGTTGGACACTGCTGGAGTAGACTACTACTCTCATCATTGACCCTGCTGCTGCTGATCGCAGCGCCAGCAGGGATCTATGATGAGGGCAGCGCTCAGCACCCAGTGCTTGGGAAGAGCACTAACTGTCATCAGTGTGCGGGACGTTTTGTGGCCTGTGCAGCAGGTAAAAAACAGACATGTCAGCGTGTTTTGCCCATGGACACCACATGGTCTGTGGAAAGTGGAAACACACTGACGTGTGCACATTCATTTGAATGGGTCTACGTGTACCAGTGTCTGTGGTACATGAGGAAACTGTCACCGCATGTACTGACGTGTGAAAGAGCCCTTAGTATGTGTCTGTGTGCGCTTGTTTTCGTGTGTGTAAGCGCGCTTCTGCATGTCTGTGTGGTCTTCCAATGATTTATTATATTTGGGGAGAGAAATTTTAGGAGACAAAATGGGGAGATGTGTGAAGAAACGGTATGGTGAACTAGAGGAGGGGTGGGAATGAGTGCAGGAACAGAATGGGGAAGGGGGATGTATAAGGAAACAGTATGGAGAGTGGGGGAATAGTGTGAGGAGATAGTATGGAGAGAGAAAAGTGTGATGTGACACAGCACAGAGACTAGGTAGTGAGGGGGAAGGTATAGAGATGCGGCAGTATGGGGGAAACAGTGTGAGGGCACAGAAAGGAGGTAACAGTATGCTGAGGAGGTGGAGTGTGATGAAGGGGCACAGTATAGAGACTGGGTAGTATAGGGGGGACACAGTGTGAGAGGACAGTGTGAAGAGGGGGCCCAGTATGGTAAGGAGAGGACAGTGTGGAGAGCATGTACCCCAACAGTGGTAGAGTGTATGTCATATTTTGTGCAGGGAGCATTGTAAGAGTTAGGTTTATTTAGGGGCTCAGTGTAGATATTTTTATTCAGGAGCATCATAATGACACTGCTATCTTTAAGGGCATCATGTGGGGATGTGCTGCAGAAGACCGGAGAAGATGGAAGTCTGCAGAGACGAGCTGTGGAACTCATCATGGAGTCTGGACAAGAGGAAGAACAGAAAGAGAACGACTCTAATCAGAGAAGCCGTCTCAGGTAAGATACCTGCATGTAAATGTTCATTTGTGATCCTGCCTGTGTCTCATCAGTAATGTGGTTCCTGTATGGTCTGCAGTCTGATGATGACTGATAACTCCCAGTATCTCTATTGTTAATTACATACTGGGAGTTGTAGGTTTATGCGATACAAAGATATATGGGTCTGACCTGACATTACAATTGATGGTGGTTCAGATGATGTATTCGTGTACTGATGTGTATGTGCGCGTCTGCGTGTTTGTGCGCGTCTGCGTATCTGGAATAATATGTATTTTTGTAAGATGCGTGTATGTAACTGTGCATTGTGGTGTGTAATAACATTCATATGCTTGAGGCACCTTTACTAAATCTGTTAGGACTCACTCACATGTGTTAGGGAATTCCATTTGTCTTTCCACATTTAGGAACAGACAAGTGAAATATGCTAACCCTGACAAAACTGTCACCATAGGGATGTGCTTGTATGGACACGGGTTCAGGAGCTGAGCCTGCTCCATACTGGGCAGATGTCGGCTGTGTTACATAGCCGGCGTCTGCCTGTAACAGCAGTGATCAGAGCTCGCCTTGATTGCTGCTGTTTTGAGTATTTAAGTGCCCTTGTCAATCACTGACAGCGGCATTTAGATAGCACAATGGCCGGTGCATGCAGTCACCTGTTCCCTTCAGCCCCCTGTGACGCAGTTGCAGGTTGCTGATGGGTTGCCAGTAGTGCTGAGTGCGCGTGGTCGGATAAGAGACATTACAGTCACCGCGAGCTACAAAGTGCTGCAATAACGTCAGGCACCTTAATTGTGACACTTCCATGGAGCCCAACCTCAGGCTGAGCGTTATTGAATGACTAACATGGCAGCAACACCTGGCAACTAGTGCTGAGTGAGTGTGGTTGGATAAGGTGTGATCCCAGCATGCTCAGGTGTTATCTGAGTATCTTGTAGTGCTCTGCTAATATGCTCGAGTCCCCGGGGTAGCATGTTTTGCGGCGGTAGACAGAAGCAACACATGCAGGGATTACCTAACAAACAGGCAATTCCTGCATGTGTTGCGTCTGTCTACTGCCGCAAAACATGCTACTCCGGGGACTCGAGCATATTAGCAGAGCACTACAAGATACTCAGATAACACTTGAACATGCTGGGATCACACCTTATCCGACCACACTCACTCAGCACTAGTTGCCAGGTGTTGCTGCCATGTTAGTCATTCAATGAAGCTCAGCCTGAGGTTGGGCTCCATAGAAGATGTCACAATCAAGGTGCCGGACGTTATTGCAGCACCCTCACTTTGTAGTTCGTGGTGACTGTAATGTCTCCCTCCTTGCACCGACCCAATAACAGGAAGCGAGTGGCGGCAGGGAGAATAAAATGTAATTTTCTCTGTGTAGCCAATGCTTTTCCAATAAGCCGTCTAACCAGGCTTTACACCCTATTTACCTGCAGATTACCCTTTTATCTGCAGATAAATAGCGTTTTTCAAGGTGACAAGTTACCATTAAAGGGACTCTGGCAGTACGGAATGACTGTTCGAATATAGTCCTGCAACTTGGTGCTCCACAGCGCGGCCAATCATGTAATTATAGAACATTATAGAAAAGCATAACAAGTAATAAAACCGTTTATGGTGGGCTGTAGTGTGGGCCCCTAGAGTCAGTTCCCCTGGTGGGCCCTAGCCACCCCAGTCCGACCCTGGTTGTCAGCCTGCAGAATCACATCAAGTGTGTGATGACAGGGGGAGCATCTGGAGCAGTTCAAATTTGTTGAAGAGGTCCTGTTTACTGTGCTTATTACACAATAAGAAGATTTGATAAGTCCTGGGCGGGAGCTTTAAAGGGAACCTGTCACCAGAAAAAGCACTATTAACCTGCAGATATGGGGTCAATCATCAGGGTAATAGCGTTACTAACCTGCCTGGTGCCTGCACTTAGCTGAACGCTGCGAGGAGAAAATGAACTTCATTCCTTCCAGCAGTGTTCCAGTTTCAGTCACGGGGCGGTGCCGGCGCGGTTTCAGTCACCGGTCTGAAAATACAGAGCAGTGGCTGTAACTGCGCCCCCGGCCCTGACTGACAGTCGCTCTGCATTGGGGCCGGCTGTCAGTCAAGGCCAGGGGCACGGTACTGTAAACTCAGATCGGTGACTGATCCTGTGCCCCCATGACTGAAACTGAACGTTGCTGGAGTGAATAAAGGACATTTTCTCCCCATAGCGTTCTGATATGTGTGGGCACCGGGCAGGTTAGTAACGCTATTAACCTGCAGATTAAGCCTATATCTGCAGATTAATAGCGTTTTTTTCTGGTGACAGGCTCTCTTTACAATACCCAGCTGACTTGACTTGAGCAACCAATAGTTGCTCTAGAGGGTGAGGGGAGGAGCGCAGAACCACTGTGCAGAAAGGAGACCAGCCATTGGCAGCATTTCTCAAAGGTGCACAAAGAAAAGTTTAGTATTTTGTTGTGTCATATTCAACCTCAGGTAATGGATTTAAAGGGGTTGTCAACTACTAGGGAACCCCCTCTCAAAGGGTTTATCTAGAATTATATTAATTTTTTACTATGGGCATAAGTGCTGACAGGCAGGTGGTTACTAACTACCTGCCTATTCTACCCAGCGCAGATCTCTCCTAGCACAGAGTGGTCACAGACCATTCCTGACGATCATTCTGAGACTTCCGCTGACGTCACATTGTCGCAACAGCTTCTCTTCCGCTCTGTAGCCAGGGTGTAACTGCTGATGTCATGCTGACAGCCAGCTCCTCGCTGCCTCATTGCGGGGAGCCGTCTCTCAATTAGCATGATGTTGACAGTCACATCCTGGCAACAGAGCAGCCCAAGTTACACCACTGACACCAAACATCTACCGCAAAAACTACATAATAGCTCTGCGTTATCAATACAGTTGTTGGGACTGCTTAAGGATCTTTGATGACACCACAGTCGTAACCATGATATCATCACAGGTCCTGTACTGTGCAGGAGTTTAGAAGAAGTGAAGAGGAAGAGACAGACTGGTAAGTATTGTGCATATATACAGTACAGACCAAAAGTTTGGACACACTTTCTCATTTAAAGATTTTTCTGTATTTTCATGACTATGAAAATTGTACATTCACACTGAAGGCATCAAAACTATGAATTAACACATATGGAATTATATACTTAACAAAAAAGTGTGAAACAACTGAAAATATGTCTTATATTCTAGGTTCTTCAAAGCAGCCACCTTTTGCTTTGATGACTGCTTTGCACACTCTTGGCATTCTCTTGATGAGCTTCAAGAGGTAGTCACCGGAAATGGTCTTCCAACAATCTTGAAGGAGTTCCCAGAGATGCTTAGCACTTGTTGGCCCTTTTGCCTTCACTCTGCGGTCCAGCTCACCCCAAACAATCTCGATTGGGTTCAGGTCTAGTGACTGTGGAGGCTAGGTTATCTGGCGTAGCACCCCATCACTCTCCATCTTGGTCAAATAGCCCTTACACAGCCTGGAGGTGTGTTTGGGGTCATTGTCCTGTTGAAAAATAAGTGATGGTCCAACTAAACGCAAACCGGATGAAAAAGCATGCCGCTGCAAGATGCTGTGGTAGCCATACTGGTTCAGTATGCCTTCAATTTTGAATAAATCCCCAACAGTGTCATCAGCAAAGCACCCCCACACCATCACACCTCCTCCTCCATGCTTCACGGTGGAAACCAGGCATGTAGAGTCCATCCGTTCACCTTTTCTGCGTCGCACAAAGACACGGTGGTTGGAACCAAAGATCTTAAATTTGGACTCATCAGAGCAAAGCACAGATTTCCACTGGTCTAATGTCCATTTCGTCTGTTCTTTAGCCCAAACAAGTCTATTCTGCTTGTTGCCTGTCCTTAGCAGTGGTTTCCTAGCAGCTATTTTACCATGAAGGCCTGCTGCACAAAGTCTCCTCTTAATAGTTGTGGAAACGATGTGTCTGCTGCTAGAACTGTGTGTGGCACTGACCTGGTCTCTAATCTGAGCTGCTGTTAACCTGCGATTTCTGAGGCTGGTGACTCGGATAAACTTATCCTCAGAAGCAGAGGTGACTCTTGGTCTTCCTTTCCTGGGGCGGTCCTCATGTGAGCCAGTTTTTTTGTAGCACTTGATGGTTTTTGCAACTGCACTTGGGGACAGTTTCAAAGTTTTCCCAATTTTTCGCACTGACTGACCTTCATTTCTTAAAGTAATGATGGCAACTCGTTTTTCTTTACTTAGCTGCTTTTTTCTTGCCATAATACAAATTCTAACAGTCTATTCAGTAGGATTATCAGCTGTGTATCCACCAGACTTCTGCACAACACAACTGATGGTCCCAACCACAATCATAAGGCAAGAAATCCCACTTATTAAACCTGACAGGGCACACCTGTGAAGTGAAAACCATTGTTGGAAGACCATTTCCAGTGATAACCTCTTGAAGCTCATCAAGAGAATGCCAAGAGTGTGTAAAGCAGTCATCAAAGCAAAAGGTGGCTACTTTGAAGAACCTGGAATATAAGACATATTTTCAGTTGTTTCACACTTTTTGTTAAGTATATAATTCCACATGTGTTAATTCATAGTTTTGATGCCTTCAGTGTGAATGGACAATTTTCATAGTCATGAAAATACAGAAAAATCTTTAAATGAGAAGGTGTTTCCAAACTTTTGGTTTGTACTGTATATATATGTGCTTAATAAATATATATATATATATAAACACAAGTCTATATCTATGTGCTCATATATACAGTGGGGAAAATAAGTATTTGATACATTGCTGATTTTGCAAGTTTTCCCACCTACAAAGAATGAAGAGGTCTGTAATTTTTATCGCGGGTACACTTCAACTGTGAGAGACAGAATATAAAAAGTAATCTAGAAAATCAGACTGTATGATTTTTACATTTTTACATAATTAATTTGTATATTATTGCTTGAAATAAGTATTTGATATAATAGAAAAACTGAACTATGTGTATGTAGCATCCACAGTTATAAATCCCGGCAGCACAGACAAAAGTTAATAAGTGTAAAGATTGGCAATTGCCCAATGAATGAGCAAAATGCTGCTCATTCATCGGGTGATTGGATTGTTTATGGCAGAACAAAAATCATTATTCTCAGCAGCACATCACTAGTAATTGTTCATCACTGTTCATCATGCGCTCATCATTGTTAGTCAGCCTGTCTAAAGACGCCAATATCAAGCACAGAACGACTTGACAATTGCACTCGCTTAACGGCCTGAACTCTGTGCATGTAAATGCAACTGAAATGTTTCTGTGTGATGGTACAATATATGAGCGTTTGGTGCCCCACTTTAAACTTTTGCCCAGGGCCCCACTTTGGCTAAAACCGGCCCTGGATGTGGGGGGAACAGGATTGGAAGATATGTCGCCTGCAGTGAGGAGAAGCAGAGAGAGGTAGAGCAGGTGGGAGAAGGAGAGTGACTGTTTTTTCATGTTTTAGTAGGATAGATCTGAGGTTGAAGAGCAGTATGGCAGATGAGGACAGGTGTGGAGATAAGAGGGAAGGAGAGATAATTATTTGGTTAGAGGGTGCTGAGGTTTGGGGATAGCGAAGGAGACTGAGGATTAGTGGAGCCAAAACTGTGAGCATATGTAAGCATGTTGAAGGAGTAGGAGTAGGTTAAAAGAAAAGCTAGGTACATGTAATAAGCAGTGCTTACTGTTCCCTTCTGGTTTATTCCTGGTATACAGTGGGTACGGAAAGTATTCAGACCCCTTTAAAATTTTCACTCTTTGTTTCATTGCAGCCATTTGGTAAATTCTAAATAGTTCATATTTTACTCATTAGAGTACACTCTGCACCCCATCTTGACTGAAAAAAAACAGAAATATAGAAATTTTTGCAAATTTATTAAAAAGAAAAATTTAAATATCACATGGTCATAAGTATTCAGACCCTTTGCTCAGACACTCATATTAAAGTCACATGCTGTCCATTTCCTTGTAATCCTCCTTGAGATGGTTCTACTCCTTCATTGGAGTCCAGCTGTGTTTAATTAACTGATAAGACTTGATTTGTAAAGGCACACCCCTGTCTATATAAGACCTAACAGCTCACAGTGCTTGTCAGACCAAATGAGAATCAAAGGAACTGCCCAAGGAGCTCAGAGACAAAATTGTGGCAAGGCACAGATCTGGCCAAGGTTACAAAAGAATTTCTGTATTACTCAATGTTCCTAAGGGCACAGTGGCCTCCATAATCCTTAAATGGAAGAAGTTTGGGACCACCAGAAGTCTTCCTAGACCTGGCCATCCAGCCAAACTGAGCAATCATGGGAGAAGAGACTTGGTGAGAGAGGTAAAGAAGAACCCCAAGATCACTGTGGCTGAGCTCCAGAGATGCAGTAGGGAGATGGGAGAAAGTTCCATAAAGTCAACTATCACTGCAGTCCTCCACCAGTCAAGGACTCCCAGACTATGAGAAATAAGATTCTCTGGTTTGATGAGATGAAGATAGAACTTTTTGGTGATAATTCTAAGCAGTATTTGTGGAGAAAACCAGGCACTGCTCATTACCTGCCCAATACAATCCCAACAGTGAAACATGGTGGTGGCAGCATTGCTATGGGGGTGTTTTTCAGCTGCAGGGACAGGATGACTGGTTGCAATTGAAGGAAACATGAATGTGGCCAAGTACAGAGATATCCTGGATGAAAACCTCTTCCAGAGTGCTCTTGACCTCAGACTTGGCCAAAGGTTCACCTTCCAACAAGACAATGACCCTAAGCACACAGCTAAAATAACAAAGGAGGGGTTTGAGAACCACTCTGTGACCATTCTTGACTAGCCCAGTCAGAGCCCTAACCTAAACCCAATTGAGCGTCTCTGGAAAGACCTGAAAATGGCTGTCCACCAACGTTCAGCATCCAACCTGACGGAACTTGAGAGGATCTGCAAGGAAGAATGGCAGAGGATCCCCAAATCCAGGAGTGAAAAACTTGTTGCACCATTCCGAAGAAGACTCATGGCTGTACTAATTCAAAAGGGTGCTTCTACTCAGTACTGAGCAAAGATTCTGAATACTTATGACCATGTGATATTTCAGTTTTTCTTTTTTAATAAACTTGCAAAAATGTCTACATTTCTGTTTTTTTCAGTCAAGATGGTGTGCAGAGTGTACTTTAATGAGTAAAATATGAACTATTTAGAATTTACCAAATGGCTGCAATGAAACAAAGAGTGAAAAATGTAAAGGGGTCTGAATACTTTCCGTACCCACTGTATTACTGCAGCACACTTACAGAGCAACACAGAATTCGTCACCAGACCTGTATCTACACATGTAAACCTACATAAGAGATATCACTAAAGAGAAGTGTGTTGTACCCCTAAGAAGATATCAAAACCAAAAAGAAGGGAATCCTAGTCAAATACCGCTCAATATATATAATGTTAATAAATATGGAGGAGACGGAGACCCAAACGAAAACAAAGGTTTGTTAAATATATAAACCATTTTATTGTACATCAATTATAAATATAATACCAATAATACAACAATACAAGGTAAGGGGGAGAAGTGCAATTAAAAAACAGGGAGGATGGAAACAATCCCTGAATATAAGGATAGAACCAGATAATGAGGAGCTCCTGTGAGATGAAAAATGCTCTAGAGTTCTAGGGGCAAACACAATTAAGGTGGGCTAGTAATTACTGCAAACTGCGAGACTAAGAAATATGATGAATAGTCTATAAAAAACAGGAAAAAATATGAATATACCTGCAAAAGAAGTATACTAACAAGTAGAATATGCAAGCATATAATCCGGTATAATTAAATAAATTAAATACTAAAACCTCACAGCTAACTGACAATTATATAAGGTATAAATATCAGAGAGTTTAGCTGATCAATTGTGAGTGGCCGTAGTTTTAATAAGAACCCGGAAAAAAGGCTCGATGTTTATAATACGTTTTAACAGTACGCAAAATATAGGTGAAGCAACCCTGATGTTCTACAGCACTAGTGTCTTATAAGTGGCGTGCATTGCAGTCAGTTAAATAAATACATAGTAGAGAGCAGGAAGGCAAAACTTTAAACTTTGCCTGTATAATACCCCTGCAATATCTATATAATAATCAGAAGTTGGTCAAAAGACGAGATGGCCGCAGTAGATGCTAATCCCCAATATGGGGTGCAGGTGAAAATAATGAAGCCAATTAACCCTGGTAGATATAATCATAACAAGAGCATAAAGAGATAAACATATGATGGTATCAGGAGAGCCCGAAGATAATCAGTCATAAAGTATGTGCACCAGTACCATGTCTCACGAGAAGCACAGGAGCATCCAGATGGTGTGTGTGAGCCTCGACATGCATTTCACCAACTGCGGCCTCGTCAGGCTCTCCGGACACCGTCATATGTTTATGTCCTTATGCTTTTGTTATGATTATATCTAGCAGTGTTGCTAGATATAATGCTATGATTTAACAAAAAAAAAAACCTGGCCTCCTCCACCCCTTAATAGCCAGCCATCACACACCTTATTTCCCCCGTCGCCCAGTACAGCTCAATGAGTTGTTATGGAGGAGGGGGAAAAGTGTAACTATAGTCACAGGTAAATGTAATTATTTTACATAGCAAAGCAATACAGCTTTAAATGCTATGATTTAAAAAAAAAAATCTGGCCTTCTTCCACCCCTTAATAGCCAGCCATCACACACCTTATTTCTCCGTCGCCCAGGACAGCTCAATGAGTTGATATAGAGGAGGGGGAAAAGTGTAACTATAGTCACCAGTAGTCACCGGTAAATATAATTTTTTTTACATAGCAATGCAATATAGCTTTAAATGCTATGATTTAAAAAAAAAAAAAAACTGGCCTCCTTCCACCCCTTAATAGCCAGCCATCACACACCTTATTTCCCCGTCGCCCAGGACAGCTCAATGAGTTGTTATAGAGGAGGGGGAAAAGTGTAACTATAGTCACCGGTAGCCACCGGTAAATATAATTATTTCACACAGCAAAGTAATATAGCTTTAAATGCTATGATTTAAAAAAAAAAAAAAAAAAAACTGGCCTCCTTCCACCCCTTAATAGCCAGCCATCTCACACCTTATTTCCCCGTCGCCCAGGACAGCTCAATGAGTTGTTATGGAGGAAGGGAAAAAGTGTAATTATAGTCACCGGTAGTCACCGGTAAATATAATTATTTTACATAGCAAAGCAATATAGCTTTAAATGCAATGATTAAAAAAAAAAAAAAAAAAAAAAAACTGGCCTCCTTCCACCCCTTAATAGCCAGCCATCTCACACCTTATTTCCCCGTCGCCCTGGACAGCTCAATGAGTTGTTATGGAGGAGGGGGAAAAGTGTAACTATAGTCACCGGTAGTCACCGGTAAATATAATTATTTTACATAGCAAAGCAATATAGCTTTCAATGCTATGATTTAAAAAAACAAACCAAAAAAAAAAAACTGGCCTCCTTCCACCCCTTAATAGCCAGCCATCTCACACCTTATTTCCCCGTCGCCCAGGACAGCTCAATGAGTTGTTATGGAGGAGGGGGAAAAGTGTAACTATAGTCACCGGTAGTCACCGGTAAATATAATTATTTTACATAGCAAAGCAATATAGCTTTAAATGCTATGATTTATAAAAAAAAAAAAACTGGCCTCCTTCCACCCCTTAATAGCCAGCCATCTCACACCTTATTTCCCCGTCGCCCAGGACAGCTCAATGAGTTGTTATGGAGGAAGGGGAAAATTGTAATTATAGTCACCGGTAGTCACCGGTAAATATAACTAGAATATTTTTTCTCTTATGTACTATATACATAGCGTAACACTATACATATAGTATCATAAGGCTCTTATTGTCAGGGGCATGTAGTGTGCATGGTATTCCCAGGCACACCATAATGCCACACATAAAAGTCCCTACTGGGCACTTACCTCCCTTGCCTCATCCATCTTTATGGCCATCCTTTTGAACAGGAATATCTTCTGTGTTCTTCTGGGGTCCTGATCCTGGCTTGAGTCCTGACACGCTTATTTCTTGCTTGTCCAGGTCCTGCTTGCCCTTCCGGATCTTCTTATTTTGATGTTCTTCTTGGGGTTTAGGAAGACAGCTTGCTCTGATGATATTAAAGAGCCGGTGGATGGTTTGGGGTTTTCCAGCTGATGTTGGTAAATGAAAACCCCGTGAACAAGGCCTGGTGGTCTGCTGAGAGGGCTGAGTTGTTAGACTCTGCTGCTTCCAGAATTTGAAGATTGAATGGTCTGGAGCCGCGCTGGATGTTACTTGGCTATAAGAGAAAAAGAAAACACAAGAAGGTGATTACATAAGAACAGTATATAGTAAAGTTCAGGAAAGCTAGAGGCTCTCTACATATGTCAACCAATGATCGGCAGATTTTGTCACTATCTGCTGATCATTTAACATGTATGGGGGCTTACAATCTCACCACTGACAAATCAGCAACCTTCACTGTTATTAGTAATCTGACGAATTTGGAAAAAGTGATTAAAGCTATGTGAAACTATTCATAAATGAGTCTGTATAAAACATCTCCTCTAATACTTACTGGCACAGGAACATGTGGGGGACACATTCTAAGGGCTTCCACCGAGTCCCAGTCAATACGCTGGAAAAACCTATGGGCTCTGATGTTACCATGGACTCCGAGGCGCCTGGCAGGATCTTCCCGGAGGAGCTACAAAAGAAGAAAAAAAAATGTTTATATTTATATAACAGCTTCATAAATAAAATTTAACTAAAATAAATAAATATTATATATATTTATGAAAAAAAAAGCCTAATATTAGTGTTTTTTTTCTGACATCTTCAATAATACATGACAGGTAATATATACCATCACGTCACCCCTACAAGTGTTTACGTGTTATATTGAACACGTAAACACTTGACCTAACATGAGATTCCACTCCCACCAATGGAGCTGAATATAATAGTAAATTACCGCTAACATCACAATAAATCACACAATAATATAAAAGTAATACAACTTATATCATGTACTGACCTTTTTAATGATGTTCTTCGCCTCCTTGCTGGAAGCGTTGAATAGTCCTCGATGGTATTTGGACCTGCTGGTAATCATGATTTTCAAAATGATGCCAAATGCATACCAGTCTACCCCAGCATTGTACTCCTCCGCAGCCAGCATCTCAGGAGCCATGAAGCCTGGTGTCCCAGCGTATTCGGTGGCTGTCCGGTCTCCATAGATGTTCTCAAGTGCCAGACCGAAGTCGGCAATCTTTATATGGCCCGTCGCAGCCACCAAGATGTTAGAAGGCTTGAGATCTCTGTGAAGAAGACAAATGGATTCTTATCAGTGTCCGCTGTATAATTCTCAGTATTGCTGTGTATAGTTATAGGCATCACTGGTGGTGGAGGATTAGATGTATTTCTAGTTACCGGTGGATGATGCCCTTAGAATGCAGGTGTTGAATTCCACACACAAGTTCTGCGGCGTAGAATCTGGCCGAAAGAAAAGAGGAGAAAATAGTTTTTAGTGAATCAGAAACTCAGAAATATATATTGCCCAAAAGACTAGACAGGCAGGACTTATCAGGATTTTATATTTCTGGTTATTATATACAAGTATTTATATTATTATAATGGTCTAGAAGGGCAGTCGCACATATCGTATTGATTATAAGGCACCTGGACCTGCTCATCCTAAGTATAGGACATCAATGTTAAAGTAGTGGATAACCTCTTTAAGTTCCTTCTTGCCTATAGGGATACACAATTGCTACTATTACAATGTATATTCATATGGTGTTAAAGGATTATCCAGGATCAGAAAAACATGGTGTCTTTCTTTAAAAAATAACGCCACATGACTAATGTGAATGAGGATGAACTGCGATGCCTCACACAACCTGTGGACAGGTGCGGTGCTATTTTTGGAAATAAAAATTAGAGCTGTATTTTTCTAAGTGTTTCCCTAATAACATCCCTGTGAATGGGAGATATGAATTTACGTGAACGTTAGGGCTAACAATCGAATCAATCTAGTCAGTCTCATTTAGAAAATACATAGCTGTATGGCTTAGACTGTGAATACTGTACCGTGCACTGGGGATGTCAAGACACCCCTTCCTCATCAGGAGATGGTGGAATTCGCCACAGGTGACATACTCCATCCCAAGAAGCACAAGCTCCTGTCAGACAAGACGTAGAAATCAGTCGTATGATAAAGTCATTGTAGCAGTCATACATTTACTAACACTCAATAATCAGTGATTTCTTCTGCGATTTCTTCTGTGATTAATCTCTGTTCCACTTACTCGTGGAGATATAGTTGCATAATAATAGCAGTAATGATACTTTCTTCTTTTACTATGTGTTTATTAGTTATTCTAAGTATATACATATAGAAGATATATCTACATATGTAGAATGTGATGTGCTAAATGTACAGCATTACTTTTCACTGTAATGTTGCCTTCTGCATTTCTCACCATTATGAAGTACTCATTAAGAATGACATCCATAGGGGTGGACAAATGACTTCAGATATTGGGAGCCAGTTGAACCACTCCAAGACTTTCCATAGACTTCAATAGAGAAACCCCAAAAGTTAACCGTCAGCATCATATTTCTAGGCACATTGCCTGGTTCCCAGGGTTTGTCCAGTGTTCCCACAGTAGGTGACAGCTACACATACAAGGAGCAGGACATGAAAATGTTTCCAATGCTGAAATGTTAACAAACACCAGATATAAACGTGGACATATCCTGTGCATATAGATGAGTGCACTTTATTCTTTATCCAATATTAATGAACAGGTCACAATTTTACCTTGGTCTGAAAGGCGAATGTGCCATGAAGAAGGAAGGGGCTGCCAGATGCAAGTTGTAACACACGCCGCTCCACCAACGCGCGCTCCTCTCCTTCAGCTAGCAGGTTCCTCTTTGTGATGACTTTTACAGCAAATTGCTGGCGGGTATATCTATCTTCCGCCAGCACCACCTAGAAAAAAATGGTCATTAGTTGATGATCTTCATTAAAGGTGTTGTCTGGCCTTGGGGTACAAGTCTGCAGACACTTTATGTGAGTGTAGACTCATGAGGATTCTCCAGTGATGGGAGCAGATGGTCATTTATCCGGCCTCACTCAATTCCCTTGTATTGAGCGAGCCTGTGTAAGGGGGTGTTGACTGGACCGTCGCATTCATACCCCTGAAGACACCAATCGTGTTGTATTGTAGTGTAAACGATGTCCTGCAGTTTTCAGTATATATGGTGTAATTACATAGTTACAGTATGTCATATTATGTGAATTGTAATATAGAGTGTGATATGGTCATATGTATAATGTATAGTGTACAGCATAGGATTGCGCAAGATAAGACATAGTTTAGGACTTAGGAGTTGACATAGGTAGGATGAGAATAGTGTAAGAAAGTGTTCATGTTTAGGACTAGCTCATAGTGGGAGGGAAAAGTGCCAGTTAAAGGAGACTGCTTCCTGTTTGTAGAGCGTTCGTGAGTGATATAAGATCAAATTCAAGGGCAGTTGGGGCTGATATCAAGAGTGAGTACATATTGTTCTGGGTGATATGAGGCCTTACAAAAATTCACTGCAGACATTCCTGCAATGTCCGGAGATCAGGGCTCGATTCAGGTGCTATGGCAAGCACCTCACCCCTTTACATACAGAGGAAGATGGACGTGCAATTGTGTATGGGAAATGTAACAGATCTCGGGTGTATTGTGGAACTCAACTGGGAAATCCTGGGGCTGACAGGATCAGTGAACGTAGGGATAGTCCAGTTAGAACGTAAATAAATGCTGAAAATGTTCTGTACTATGGAAATAAGAAATGGAGAATGTTGTGCCCGATACTGTGTATTACAATCTGATGCAATTGAACTGTCGAGTAAACTTCTGTGTGTTGAAACGAACTGAGTGTTCCCTAATCTATGTGCGGCAGCTCCTTAAGTTGAAGACCTGGAGACAGCTGGGGCCTGTGGCCTACAAGTGAGTGTAACGCACCCTACACGCAACAGCACATTTGAACTGGCACACAATTTTTCTGTAAAGTGCCAGGGCGACATGGACAGCTGCACATGTCTCGTGGGCACATGACCACATGTATGCAAATTGCATACCTGCAGTTATGCTCCTGCCCATTCCTGGCACCAGCACTGGAGAACCTCAACAGCACACACACTGCACACTGTGAGGACTCACAAGTCTGTAGTCACATAGTTACTGCAGACTTGTACCCTAAGGCCGAACAACTCATTGAAATAAGTGTGGAGGGGAGCAGGAAAGTGACACCATTGCTATTTCTTTAATAATTATTTTATATTTCTACAGTTTCTTACTAGCTTACATACAGGAGATCTAATAGCTATAAACATGGGCACTAGGAAATAACCCCACTAGAATTACCCATTAAAGCTAGGAGGTTAAAGGATTACTTCAGTCTTAGCCATGCATGATTGAGACAGGAATAACTACAACTCCAGAGCTGGTTGGCATTATTCCTGTGTCAGCCATGAAAAGCTGAGATGAGAATCAATATAAACAGACTGTGTTGGGGTGCAGAGCTCAGCTGTACATAGATGCTGGCATCAAAGACCATGCTGCAAATGTATGCCTATCTATACTAGGGTTATTTTGTGCAGCATATATACTTTATCACATTTGGCGTCTATTACACTTTATATGTGTGTAGGAATTATTTCCACCCAACATACCTTTTTCTAATAGCCTATTATGTATACATTACTTAATATTGCTGCATATTCTTTTGTTATGCACCATGGGGTTTGCCTGTGTTTTTAGCCTTATCTGATTTTCTCTTTTTTCATCAGATTTTATCATGTGTCTAAATTGTACTAATAAAATATATACCTTTTATGCTACCTTGGCTATTGCTCATAGTTTTTTGTATAGGTTATTTCAAGATCGATAAAGATTTAAGCAAAACAAAAGATCATTTTACCCTATGAAAGACCACTTTGCTTGTTTGTCGGGCGAACGTCAGCCTGTTTCTACTGGTTTCCGATAACTGCGCAGTGTGAATGCACCTTAATCTGCAGCACAGACCTGAGACTACATTTGCAGACACTTTGTCCTGATCCTAAACTCCTTTTCACTCCACAGCACCCCTGGTGTCAGGTTTTATGTTGCAGTGATGCCAGGAGTTAGGCTATGTGCCCACGATGCAGAAATGAAGCAGAAAATTTCTGCAGCATTTTTGCATCTCCCTGGCAGAAAAAACGCATGCAGATTGTACATGCAGATTGTGCATGCTTTTTTCCTGCAGAATACATGCGGATCCACATGCGGATTCACATGCGTTTCCGCATGCAGATTGACAAGCGCTTTCCAGGCGATAGCATCACTTGGAAAGTGCTTGACAACTAGGTCACACTGTATAAATCCATGCAAACAGCATGGATTTATACAGTGTGAAACGTAAAAATAAAATAAAATAAAGCTATACTCACCCCCGATGCCCCGGCGTGGCTGCAGCGCTCCTTCCTGTCTGGTTCCCGGCTGCCGGCATATCGCGAGACAGAGCGGTGAAGGGCCTGCGGTCACATGACTGTGACGTCACCGAAGGTCCTTCAGCGATGCCGGCATGCAGAGAAGCCTTCGGAAAGGTGAGTATTAACTTTATTTATTATTTTATTCTTTTTTTTACAGGAACAATGGTACCCAGGTCTGGATGAGAGTCTTCTCTCCTCCTGAACTGGGTACCATCCGTACATAGAGACGCATAGAATTCACTTGTAGAAATGTACAGTCGCGGTTTCTATGCGTCTCAATGCAAGTCAATAGCGGGGCTTCCGCTGCGCTTCCGCAAAATTAAATGACATGCTGCGGATTTTTGCACGCAGCATAAACGCTGCGGAAAAATGCGCAGCATGTGCATAGAACATGCGGAATCCCCTTGGGGACCATGGGGTGCGGATTACCTAGTGTTTCACAAGCGTTTCCGCTGCGGAAATTCCGCATCATAAACGCTTGAAAAACGCTACGTGGGCACCCAGCCTTATAAGAATTGCAGAAAACACGAGAGGTGAATATATTGTGAAGAGTATGCTTTGGGATATTTGCTGGCTTCTCTGGTAATCAAGGAGCTCTCTCCTTTTCCCAGGAATGTCCTAAAAAATCAGAGAGTTGTCTGTAATAGTATTAGGAGGCTTGTCCTCAATTCCATTTTTGTCCTAACTTCAGGGAGTAGTATGATTAAAAAAATAAAACGATACTACCCTGATAAATCCTTTGCTATTCCAGAGCCTGGCACAGTAGTCCAAACCTGCACTTGTTTACCTTGCTGCAGACAATCACTGGTCTCATTGAGGATGTCTCTATTTATTGGACAAAACCATTGAGACGAGTCATGGGTTAGCAATCAGGAGAATGTATGAGACGTCACCACTGCTGACACGGAATTTTTTGAATTATTACTTTTTAACTGTGGACACTATCTTTAATAAATGTCATTCTCAGTACACACACATATATTTACTCATACTTATGTAGCTACGTACATGCAGATGTACAATGTAGTGCCTTGAAAAAGTATTCACATCCTGTGAACTTTTCCACATTTTTTCAAGTTACATGCAAAAACTTAAATGTATTTTATTGGAATTTTATGTGATATACCAACACAGAGTACAAGTATTTGTGAAGTGTAAAGGAAATGATACATGTTTTTCTGAATATTTTAAAAATGTAAATCTGAAAATTGTGACGTGCATTTGTATTCAGCCCCTCTGAGTCAACACTTTGTAGGACCACCTTTTGCTGCAATTACTGCTGCAAGGTATTTTTCTACCAGCTTTGCACTATAGGTTGAAATTTTTGCCCACTCTTCTTTGCAAACTAGCTGTGAGATTGGATAGAGAGCGTTTGTGAACAACAATTTTTAAGCCTTGCCACAAATTCTCAATGAGATTTATGTCTGGACTTTAACTGGGCTATATAAACACACGAGTATGTTTTTATTTAAACCATCTTATTGTAGCTCTGGAAGTATGTTTAGAGTCGTTGTCCTGCGGGAAGGTGAACCTTCATCTCTGTTTCAAGTTTTTCCAGCCTCTAACAGGTTTTTCCTACAAGATTGTCTTGTATTTAGCTCCATCCATCTTCTAATCAACTCTGACGAGCGTCCCTGTTAAAGAAAAGCATCCCCACAGCATGATGATTCCACCACCATGTTTGACGGTGGGGATGGTGTTTTCAGGGTGATCTGCAGTGTTAGTTTTCCTCCACACTTAGTGTTTTTCATTTAGCAAAAAATTTAAATTATTGGTCTCATCTGACCAGAGCACATTCTTCCACATTCTATGTGGGTGACACAGCTAGCATGGATAAAGGTGGATGAAAGTGCTCTGGTCACATATTTGCATGTAGAGTTTCTACGGCAGCTGTCACTTCTGCATGATGTTGTCTATACAGGTGTCTGGCCCACACTTGCACAGCCAACAGGATCGTGCACCTGTATTGAAAAATAGATGTTGTTATCTGCTGGCCATCCAAGATTCCAAGGTGCAGGCATGTGGGGAAAACAGCAGCACCTGCAACTTCCTAGTGCAGAAGTTAGAGGCACCAGAAAAATACTTTAACCCACTGTAGACTATCAGAAAACACTATTACACATATATAGGTAGCAACACATTTGGAAACCGCCCTGCATCTGCCTTTGTCAGAAACACCTGAATTTGGGGATCTAAGATGGTTATTAACAGTGTTATTCTCTACTTCATTCATGATCTTATATTGTATAGCAAACAATATACAATCTGGGCTCGTAATGTTATAGGTTCTTACCTTTCCAAAACTCCCCCGGCCAAGCACTTGATGAAAATCTAGTCTCTTGATGTTGTCAGAGATTGTGCTGCCGGGGAGAGATGGCCGCACACCACTGTCTCCTAAAATGGCAAACAGAAATAAGACGAGAAATTAGAAAAAGAATTTACTGTCCATGTATAAAGTGTTGGTTATTTTGTAACCTTAGCAGAGAATTCAGTTTTGGTCAGCATTGGAGTATTCATCTTTGTAAACATATTGCTTTATGCTGTTAATTGAAAAACAGACTATAATTTACTATTCAGTTTAGCACAAAGGGTTAATTATGTTATTACAAAATGGAGAATCAGTATCATTTATGTGCGGAATAATACTGGTAGCACAGTGATTGTCCTATATTAAGTGTACTGCCTTAGAAAACAATTACAGCTCAACGCTAATATTGTCCTGCAACAGTGTTAAAGGGCCCCTTCCCCTGGGACTGAGAAGTGGGTATACGTTTCGCATGTATAGGCACTCTACCTGAAGCCCTCCATTAGCTCCCCGATGCCTCCTCTGCTGGGATAGGCGTTCCTTTCCTCCTGCTTCCAAGATGACGGTCATAGCAGCATGGAGTACACTGGTAAATCTAAACCTCACCTCTCCTGCCTTTCCTTTCCCATCCCACAGCACAGAAAAGACAGGGAAGATGTGGTTTAGACTTACCAAACTGGTGGCCATCTTGGAGGTAGTAGGAACAGAACACAGATCTAAGCAATGGAGGTAGCGGGAGGCAAAAGAAGGGCGTCAGGAAGGATGACTGTATATTTACAAAGTGTAGTAACTTTTCAGTCTCAGGGTATAAGGTTGCTTTAATATACATTTTTTCCTATACTCAGTCACTAAGTTGCAAAGAGGGGAATTTATTAAATATACATAAAAAAACAAATACATTTTAATCAGATTGATTCTTCCTTGTTCCTCCATATTTTTGCCATTCTGCTAAAACGACTCAACACCGGTATGACATTCACTTCTATATAGTCCACCATCTTATGTGATATATTTAATGCCAAATATTTCAAACTGTTGCCCTCTTGGATAATAAGTATATCACCATCTGTAATTTGGAAATTCTTGTCCAATAATGATATCTGACTTATTCCAATTAATCTTCAATCCAGAAAAAATACCAAATCCATTCACCAATGTAATATCTGTCCTTAGATCTTCCTTTACATTTATTAAAATAATAACAAATCACCTGTGTACATCGCTAATATTTCCTCCTGAGTCCAAAACTGAGAACCCCTTATTCCTTTACAACCTTAGGCTGTGTGCCCACAATGCGTTTTTAATGCGTTTCCGCAGCGTTTTTATAGCTGCTGAAACGCATTAAAAACGCATGGTAGAAGGGCAGCAATGTTCCCCAATGATAATCCGCATGTGCTGTGCACATGCTGCGAAAATTTCCGCTGCGGAAAAAAACGCAGCGCTACCAATTATTTTGCAGAAGTGCTGCGTCTTCGCCGCCATTGACTTGCTTTAGATCACATGGATTACGCATCACTGTATATGTAGATGCGTAATCCACGCATTCCAATGTGCAGATGGTACCCGGGTGTAGATGAGAGGAGAGTCTCCTCCACACCCAGGTACCATTAAAAAATCTGTAAAAAAAGAATAAAATAAAAAATAACTGTCTACTTACCTTCTGTCGGCCCGCGCTGCGCTCCTACTTGCTTCCCGGCACTTTGCAATGAATTGAAGGACCTGCGCTGACGTCAGAGTCATGTGACGGGTCACGCGATGCTGACGTCGGCAGGTCTTTCAATTCACTGTTGCCGGCAAGGGAGAACGGAGTGTAAAGCAGGACACCGGGGGCCATCCGAGGGTAAGTATACATTTATTTTTTTATTTTTACCACTCTCTCGGGTCACACTATATAAATCCATGCAATTTGCATGAATTTATATAGTGTGACCTAGTTGTCACAAGCACTTTCCAAGTGATGCTAATCGCTTGGAAAGCGCTTGTCAATCCGCATGCGGAAATGTCAGTGAATAAAGCTCCATTTCCGCATGTCCCTGGCAGGAAAACGCATGTACAATCCGCATGTACAATCCACATGTACAATCCGCATGTACAATCCACATGTACAATCCGCATGCGTTTTTTTCTGCCAGGGAGATGCAGAAACGCTCAGGAAAAAATCCTGAGCATTTCTGCATCGTGGGCACATAGCCTTATATATGGTCAATAAGTAGGGCAAAGAGCAGCTTGGATTAGGAAATCCATGTCTTGTGCCCATAAAAAGGACAAAAAGCTGGGACATAACCCCATGCACCTACTACTTTAGGAGGGCACCATCTAATAACTGGGATCTACCTGCCACATGTCATACAACATCATACGAATTTCAAAAAGAAAAGAAGACATGCACCTAAGCGGTGATCACCTGAAGAAATAATCACGGAATATTTGAATATAAATTACATCAATTTATTACAGTATCTCCTGACACATATATAAGAATACGCACAAAAAAAATTATTTTAAAACACCATTAAAAATAGTGGAGGAATCCACTGCTTGAGGAACCCACTACTTTAGAGACCTTCCCATATTATAATGACAGAAAATACAATAAAGTGCAGTCAAATAGATGAACTCTAACAGGCTGTATAGAATATCTATGATGGTCAATATTGCACAAGCCCAAAGTATTCTATATAAATAGAGAATACACAAAAAACAATATGTATATAAAGTGCAACAACAGGTATCTGTGTGAAAATCAATATGGTGTCCCTGTATACAGGGTAATAGGTCTATAGAACAGTATAATTGTAAACTGGCGATTGCCAATAGACCCTTTCACCTCACACTGGAGATGACTACTCCATAACCACTCCATCACATACACTCAATTGTGGCCACCCGTGCTGCCCCAGCAAAAAATAATAGTAGAGCCAATTAAACAATATGATCATAGAAAGCAAATACTCAATCAAATCAGCCTGTAAATGGGAAGGTGCAAATGGGACCTCAGTGCCCAGTGCGTGTCGCCACACACGGTGGCTTCATCAGGGGCATTTAAAGTACATATCCTCGTGTCCCGGTATATATGTAGCCTAGAATCAAAATAATTACCGAGAAAATGTTTAATTTACCTGGAGAGTGCAGTTTATGAAGTCCGAATAAACCCACCTTGGACATTTTTAAAGAAACTGACTCCTGTGACTATCTTAAAAGTGGCTGAGTGAGTACCAACCCAGTTACAATTAGTGGAGAATGTGGGCAAGATTCCAGGAAAACGTGTACCTGCCACAGAGATCGATGGATGTCCTGGGTAAAGGCCGCCAGCCAGCCAGAGATGTCCGGCACCATGAAAGAGCCACTCAAACACCTGCTGCAAAGCCAACAACAGCAGCACCGGCAGCACTTGCAGAGCCAGCAGAGCCTGCAACAGCAGCACCGGGAGCAGCAACAGATGCAGCAAGAGACTAATAAACTTCTGATGCAGCAGATTCAGCAGCAACAACGGCAGATGGAACTTCTAGCGGGGAAAGTTCGCAGCAGAGAGGCCGTCCCTCCCTCAACTCCAGGTAATGATTCACACGTCAGGAAGACGGTAAGAAGAGCATTGCAAAAGATTACTCCGGGTGATGACGTCGAGGTCCTAACGTTCTTTGGGAGGGTGGCGGAGCGGGAGAGATTGCCTCCAGAGCAGTGGGCGGAGGTGCTGGTGCCATATTTAATGGGCCAGCCTCAGAAAGCCCATTATGACTTGTTTGGCCCTGCAGGACGCAAAGGAGTGCGCCAAATTAAAAACAGAAATTTTGGCGCGCTTGGGAGTGACTCTGACTGTTAGGGTGCAACGGGTGCACCACTGGGCCTATTGCAGTGACAAACCTCCCAGGTCCCAAATGTTCGACCTCCTACACTTGGTTCAAAGTGGTTGTAACCTCAATCTTCCTCCCCAGTACAGATGGTGGAAAAGGTCATCATGGACAGGTTCATCCACTCCCTTCCAAAGTCGGTGCAAGCCTGGGTTGCCCAGGGAGATCCCCGTAAAAGCTGCTGAGTGAGTATCAACCCCCTTAAAGGAGTTTATACAAAATTTCTCCATTGCCAAAAACCATATCAATAGGGAATCAGGATTGCTAAGTCTTAGAGTAACATGAATCCTGATAATCCTTGGGATTAATAAGCCTCTTCCCCAAAAAATTCTTCCAGAGGATTGGAAAAGATGTTGTATCACTAGACTTTGACGCACGTCTACATGATTTTCTATTACAGGTAAAGTCAATTACAGTATTAAAATCTCCTACAATCAAAATCGGATATTGCAAGTTTTCACTTTCTTCATAGTGAAGCTCAGATTTATATGGGAGAGGAATACAGGTGTTTGCAATTTCTAACCTTATGTTGTTAATTTTACATTTCAACAGTTTATATATATATATATATATATATATATATATATATATTTATATATATATATATCTTACTTCTACCCTGTGTAATACATACTTATATTTACACCCCTTTGAACAAGGATAAAGACCCTCGTGAGTAGATATTATGTACAGCATGATATACATGTACTTGACAACCCACTTTTAGCTACTTTCTTGAATCACTATCTGAATGTGTCTTTTGAAGACATATCAGAGACATCAGATCTCTTCTCATCCAAGCAGAGAAATACCATTTCAACTTATCTTAAACCCTTCTAACATTAAATTAGATAACTTTCACCATATTAAAATAATAATTAAGTTAAAATATCCCTCCTCTTCTGATACCTCCCCCACTCCACCTTCCACTTCACCCCTTCAAACCATCTCCCACTCTTAGCTCCCCAACTACACGTTAGGCCGGGTCACACAAGTGTTGATTCTCTCATGTGAGAGAATTGGATCATTTATGCTAATGACACTAGGCTCAAGCTCTGACCAGAGTTTGAGCCGAGTGTCAGTTTACTGGGATCCGTTTCTCTTGTTTGAGACAATCATATTACAGGTGCGGAGAAGATGGAGAACTTCGTTTCTCCAACTTTTCCATCGTCTGTGTCTGCATAAATCAAACTGCACTGGGATGAAATCCAAGTCTGGGCCAAGGTTTTACACGCACCCATAGACTTGTATGGGTGCATGTGATCCGATTTGCTGAGCCACTCTCAGCGTGCTGCAATTGTTTTCCCATGCCGAATCGTCATGAGCAAAAACATTTCAGATCTGCACTGCCCCATAGTATAATATTGGGCTGAGTGCTGTCTGATAAAACATCAGAGAGCACTCTACTATGTCATACAGCAGTGTGAACGAGTTCTTAGAGAACTCCTCAACCAGACATCCACCCACCCTCCAACTAACCTGCCTTAAATAAATGAATCTTCCATAATCAATTGTAAGGGAGAATATCTCTCTATTTACATCTCAAAAACCCTTAGATTAGCCACTGACACAGAATTTAAGAAAACAAATAGTAAGATATTGTATGGTAATTCAATAGTGTATTAAATAATGTTTAAGTGCATTTATAAAATGACCCTAAAAATTCTTTATTAGATGTAGATATTTGAGTCTTAAAAGAAGTAGTAATAAGATCTTATTAATACGTATTTTGTCTCAAACTCTGTTTGCAGTTATGAGGAAATGGAAGGTAAAAGAACAACCTGAATTAAATTAATTGATAAGCGAAAAAAGAGAAAGTGGTCTACGATAATAAAAATCAGACAACTGTTTATGAGCATATCTGGGAAGAATGGACAGGTGTAGAGCAATGCTAGTTATGGGGTGAAGGGTTTTCCTTGTATCCTCCCCTTCAGTTTGGGGGTGCAGGTGGGGTTTGTTTTGATTCAAGGGAGGAGGGATGATGGAATAATATGGAAGGGTTAATATTTGTTCCATTTTGTTTTTCTTAAACAGATGATTGAAGCGTATGGATATTTATTGTATATGAGAGAATATAAATAAATGTTATATGTGAAGTACTATAACTGCATTAAAATAAATGAGATTATTGCAACATATTACTATTTAATAAACTATTTGTAATCTTTAAGAAAAAAAAATAGCAAGGAGGGGAATTTTATATGCATTTGTTGGAAATGTGTTTTTTGAGTATAAATGGTGCAAGATAAAAGATCTTCACCCTGAGGTTTCTGCCCCCATAATCAGTGCAGGAGAGCAAATGCTATGCAAAACCATGAATCTGCAACAACAGTAGTGGATTTTCTGTTTCCCATTTTGCTACAATGAATAATAATGGTACATACCCTCAAAATGGTACTTACCACACTAAAGAAATAGAGGCTACATACACATGCATCTCACTAAATTAGAATATTATCAAAAAGTTTATTTATTTCAGTTATTCAATACAAAAAGTGAAACTCACATATTATATAGAGTCATTACAAGCAGAGTGATCTATTTCAAGTGTTTATTTCTGTTAATGTAGATGATTATGGCTAACAGCCAATGAAAACACAAGCGTCATTATCTCAGTAAATTAGAATACTTTATAACAACAGCTTGAAAAATGTTTTTAAAATCTGAAATGTTGGCCTACTGAAATGTATGTTCAGTAAATGCACTCAATACTTGGTCGGGCTCCTCGTGCATCAATTACTGCATCAATGCGGCAATGTGGCATGGAGGCGATCAGCCTGTGGCACTGCTGAGGTGTTATGAAAGCCCAGGTTGCTTTGATAGCAGCCTTCAGCTCGTCTGCATTGTTGGGTCTGGTGTCTCTCATCTTCCTCTAGACAATACCCAATAGATTCTCTATGGGGTTAAGGTCAGGCGAGTTTACTGGCCAATCAAGCACAGTGATTCTGTTGGTTTTAAACCAGGTATTGGTACTTTTGGCAGTGTGGACAGGTGCCAAGTCCTGCTGGAGAATGAAATTTCCATCTCCAAAAAGCTTGTTAGCAGAGGGAAGCATGAAGTGCTCTAAAATTTCCTGGTAGACGGCTGCGCTGACTTTGGCCTGGAAAAAACACAATGGACCTACACCAGCAGATGACATGACTCCCCAAACCATCACTGATTGTGGAAACTTCACACTAGACCTCAAGCAGCTTGGATTGTGGCCTCTCCACTCTTCCTCCAGACTCTGGGACCTTGATTTCCAAATGAAAATTGGAACTCTGGGACCTTGTGGGGTGTGTCAATGACTGCCTTCTGGACATCTGTCAAGTCAGAAGTCTTCCCCATGATTGTGGAGCCTACTGAAACAGACTAAGGGACTTTTTAAATGCTTAGGAAGCCTTTGGAGGTGTTTTTTGTTAATTATTCTAATTTACTGAGACAATGACTTTTGTGTTTTCATTGGCTGTAAGCCATAGTCATCAACATTAACAGAAATAAACACTTGAAATAGAAAGGGTGCTTCTACTCAATACTGAGCCAAGGGTCTGAATTCTTATGACCATGTGATATTTCAGGGTTTTTTTTTAATAAATTTGCAAAAATTTCTACATTTCTGTTTTTTTTCAGTCAAGATGGGATGCAGAGTGTACGTTAATGAGAAAAAAAATGAAATTTTTAGAATTTACCAAATGGCTGCAATGAAACAAAGAGTGAAAAATTTAAAGGGGTCTGAATACTTTCTGTACCCACTGTATGCCCACATACTGTCCCTCTCCAAAATATTCCCCTGTACATTGCCCGATTGAATGAAGGACCCCCCACCACAATTGTGCCCCCTTTGACAATTGTCACCCTCATTATGTGCCCTCACTGTAACATTAGCCCCTTCCTTCCTCATCCACAATGATATAATTAATTTAATCTTTGGCTCCTTGACTTACTATTGGCTGTGCCATCTCTTCTCCTCTGAGGTGTTTGGGTGCCGACAATAGTGTGATGACGTCAGCAGCGTGCCGAGCAGCAGCATGTCGAGGCTGGGACTGACGAGCGCTGTTTTACCCTAGTCCCGATGACAGTGTTCAAATATGTTTGCGTCTGAAACATTTGAATATAAGAAGATGGGAGCTCCATATCCTGGACGGCTCCATGGGCTGCAGCAAAACTTTGGTGGGCTGCATGCGGTACATGAGCTGTTTGTTGTGCAGGTCTGTTCTAAAACAACACTACATTGTATAACACCTGCACCAGATTGTGCAGTTACCTCAGCCCCGAGCCTACCGGCAGTCACAGTCGGACTCCCTATAGAGAAGGTAGAGAGGATTTATTACCATCTCTGGCTTTTCAATTACTGTGATAGATGTTAGGAATGCATTGGGGAAATATTGGCCCATTTTGAAGCAAGACCTAGTCCTTTCCAAATGTACTACACCAGTCCCTTCCACCACCTATAGAAGGGCGATGAACCTGAGGGACTTGCTGGTACATAGTTACCATAAAGATCCGGGACCAGAGAAAGCCTTCAGCTCAAAAGGCCCCAGATGGGGCTTATATCCATGCAAGAACTGTGCGGCCTGTGTAAATCTGGTGCGGTGTACATCCTTCCCATCAAGTGATGGTCATAAGGAGTTTCAAATCACACAGCATACATCTTGCAATACAGAAGGCGTAATCAACCACGCCTTGTGTCCATGTGGCCTCATCTATGTGGGTCTTACTTTTCGCCAACTGAGAGTGCGTGTGAGGGAGCACGTGCAAGATATTAAGAATGCATCAGAATCTCTTGCCGATACTGTATTGAAGCCTATCCCAAGGCATTTCAAGTTAAAACATGGGTGTGATGCTAGCCTCCTCCAAATTCGGGGTATTGACCGGATATTAATTGACTGGGGGGGGGATTGGAGAAAGACCGTTGGTGGATTATGAAAATTGATTGCATATGCCCCAAAGGCCTCAACGAGGTCCTCAGTTTTGTCCCTTTCTTGTAATGTGCTATTGTGTTTAGGTTTTACTTATGTTTTATGCTGTTTATAACTTCTCACTTTTTTATTTACATGCAGGGTATCCAGTATTTTTGTACACTCTACTGTGAGACAGATGCTGGACCACCACTCACTTGGAGGATCTTCTTCTCCCTTCCCTCCCTCCCTTTTTCTGCCCCCCTCGGGGACCGGGTGCCTGATCGTCCTTGCGGGCCAGCGCTCCACGCGTCTCCCTTTTTATGGATATGTACTCACCTTTCAGCAGCATCCCGCCCTGCTGCTCTCTCTTTTTCGGACCTGTCTATTTCCTGTGCGGTGTGCCACTAATTGATTCCATCCGCTATAAGCATTTTTTATAAAACATTTTACTCACTATTGTTATTCATCGGCTTTTACTCTTTGTTTATTGTTGCTTTAAATCTGTGATTTTGGATGCACAAAAAAGGGCACTTTAAGATGCACTTCCTGTGTCACACTGACACGTCAGTATTCCTATCACTTGTATATTTTTTATTTTATTTTTTCGATTCCTCTTGCCCATTGTGGCTTATAATTTTCTGATTTTTTTATTGTACATTTTCCATTATACTGATGTCAGTAGCTATGTTACTATATAACACATGTCTATGCTCACTCGTATGTGAAGGGCACACATACATTTGTATTGTGACATTAACTATCTCTTCATACTATTGTTATTTATTATATTTATTTTACCTGTGATTGGTCTCACTTGTAGTGATGGGCGAGCGTGGTTTGTTAACCCTTTCAGCGAGCATGCTCGGGTGCTCGCCCAGTATCTTCAGCGTGCTGAGGTGTTATGTTTGAGTTATTGTGTGTGCATGATTTGCGACTGACAGCTTTAATACATGTGAGGAAAGCCTAACAAACAGGCATTCCTCACATATGTTAAAGCTGTCAAACAGTCGCAAATCATGCACACACAGTGACTCAAACATGATATTCAAGTACACTGAAGATGCTCGGAAAACACCCGAGCATTCTCATAAATCTCGAGTAACGAACGTGCTCGCTCATCACTACTCACTAGTGTAACACTTTCACGTAACATATGTGGTTTTTCACGTTGCTGTGATTCTGGTTGCCATTGGATGCATCCGACATCTGCACCACATGGGCTTGGTCACGAAATAATAATAAAAAATATTCACACAATTCGTGCACTCTCTGTTTATTATTGTTTCCATGTTTTCATTCACTTGTCACATCTTCATTTTTTCTTCCTTTTCCCTTTCCCTTCCCTCCCCTCTTTTTTACCACCATTAGTTTTGCACATTTATGCACAATTTATAACTTTGTTCTGTTGATACTCATGGTATTCCCATATTCTCTGTACCATATTGAGTACATATTATATGATATTGTCTCATGACTCTCTCTATATATACTCCTTTATATTTAATAATGATACTTTGGGTATTACTTGGTGGACATTATACTTTATACACATATGTTGTACATAATTCTCACAATATGATGTCTATTCCTGATTGTGTGTTTTCATATATTATTTTCCCTCTTTTATCTACATCTTTGTATCTTTGTGTATTATATATATATATATATATATATATATATATATATATATATATAGTGGTCCAAAAGTAGGTGGACAGAAAATAATAACATTTATTTTGATTTATATATAAAATTATATTTACTAACACAAGCATAACATTGACAATTACATTTTATTCTGAACAATAACACAAAAGCCCTTAAATGTTATCAATGCAGGGGCTCAAACTGTTTTCCATTACAATTTGCACAGCTTTGAAGTCGCCTCTTGCGCTTCAACAAACTTTTTTGCACAAGTCTCTTTGGGTATTAATTTCTTGAAGTGCATCTCTTATGTCATTTTTCAAGTCACTGACACTTTTTGGTTTTCGACTATAAACTTTGTCCTTGAGTACTCCCCAAAAGAAAAAATCCATTGGGGTCAAGTCTGGTGAACGTACCGGCCAATCAAGTGGGCCTCTTTGGCCAATCCATTTATTAGGAAATGTTTCATCAGGATACTCGCGGATTACTCTTGAATAATGTGGAGGGGCCCCAACTTGTTGGAAATAGACTTTTTTTTTCAAAGAGTCTGTGAGGAATGAAAAGTGGAATCTGATAGGTTGCTAAGGGCAACTGAGCCAGTTTTACTTTACACCATGTTTGATAAATCTCCCCCTTCATAACCTTATTACACTTTCTGTCCACCTACTTTCGGACCACCCTGTATATATATATATATATATATATATATATATATAATATAACCGGGGATGCATCCCTCTGTCTGAAGCCTCGATAGACTGCGCATGCGTGACGCGCAGTCTGGCTTCAGACAGAATCATGCATCCAGCCGTTACAGGTAAGAGGAGGTGTATGGCGCCGGAGATCGCGGTATGCGTAGACACTGAACACATACCGCGTTCTCCGGCGCCATACTTGCATACTTACCTGACCGGGAGGAGCGTTGCCACGGCACCTCTCTTCTGGCCGGAGACCGGGGGCAGGAGTGAGGCGTCGGATCGGCGCGTGCACATAGCGCTATCCTTCGCCATTTTACTGAAGACACATTTACAGTGTGTCTTCAGCAAAATGGCGCCGGACAGCGCGGTGCTCCGGCGCCGGTCTCCGCCCCCGGCCTCCGGCAGAAGAGGACGCAGCAGCGCTGGAGCACAGAGAACAAAGGTGAGTATAACTGTTAATTTTTTTTTGTATATGTGTACAGTGTGAAAGGGATGAGGGGGCCACACATATCAGGATTGTGGGGTGAGGGGACCATGCATATACCAGGATTGTGGGGTGAGGGGACCATGCATATACTAGGATTGTGGGGTGAGGGGTACCACGCATACTAGGATTGAGGATGAGGGGAGCCACGCATACCGGGATTGGGGATGAGGGGTGCCACGCATATCGGGATTGGGGATGAGGGGTGCCACGCATACCGGGATTGGGGATGAGGGGTGCCACGCATACCGAGATTGGGGATGAGGGGTGCCATGCATACCGGGATTGGGGATGAGGGTTGCCACGCATACCGGGATTGGGAATGAGGGGTGCCACGCATGCCGGGATTGTGGATGAGGGGTGCCACGCATACCGGGATTCGGATGAGGGGCCATGCATACCAGGATAGGGATGAGGAGTGCAATGCATGCCAGGATAGGATGGTGCGGACAGGATGGGGGCAGCACAAATACCAGGAGGGGGGCAGCACATACCACACATACCAGCATGGGAGACCATATACCAATAAAAATGCTCGCCACCCGGGCATAGAACGGCTTCAATAGCTAGTATATATATATACATAGAAAGTCATGATTAACTTACACCAGGTATGGGCCGGTAATGTTCTCCGCAATTTCTTTCTCTCCCTCTAAGTATGTCTGCATCTCTTGGCATCCTGATGATTGTGCACATTCTGCCAGCCGGCAAGAAGCACCTGGTTGCCATGGATACGTGTCCCTATGACGCGGCACTTCGGGGACTCCTTACTGATGTGTCAGCGGGAGGCGGGCACCTGCTGCGTTGGACACTGACTCCCTTGCTTCCGGCGCTGGCTTCCGCCACTGGAAGCGCCGCTGTACCCCCGCTACACGTGCCAAAATACTTTGGATATATATACCCCCCTGCCTGTCACCCATACACAATCGCCCCCTGGAGAAGCAGGACTTGAAACGCGCGTCAGGGCCGCTTTCATGCCATCCACAGGTTGTAACTAGGCTGTACTCTCATTTTATGTGGGACCATAACTTTCTATATGTGTCACTGTGTATTACTCTCACTAGAAGATATACTTATGTTGTGACATCTGTGTCATAGGCATGATTCTTCTCCTTATTTGGATATTAGCAACTTGTACTGTATAATTAGTTCCTGCTGTGCACTCGTACTTTATATGCTTTACTTGTGATCTGGACTCTGATACATTCTTTTCCAGTTGCTCTATGTCTTATCCCTAATTTAGTGTATCATTAACCTTTGTGCATGGGATGCAGTAAGTATGTTAATGAATCAATTGAACGTATTTATTGATTTTTCTCTGCCTCCCTTGGGACGAATCATGCCTTAATAACACTTGTTGATTATTCCTTCTTTATAGACACTTAACTGTATGTATATATATATATATATATATATAAAGTTATAGATATATATTTTTACATTATGAAATGGTATTCCTACTTATGGAGGGAATTGGATTGTAATGTATTCCCAATTAAACACCTGAGATTGGGAAGGAGGTGGAGACCTGTTGAAGGTTCCTCCTCTGACCTATTAATCTCACTCCATGGATGAACCTAGGAATAGGGAATTCCATGGAAGGGTGTTTGGGTTATGTAATAAATATTATCCCTCAGTTCATTTATGGACACAGGAATCACTATTTGAATACTGTCATTGCAATGCAAATATATTGGGAAACTGCTAACAGAATGTTGTCCCTAATAATGAGAAATAGTGCGCTTTTATTATAAATAGGGGATAAGAGAAATCATTAAAGCACATACGTTGTTTACATTTGAAGAAAAGCTTTTGGTGGGGCTTGCCAATTTAAAAGATGGCGATCGTAGCAATAGAAGTGTAATGCGCATGCCCGGTGACGTCACGAAGCGGGCGGACCAGGTTTGCCCCGATCATGTGACGAGATAATGGGGATTTCCTGGGAGACATGCGCAGATGGGATTTTGAGACGCCGAGGACAGCGTGGAGGAAGTAAGAAACGTGGTCATGCATGATTGCTGCAGTGTGAGTCGCAACCTCAAATATATTATGATTTATAATGTACACCTGGCACTGATAAATACTAATCAAAGCACTTATCACTTTATGAGAGTTATGGATACTGTAATTGATGATAATAATATATCTGTCTAAAATTTTATCACTATGTATGTAACTGAATAATATTTTGTGATATGCACTACTGCACTTTTTTTATGTAATCATGGTTTTGTATAAATTAATTATAATTATGGAATCACTGTTTGTAACTATATATATTGCACTATATGCACTTGAACTCTGCTTGAGAAAGGTTCTGTGAACCGAAACGTTGCCTTTGGGCTCATTAAAGTCCATTTTTCTATAATATTTTTGGAGTGCTGCCTCTTGATATTCTTTCTTTATATATATATATATATATATATATATATATATATATATATATATATATATATAAAAATAAATATACTGTATATATATATATATATATATATATATATATATATATAAAAATAAATATACTGTATATATATATATATATATATATATATATATACATATATGTATACACAGGGTGGGCCATTTATATGGATTCACCTAAATTAAATGGGAATGGTTGGTGATATCAACTTTCTGTTTGTGGCACATTAGTATATGGGAGGGGGAAAACGTTTCCAGATGGATGGTGACCATGGTGGCCATTTTGAAGTCGGCCATTTTGGATCTAACTTTATTTTTTTCAATGGGAAGAGGGTCATGTGACACATCAAACTTATTGACAATTTCATAAGAAAAACAATGGTGTGCTTGGTTTTAACGTAACTTTATTCTTTCATGAGTTTTTTACAAGTTTATGACCACTTATAAAATGTGTTCAAAGTGCTGCCCATTGTGTTGGATTGTCAATGCAACCCTCTTCTCCCACTCTTGACACACTGATAGCAACAACGCAGAAGAAATGCTAGCACAGGCTTCCAGTATCCGTTGTTTCAGATGTTGCACATCTCATATCTTCACAGCATAGACAATTGCCTTCAGATGACCCCAAAGATAAAAGTCTAAGGGAGTCAGATCGGGAGACCTTGGTGGCCATTCAACTAGCCCACGACGACCAATCCACTTTCCAGGAAACAGTTCATGTAGGAATGCTCGGACCTGACACCCATAATGTGATCGTGCACCATCTTGTTGGAAAAACTCAGGGAACGTGCCATCTTCAGTGCATAAAGAGGGCAACACATCAACATGTAGCAGTTTCAGATATCCAGTGGCATTGAGGTTTCCATTGATGAAGAATGGCCCCACTATCTTTGTACTCCATATACCACACCATACCATAAAGATACGAGATGTGCAGCAACTGAAACAATGGATACTGGAAGCCTGTGCTAGCATTTCTTCTGCGGCATTGCTGTCAGTGTGTCAAGAGTGGGAGAAAAGGGTTGCATTGACAATCCAACACAATGGGCAGCACTTTGAACACATTTTATAAGTGATCATAAACTTGTAAAAAACTCATGAAAGAATAAAGTTACGTTAAAACCAAGCACACTATTGTTTTTCTTATGAAGTTCTCAATAAGTTTGATGTTTCACATTACCCTCTTCCCATTGAAAAAAATAAAGTTGGACCCAAAATGGCCGACTTCAAAATGGCCGCTATGGTCACCACCCATCTGGAAAAGTTTTCTCCCTCCCATATACTAATGGGCCACAAACAGGAAGTTGATATCACTTAGGTGTATCCATATAAATGGCCCACCCAGTATATATATATATATATATATATATATATATATATATATATATATATATACAGTAGATATATTGTCTCTTGCCTTACATTGGTTTATTCCTGTGGTTCCGTGGCACTTTGTTGTCACCTCTTTCCCTTGGATTTTTTATCTCTTTTGATTATGTCTGATTTTACTTACATTTTTGCAATAAAAATGTAACTTTTATTGGATTTGCTCCTGTTTCCATTTTTCTCTTTTTGGGTTATATAGTTATGGAAGAGCATTTAGAGGGACCGACTCTTTTCTTTTTGGATACTCCCTATAGAGAAGGTAGAGAGGATTTATTACCGTCTCTGCCTTTTCAATTACTCTGAACAAGTGCTGTGTATTCAGTATGGTAAGCGCAGATAGCGCTTCCTGCTCCAGACCCAGAGATCATGTGATGGCCGGGTGTAGAGAAAGAGCAAGAGCTTCTGGGTCCTAGGAGACCCAGTCAACCCTGCTATATAGGCAGTAGGTTGAATGTCCCCTGTAACTAGGATCAATATACCAGCAGATGTGTTTGGGACACAGGTTTATTAACAATTACTATTATATAAGTATGGCAGGTTCTCCTCCTGCACTTGTTAGTTCAGCTTTCCTCACATACTGCACAGCTCTCCAGTCCATACAATGGTCACTGATGGAGGAGCATGTAACCAGACCACTCCATCAGCCTTGTCCTATTGAGAACCTCCCATGAGAAAGATGCTTTTATAGTGAAGTAGACTGACGGACAGGTCTGGTCACTGCTCCTCCACCAGCAGCCATATTATAGACTAGAGAGCTGGGCAGTCTGTAAGGAAAGCTGCAGTAACAAGAGCAGGAGGAGAATCTGACATACCTACAGTATATCATAGTAAATGCCACAAAATCATGTCCCCAACACATCTGTTAAAGTAAAGATAAAATGGTCAACCTCATTAACTAATTCTGCAGCCAGCAATAGACAGCGCAACACAAAGACTATAGGAGGCAAACGACTCAATTTTATTTTAATGAAACCATATTGCAATTTTTTTTATCCATTCAAGCAAGAAAAAAATCAAATGTTTCAAAAGTTAAGACAACACCTGTGTAAAATCATTGAAATAAAGAGCAAAAAAACCAGGAAAAAATAAATAAAAAAACAATGACTATCCAAATTGCATTTACAAGCCCCATCCCTAACAAAAAACCATGTAACTAATATATAAAAATAACACAAGCACAGAAATCCTTTATTTACTACAGATATTACCAGAAAAAAAATAAAATAATATTAAAATATTGTAAAATTTAGACTCGATGTTTCACAAAAAAATATTTAAATATCCAAACATTACAATTTTTTACAGTTTTTTAAACCATATGTATGAAAATAAGAAAAAAATGTGCCTTGGCAAGAATGGGGAAAAATGGCCTGATCATGTAGGGGTTTAACAAAGTACTGAATATATACATATATATAAATGGACTGGGGAACAGTTCTACAACCCTCCAGCTTCAGATCTTGCTCATGTATCACATCCTCCACCTGTCAGATTTAAAAGATGTGTAACTTGTGTAAAGTGACAACATTGCCCTGATCTGTAAGTGTGGGCATGAGAAGCTACATGTCATGGTGCTCCCTGTGGTAAGCTGATGTATAGTATTACCTGTGCCCTTGGTGGTCTTCTGCCCTTCTTCTTCTTTCTTGATTGAAGAGCTTTCATGTGATGAGCCAAAGATTTGTCTTCTCCTCTTGGCTCCACTTCTTCTAGCTAGGACCTCCTGATGACATTCCTGTTCTTCTTTCTGGCCTTGGTGATCAATCTTCTGAGAGACGATCTCCAACTCTGAGCCATTTCTCTTCTCTCCTCTCCTATGGCTCTTCTTGATGGACGGCTTCTCATCATCCGATGAGTCCAAAACATTTCTTCTCCTTTTCTTCCCTCTCATCCTAAAGTCCTCCTCTTTAATCTCCATAATGTCGCTTTGCTGAAGGCAGCTCCTCCTCATCCGCATGCAAGCCAACCGCAACTCTCCAACTGCCAACCGGCAACATTCCAATGTGCTCACTGGTCATGTGATAGGAATTGACCATAAGCAGTCATATATATGAGTTATCAGATATTGGTGTTTTTCTATTTTATTCTCATCATATCACATAGTATTAGGCCAAGCTCACAGATAGAGGTTTATTTTAGCTTTTCTGCTGCCTTTTTTCCTATAGAAAGACTCAAATATCCAGATCTTTTTCACATTTTCAGGTTAAGACTTGAATATACTTTGCAGCAATCTCGATAGTAATATTTACACGTAATGACAACTATAGGTTTCTAAAGAATAATTTCTAGTTACTATAATGGCTTCTTAGAAAACCCACATGTGTGAGTTTGCTGTTTTGCAGAACGCTCTTTGCCACCATTTTCCTTCTGACGCTGTTTTGCAGCATTTAGGGGATGTGCACACGGTTATTATTTGTAGAGGAAAAGAAATACTAGAGTGTTGGCGGGTAAAATGCTGCCTAAAATATGTGCAAAAACGCTTCAAGAATTGACATGCAGAAGATATGAAACTTCTTCAAATCTGCAAGGAAAAAATAAGCAGAATGTACATGAGATTCCATAAATCTCATTGACTTTGCTAGTACATTAAAACACTGCGTTTTTTCATGCAAAGAACGTGCGGAAATAACTTTTGAAAATACGGCAAAAATGCAACATGTGAACATGCCCTTGGCTTCTAGTCCATCAAAAATAGTGTAAGTCTGAACTTGAGATGCCGCTGTGGATACTCATTCTGGTGTTAATACTATAGGAAATGACAAGGCAATGATCGCGCTTTTTATTAGTGTAAATAGGGAAATACAGCCCTCCTAGACCGGACACAAGGATTTTATTTGCCAATAGTAATAATATTGGTGGGTTATATTTTTTACACTATACTACATACTTTTTTCACATATAACTATTTTCCTGTGATAAATTGTATTATCAATATATGGACTGGAGTTATTTGTAATTTAATTCCATATTTGGTGCACACAGATTGTTCTTTCTGCTGAATTCTAGATTAGTCATTGCTAGTGTCTCGGCATATTAGCATGTTTTTGTAATTTTTTGCTAAACCCTAATGAGGATTATTTGCTTATACTTGATATTCGCTTCTCAATAGTATTCGCTTATTCACTATATTCTAGATTATACATTTTGTCTTAGATGTATATTGGAAGTTCTTCATATTTTTTTCTTATGTCACATTATTATTTTTCACAGTGAATGTTTGATAAAGATCATGTTGACGCTTTTGTATTATACATTTTACTTTGACTTAAAAATAATACTTAGTACAATTTCAATGGAAACAATTTGCTTCAATAACACAGACCCTTATTAAATGACCCAGCATGCCACTTCTGGCCTGAGCTTTCAATGTAGAATTACATATTTGCTGTGTAACTAAATAGCTGTAATGCATAGAATAATTGGGCTTACTACAGAAGGGATAGATGCTCTTCTAGTGAAGCTTCATGATGTCCATTGCTCCAGAGTAGACGACCTTCTCTATGAACACTAAATGCCTGTAAGGCACAGTGTGATTATGGGGTGGGAATGCTTTAGGACATTTCTTTAGGATACAATGACATTGGTGGCAGACTGGTATCTGGTGTCACCACTAAAGGACGGCAGAAGTAATTCAGGCACATACTGGTGACAGTTTAGGATAATGTTACTGAAAAGAGGCAACAAGCTTACTGGTCACAGAGTCTCCGAGACGCCAACATGCTTCATAACTACAAATACTCTTAAATAGGGGAACAGCTTCACCACAGATAGATGACTGGCAAAAACATTTACGCTGGGCTTCCACTTTCCAAACTTTACACCACCTGCTGGAAGGCTCCTCCGCAGTATCTCAAGCTGTCTCGGTGTCCGTCCTCTTACAGAACAGCACTCACACGTTCAAGCAGTTATATGACCAGGTTTCACAAAGCAAACTGTAAAAATACTATTAATCAGATCTCGGACCAGATGGGGCTGATGTACGTACTCTGAAAATTCACATCAGGATGGCTGTGCAATCCTGATGTTAAGAGGAGCGTTTTATCCTTATTTTAATGTGATAAAGGAAAAGTTTCACAAAGGATTATACAGCCATCCTTATGCATATGCTGACAAGTACACCAGCCTCATCTGGGCTAACAGATTTGTATAATAATATATAATACTATAAGCAGTATGTATTGTAAAATCAGTGCTTGGATGTGGCATGAGGCATTGGAGGAGCTCAAGGACCCTGAAGGTGGCTGAATCCTGGTATCTAGACAGCTTCTCAGCAGCACTCACAAGCTCCATGGGAAACAAGTTGTAAGCGCTGTCCTCCTTGTTTGGGAGAACAGTCAACTCTGACAGACAGAATGGTGGCTGACCTAGGCAACAAGCAAATTCTAGAATTCAAAATACCTCCTCTCATGAGAAATGAAGAGAATTTTTAAAAAGGGGTTATTTGCAAAGTTCCCTATTTTTACAAGCACTTTGCAATTTTACCCAATTAAGAAATTGCGTATAGCCTTTTAATAATGTAATTAATCTGACTGATGTAAAAAACTATCCTTTTATAGACAGCACATTAAATATAAAATACAGGTGGATACAATTCTGTTACCATATACTGTGAATATAACTAGTGCCATGAACTGCCCATATGGGTAATGCCATTCAACTGTGCCATATAGTTGCCATATGTACAATATAGGAGCTATAAGAAATGTGCACTTTGAACTTCTGAATTCCAGCACCATGCGGAGCCTACACATGTATCGGTATAATGTGCCATAATGACTATTGTCATACCTGGGTTTATAATATTGGTGGTGAATATATTCTTATGGGCTCTGTATGACATTACTGACATGGGCAGCATTTGCCACTAATGATGGAGCACTGCATGACACTTTATGTTGGCGTTTTGTCCTATTATCTTGGGATAATCTTATTTTTCTGATCACTGTATATTACTAATATTCTGGATACTATACTTTTGGAATCATCTTCTAGTTGTAGCTCTGAAACTTGGGATAAAAGTGACTCTGTAAATGTCAGATTGACATTTTCTAGAATTGAAGAGCATTGTGGTAAGTATGAGAATGTACCAGGCAATAGATGTGTGTAATGCAATGCACATACCGCAGCCTCATGCTGAACCCCTCACCGCAGATTCATGAGTGTGAATGGCCCAAAGGCCAGACCGAAATCCCATTGAGGATCTGTGGCAAGACTTGAAATTGCTGTTCACAGACGTCTCCATCCAATCTCACTGAGATAGAGCATTTACAAAGAAGAATGGGAGAAAATGTCACTTCTAGATGCAAAGCTGGTAGAGACATACCTGAAAAGACTTGCAGCAGTAATTGCAGCGAAAGGTGGTCCTACAGACTATTTACTCCGGAGGGATAAATACAAATGCAAGTCACAGTTATCAGATTTATATTTTCTCAATATATAGAAAACCTTGTAGAATTTACTTTACACTTCACACATACAGTGGTGTGAAAAAGTGTTTGCCCCCTTCCTGATTTCTTATTCTTTTGCATCTTTGTCACACTTAAATGTTTCAGGTTAGTAATGGGGGTGTCTTATAGACGCCCATCATTACTAACCTGGGCTTCGTGGCAGCTGGCGCTGACATGAAAACCAACCCTATTACCCCCTGCCACCGCACCAGGGCAGCGTGGAAGAGCGAGGCTAAGTGCCAGAATTGGCGCATCCTATGGATGCGCCATTTCTGGGGTGGCTGACGGCTGGTGTTTCTAGCCTGGGAGGGGGCCAATATTCATGGCACCCTTCCTGGGCTATTAGTATCAGCCCCCAGCTGTCTGTCCAGCCTTTGCTAGCTATTAAAATAGGGGGGACCCCACGTCATTTTTTTGGGTGGGTCTCCCATTTTAATAGTTAGTAAAGGCTAGGTATTCAGCTGGGGGCTGATATTAGTAGCCGGGGAAGCTCCATGGGTATTACCCCCTTCCCAGGCTTCAAACATCTGCCCCAGCTGTCTGCTTAACCTCCGATAGAGACTAAAATTATGGGGGATCCCACGTCAAATTTTTTTTAATAAATCCTTTATTTTAACACTAAATGACACTTGAGGGGTTAATAAAGATGCAGTCCCTAAATTAATATTTATTTTTTAATTAATTTTTCCCAAAAATTTTGACGTGGGCTTTGCCATATTTTTGTATGCGAGCCAGGTACAGAATCCAGGAACGGGCTGCCCCCAACTCCCAGCTGCCTATTTGTACCTGGCCGGACACAATATAGGGAAGCCCTTTTTTTTTTATTATTTCATGAATTTCATGAAATAAGTTTAAAAAAGAAAAATACGTGGGGCTTCGCCCTATTTTTGTGTCCAGCCAGGTACAAATAGGCAATTTTTTTTTAATTATTTCAGGAAATTCATGAAATAATTAAAAAAAAATTGATGTGGGGTTTCGCACTATTTTTGTGTCCAGCCAGGTACAGCAGACAGGAACGGGCTGACCCCAACCTCCAGCTGCCTATTTGTACCTGGCCGGACACAACAATATAGGGAAGCCCTTTTTTTTTTAATTATTTCATGAAATAATTAAAAAAAAATTGACGTGGGGCTTCGCACTATATTTGTGTCCAGCCAGGTACAGCAGGCAGCAACGGGCTGCCCCCAACCACCAGCTGCCTATTTGTACCTGGCCGGACACAACAATATAGGGAAGCCCTTTTTTTCTTAATTATTTCATGAATTTCATGAAAAAATTAAAAAAAAAATACGTGGGGCTTCGCCCTATTTTTGTGTCCAGCCAGGTACAACTAGGCAGCTGGGGACTGGAATCTGCAGCACAGGGAGGCCCAAGCTTTCTGGGCCCCACCCGCTGCAAATTGCAGTCCACAGCCACCCCGGAAAATGGCGCGTTCATAGAAGCGCCATCTTCTGGCGCTGTACCCAACTCATCCAGGGCCCTGGTGCGGTGGCTCACTGGGTAATAAAGGGGTTAGGGCCAGCTTGGCATTATCAGCTGGCCCTAAGCCCGAAATTCATGGGGTCACGCCAATATTAGACATGACCGCCATGAATTTCTAGTAAAGTATTTAAAAAAAAACACAAACACCCAGAATAAAGTCCTTTAATTGAAATAAAGACACAATTCTTTATTGTTCTAAATTAAACCATACTTACCATCACGCCCATTCCAGCTGAAGCCAACGATCTCCTGCAATAAAAGAAAAATAATAAAGCAACATCATTCTTACCTTTCGATGGTTCCCAGGACAGCTCCAGCTCTGCTACATCGAGATGACAGGCTGGACCGCAGGAGAAAGCTGCCATCCAGCCTGTCATCCCGCAGACACTGAGAAGCGCAGGCATGCTTGCGCTCCTCAGTATCAGGCTGTGACGGCATCCCGATGAGCCGAGTCTCTCACGCTCACCGCATGCGCAGGAGAATTCTCCCACGCTATCAGTGACGTGCATGAGGTGAGCTGAGTTCATTGTTGGCTCATCGGGATGCCGTCACAGTCAGACACTGAGGAGCGCAAGCATGCCTGTGCTTCTCAGTGTCTGCGGGATGACATGCTGGATGGCAGCTTTCTGCTGCGATCCAGCCTGTCATCTCCATGTAGCAAAGCTGGAGCTGTCCTGGGAGCCATCGAAAGGTAAGGATGATGTTGCTTTATTATTTTTCTTTTATTGCAGGAGATCGTTGGCTTCAGCTGGAATGGGCGTGATGGTAAGTAAGGTTTAATTTAGAACAATAAAGAATTGTGTCTTTATTTCAATTAAAGGACTTTATTCTGGGTGTTTGTGTTTTTTTTTTAACTTTGACTATGGGGTTAGTAATGGGGGTGTCTTATAGACGCCTCTCCATTACTAACCTGGGCTTGATGTCAGCTGGCATTATAAGCTGACATCAACTCCTACCCTATTACCCCACTGCCACCGCTACAGGGCAGTGGGAAGAGCGAGGCTAAGTGCCAGAATTGGCGCATCCTATGGATGCGCCATTTCTGGGGTGGCTGACGGCTGGTGTTTCTAGCCTGGGAGGGGGCCAATATTCATGGCACCCTTCCTGGGCTATTAATATCAGCCCCCAGCTGTCTGCCTAGCCTTTGCTAGCTATTAAAATAGGGGGGACCCCACGTCATTTTTTTGGGGGGGTCCCCCATCTTAATAGCTAGTAAAGGCTAGGTATTCAGCTGGGGGCTGATATTAGTAGCCTGGGAAGCTCCGTGGGTATTACCCTCTTCCCAGGCTTCAAACATCTGCCCTAGCTGTCTGCTTAACCTCCGCTAGAGACTAAAATTACGGGGAGCCCCACGCCAATTTTTTTTTTAATAAATCCTTTATTTTAACACTAAATGACAAGTACAGTAACCAACACTATCACTGTACTTATTATATATGTGACTGACATGTTTCTATCTATCTAATCTATGTGTGATGCTCTATTATTTCTGTTGTAAATTGTCGGGTACCGCTGCTGAATTGCCGGCCGGCTTTTTTAAAGAGACGGTGCATGAAAACACTAAGATTTTTTTAAATAAATCCTTTACACTAAATGACAAGTACAGTAAGCAACACTGTCACTGCACTTCTTATATATGTGACTGACATGTTTCTATGTATCAAATCTATGTGTGATGCTCTTTCTTTCTGTTATAAATTGTCGGGTACCGCTGCTGAATTGCCGGCCGGCTTTTTTAAAGAGACGGTGCATTAAAACACTAATATTTTTTTAAATAAATCCTTTACACTAAATGACAAGTACAGTAAGCAACACTGTCACTGTACTTCATATATATGTGACTGACATGTTTCTATCTAATCTATGTGTGAAGCTCTATTCTTTCTGTTCTAAATTGTCGGGTACCGGTGTATGCCACTGATGAATTGCCGGCTTTTCATGTTTCACTGTGAGCACTGTTCCCATCGATTTGGGCAACCACCTCCACCAATACATTCTACATTATTGTTAGTTGTTTTCCTTCATGTAGAATTAACCTACAAGGAAAGAAAGGGTTTATTTTCATTCCGATATTTGTGTCCCATTGATTTGCATTGGTTTCCGGTATCGGAATCGGCGATATCCGATACTTTTTGGGTATCGGCCCGATCCAATCCGATCCGATATTTCCTAATATCGGAAGGTATCCCTCAATACTAGTCCTGACCTCAATCCCATTGAAAATCTTAGGGGTGAGCTGAAATCTGCCATTGGGAAAAAGAACCCTGCAAACATTCAAGAGCTTGAACAAACTGCAAAAGAAGAGTGGGAGAAAATTCCAGCTGAGAAGTGCAAGAAGCTTACAGATGGCTACAAGAAATGTCTGGAGGCTGTCAGCAATGACAAAGGGTGTGCAACCAAGTATTAATTAGGGGTGCCATTATTGTGGCACATTCAGTTTTTTCTTTGATATTGCAACATTGAAGTTGAAAAACAATATTGCATTGTTGTATTACTTTGGACCACAAATCCTGAGGATATAACTTTGGTACATTTCCATTTATTTCTGAAGATATTGTACAGTCTACGAAAAAATGAAGGCGTGACAAGAATGGTGAGCAGCACTGTAGTACAATAAATCATTAAAAATTTAAATATATATAGAATATAAAAAATAAAAAAAGATTAAATTAAATTAATAATTAATTTTTTAAAACCTTTTTTTAAAAAGCATTTTCCCTTGCAATTATATACTGTATATATAAAGGATAGAGCTTATGTGTTCAGTAATAATGTTGTCGTGTCAATGGAAGGGTGAAAAAAAATGGTAAGAGGAGGATATATAGATGGAAAACGTCCAATCACTAGCTGCCTCTATCTGTACCAGAAGCTAGGTACCACCCGACCAATTATCCATAGATCATCGCAACCCAGGGAATCATCTATTAACTTTCATAGCTGCAAATCATTATCCGGTAATCTTAAGACAAATTTACATACCAAGAAAGGGGGACATTCAACTCATTTTGGTGAAACATTATTTCTATGTCTGTTATTCCTTTCATTCATCCTGCTCTGTTCAGCCGCTGTTTAGCGTGATAGTATCAATCCTTTATCTAGTAGCCATTCTTCCTTACGGGTTTTCACACAGGACCCGCTAATCTATCAGCAGCTTCCAGCAATACCCACTCCCCTTTTTTCGGCGCTAGTGTTTTAAAGCCTAATTTCTTTCTAGATTCAGCTCCGGACATTTGTGATAGATTATTTCCTCCTATACTCGTATATAGATATAGCCATTTGAATTGCTGTTATGAAATGTTTTGAAATGATTGAAAGTGCATGTTTAACAAAAAAAAATTTCTATTCTTATTAATCTGTTCTCCTCTCCTTTTTTAAGAGGTCTCAGAGTCCTGCCAATATATTGCTTTGAACATGGGCACTGAATTAAATCTATAACTCCTTCACTTTCACACCTTAAAATGCACCCAACAAAAAAATGCAAGTGTATTTCTGCAATTGTCCCATCTTTAATGTAACGGCAGTTCACACATTCATTCCTAGTGCTGTATATGGGAATCACTGACATTTCTACAGTATGTTATATTTTATCTTGATTATCAATATTTCTTGCACGGGGTCCCCATGGTATCATATTACTGATTGTAATTTTTTTATGTGTAATAAATGATTATTAATAGGGGGATTTATATGTGCCTGTAATTATTTTTCTTCAATAAACATAAAGCTAGAATCGCTACAGAATGTGCCTCTGCCATATACTAGTCTGTAGAGTTTGAATACTCGTGCAAGAAGCATTTATCAGGTTTGAATTTTATGAGAAAGTTTGCAGATATATAATGAATATGTGTAAATCAATCTGTACCACTAGGTAAAAATCCTTACATCAAGGAGACCAAGTAGACAAAAGTGAGCACTTCAAGTTAGTGTGTATAAAAAACAAATGATTTTACTGAACAATATCATAGACATTACCAAACACATACATAAAATAAAAACAGATGCCTCTTGTTTGAGGGATGGTAAGAAATGCCAACCCAGTATGCATGAATATTATCTCCTGGTGCACCCCACAAAATAGCATAGAACAACCTAGCAGAGATAGTCACTGCAGAGTAACCTATACCATTACATAATCCAACGATTCCAAGGATTGAAACTATCCAAAGTGCATGTGCATGTCAAAGAAGGAAATTGTTCATTAATTGGGGTGGTCCAGTGGTTAAACAAAAACAAAATAAACCCTGCTTCAAAGTCACCAATCAAGAGATAAATACATAATAAACCCTTAAAGTGCATGTGTATGGAGAATTATAATGCTCAGAATTATAATACACCAATGTCTGGAAATGACAGGGCTACTACAGAGCATGTATATAACTTAGTGTTCACAGAAGCGAAAGAGTCGAGGTGAAAAGCAGTTTATATGCTTGTTAGAAACTCACAACATGTATGGCTATACATGCAATACCGCACGCCTGGAAAACATGGACTGCCTCTGATGTACAAAAAGCCCTGCTAGATGCAATCAAAAATAGGTAAAATGCAGTGGTGTACCACTAATGGAGGCAGACCACACGACTGCTATGGGGCCCGTGAGCTGGGGGGCCCCATAGCAGTCCAGGGGCGGACATATCGCTGCTGGTGCAGCTGTGCCGGGGGGCCCGCCGGTGCAGCGTCTCCCTGCTCGTGGCGGGCAGGGAGCGATCCCTGCATCCCCGCTGCTGACAGGACAGAATGGCAGCGGAGCTGCAGAGATCCATCCTCTGCTTCCTGCCCGCCGCTTCCTCCCTTACACAGGCACGCGCTCCTTGATGACATCATCATGCAGCGCGGGCCTGTGTGAGGGAGGAAATTGCAGCGGCCTGCGGGGGCAGAGAGGTAAGTGTTTTTTTTTGTTTTTTTTTTACTGAAACGCTGGTGAGATCAATAATGGGGCTGATGGAGCTGGAGAGCGCAATAAGGGGGCTGATGGGGCTGGGTAGAGCAATGGTGGGGCTGGTGCGGCTGGGGATAACAATGGTGGGGCTGGGAAGAGCAGTGATGATGCAGCTTGCGGGGGAACGGGCAGAGGGGTAAGTGTTTTTTTTTTTATTTTTACTGAAACGCTGGGGAGAGCAATAATGGTTATGACTGGGCTGGAGAGAGCAAAAGTGGGGCTGATGGGGCTGGTGAGAGCAATGGTAGGGCTGATGGGGCTGGGGAGAGCAATGGTGGGGCTGGGGAGAGCAATGGTGGGGCTGATGGGGCTGGGGAGAGCGCTGATGGGTCTGGGGAGAGCAATGGTGGGGCTGGGAAGAGCAGTGATGGGACTGATGGGGCGGGGAGAGCAATGATGGGGATTAGTAGACCAATGACGGGGATGGGGAGAGCAATGATGGGTTGCTGGGAGAGAGCAATGATGGAGGTGCTGGGAGAGTAATGACGGGGGTTGCTGGGAGAGAACAATGATAGGGGTGCTCGGAGAGAGCAATGACGGGGTGCAGGGAGAGAACAATGATGGGGGTGCTGGGAGAGAGCAATGACGGGGATGCTGGAAGAGAGCAATGATGGGGGTGCTGGGAGAGAGCAATGATAGTGGTGCTGGGACAGAGCAATAATGGGGGTGCTCGGAGAGCGCAATGACGGGGATGCTGGGAGACAACAATGATGGGGTGCAGGGAGAGAGCAATGACGGGGGTGCAGGGAGAGAGCAATGACGGGGGTGCTGGGAGAGAGCAATTACAAGGGTGCTGGGAGAGCAATGACTGGGGTGCTGGGACAGAGCAATGTTGGGGGTGTTGGGAGAGAGCAATGATGGAGGTGCTGGGACAGAGCAATGATGGGGGCGCTTGTATATTTTCCGTGTGCACATAGCCTTACAGTTAATTGGGGAGAGTCACAGAGACTGAATAATTTATATTATTGGCAGGTGCAGATTATAGTTAATGGGGGGCACAGTGCTGCTTATCACTTTATATTTTGATTACTAAGTGGCTACCCCTAGTATATTAATGGGGGATAACAGACCTGTATTCAGGGGCGCAGTGCAGGAGAGACACATGTATATATACAATATATGTGACCTTGTTATTATCTAGGCTGGAGATCATCATGACAAGACGAATCGTGACTGGGAGATGTCGACATGAAGGTCTGACCAGATGGAGAAGAAGCAGCAGAAACCGACTCTGATCAGGCGAGACGTCAGCGGTAAGTGCCTGGATGTAAATATTATTCTGTATCTGCGCTGTATGACTTGGAGTGATAATGTTACATATAAAATCCCTTAGGCTGCATTCTCACATTTGTGTAAAATGTCAGATTTTTTTATCGGATGGTCCACGGACTTGTAGAGTTTTATAGATCACGGATCACGGATCTGAGAATGAGATCTGTGAGGATCAGAGAATGTCCTGTTCTGATCCGATTTTGAGGATTACAATAGGACATGCTCAATGCGTCTGTAAAACAGGGTAGCACACTGACACTGCACACAAATGCAGGAATATAGCCGTATTATGTATAGCACAGTCCCTTAGTACATAGTGTAATCACTTATTATGTATAGCATACGCCCTTAGTATATAGTGTACTCGCTTATTATGTATAGCGCCGTCCTTAGTTATATAGTTTCATCTTTTATTATATATAACACCCTCCCTTTTTACCTACCATCCTCTCTAGTTCTAGAGCTCACAATTGGGGGATCATACTGTGTTGGGGTCAGCAAACTTTGCCCTGGTAGTTGAGGTGAGGTACAGTAGGGTCATTATACTGCGCATGTGGAGGAATTCACCATGGGGGTATCATACTGTGTTTGGGGGACACTTTTGTTGGTATCACACTTCATGGGACAATGAAAGAGGGGTCTAGGACGTCAGCAGGAGGAAAATTACTATGTAAAGGCTGGAAGGTTGTGTGATCTGCTCTTCTGTGACACCGACAATTATTTACATTTTTTTGGGGGGGGGCCCAATTTGAACTTCTGCTATGGGGCCCCATGAATCCTATGTACGCCCCTGGTAAAATGTATTGCTAATAGCATTGTGCCACTTACACAGTGGAGTGTGAGACAGGGTTTGTCCTGCATCCCTCTTCCCCGACGCGCATTTTGTCCACACTTCCTCAGGGCCGTGTCAGAGGAGAGGGACGCTGGACCTTTTAAGTGATCACTGTACCAATGGTTGACGGAGGCTAGATATCACATGATTTAAACCTTCAGGGTTGTGAAGGATATGACGTGGCACATCGTAGGATTTTTTACCTTGTACATTGATTTACAGTTGTCCCTGTGACACTATGTTTGTTTTCAATCATTTTTATTAATATTTTATAACAGTTCAAGGGGTAGGGATATGGTTAGGGAATAGAGGAATATATGGGGGACGGGAGAGTAATGGATAAGTGTGGGAAAATGGATAAGGGGAAGGAGAACTCAAAATTGAATAAACAGTAGAATATATAGTATTACAACAAGTAAATTAAGATGAAAATCAAAATTTGGTTATAGAACAACTTAGTCGTAATATAATAGATATCCAATTAAATCTAATAAGTATATGTATTAATAATTTAAGTAACAATCAGGAATATATTTCAGGCCACTTTGTTCATTTTTTGAAATATTTGTTAAGGTTATTATTAGAGTTTGCAAATCAGTATTCATATAATTTATGTAGAGCCATTTTTTCTTTAATAACTGAAAAGATAGGTACATCCGTTTTTTTCCAGTAAGATGCAATGGCATTTTTAACTACCATATTTTTCGGACTATAAGACGCACCGGACCATAAGACGCACCTAGGTTTTAAAGGAGGAAAATAGGAAGAAAAAATGTAAGCAAAAAATGTGGTCCTGATGCCCTGTTATGGGGGAGGGGGTCTGCTGGTGACACTGGCATTGGGGTAATGTCCCTCAATTCTGTTAATATCCTCTATCCTGGTATGTATGGCCTCTCCTTCCTGGTATAAGTGGCCCCCATCCCATCCTGGTATGCATGGCACCCCTTTATCCCCCATCCTGGTATGCATGGCACCCCTTTATACACCATCCTGGTATGCATGACACCCCTTGAGCCCCCATCCTGGTATGCATGGCAACCCTTGAGCCCCCATCCTGGTATGCATGGCACCCCTTGAGCCCCCATCCTGGTATGCATGGCACCCTCTGAACCCCCATCCTGGTATGCATCTTGCCCCGCTTCAAGTGGACCGGGTGAGAGGCCCGAATCTATGAATGTAAAAGTGAACAGCTCTTCAGAGTGTCCATGTGTGGGATCAGTTGTCTCTGGGCGCTTGGCATGGTGGGAGGAAGGAGGATCAGGGTGAGGAATATGCGGTCCAGACTCACAGCTACTGAGACTTGACCGTGTGGAAGACAGGGTGGTGGTGGTGGCTAAGTGACTGGAAGCATTATCCGCTATCCAACGAACAACCTTTTGACACTGCTCTGGGTTCAATAGTGGTGTGCTGCGGTCCCCTAGCAGTTGGGACAGTAAGGTCGGGCGAGAAGATGTGGGTGTTTGTTGTGGCACAATTTCAGCTTGCCCACGGCCTTGTCCTCGGCCTCTGCATGCACCATCACCATCACGTCCAGTTCCCCGTCCCTTGCTACGTGCCTTGCCCATTTGTCTTGTCCTCGGCAGAGATGAGGGGGTTGGAGGGGGCAGTGGTGGGCAGAGGAAGGAGTTAAAAGTATTAAATAACCATTTGGACTTGAAAAATAAGGACAGGGTCGGACTGGCCTGGCGGAATGCCAGTGAAATGCCAGGTGGGCCCCACAGAAGGAGAGGAAAAAAAACTTTTTTTGTAAGGACATAGGTCTTTTAAAAGTGCGGGTGGCAGGAGAACGCGCATGCAGACCTGACCCGCCGTGATGACCATGGCCGGCGTCACCGCCACTAGGCGCACCCATGTAAGTGTTGGGGCCCCGGGGTTGAGGGACACCGGCACGCTACTGGGCCTATGAGTCGGGGGAGGGAGAGCCCCCTACGGAGAGGGGGAGCGCCCCCTTCAGGAGGGAGAGCCCCCGCCCCCACCTCTCCTCCTCAAATACTTACCTATCCTCCTCGTTCCCTGCAGCTCCAGTGGTGTTAGCGTCTTCTGATTCTGACGTCTCAGGGCAGAGGGCGAGGTGACATCACTACCGCACTCTGCTCTGAGCACTGCAGAGTCAGAAGACGACGTGCTGAGTACACCAAACCTGCAGGGAACGGGAGAGGTATTTGATTTTTTTTATGTATGCAGCATCATGGGGGCCCATATACTGTATGGAGCAGCATCATGTGGGCCCATATACTGTATGGAGCAGCATCATGGAGGCCCATATACTGTATGGAGCAGCATCATGAAGGCCCATATACTGTATGGAGCAGCATCATGGGGGCCCATATACTGTATGGACCAGCATCATGGGGGCCCATATACTGTATGAAGCAGCAGCATGGAGGCCCATATACTGTATGGAGCAGCATCATGGAGGCCCATATACTGTATGGAGCAGCATCATGGGGGCCCATATACTGTATGTACCAGAATCATGGGGGCCCATATAATGTAAGGAGCAGCATCATGGGGGCCCATATATTGTATGGAGCAGCATCATGGGGGCCAAATACTGTATGGAGCAGCATCATGGGGTCCAATATATTGTATAGAGCAGCATCATGGGGGCCCATATACTGTATGGAGCAGCATCATGGAGGCCCATATACTGTATGGACAACAAAGAAAATGACGGCACTTCCACTACAAAAATTAGGTGTGAACAGGTGCTTACTAAGAGCAGCTATCTCCATATATAATGAACAAATAACACTGAGTATATAGATATGAAATATGAAATATGAATAACATAACTGCTGTAGAAAATAGAAATAAATGAAAAATTTTTTGAAAATTTATTTTTAGCGCATGTAAATATGAAGTATGAAAAATGAATAGCATTACTGCTGTAAATAAATGAGAAATCTTAGCGTATAAATTGGCCAATTCATGTGTCCCTGATAGCCGCGGTAAGGCGTTTCTCGATGTCAGGACCTACCAATGTGAATACCTCTCTAAGAGGTACACATAATCAGACAGAGGTCTCTTAGAGAGGTATTCACATTGGTAGGTCCTGACATCGAGAAACGCCTTACCGCGGCTGTCGGGTACACATGAATTGGCCAATTTATACGCTAAGATTTCTCATTTATTTACAGCAGTAATGCTATTCATTTTTCATACTTCATATTTACATGCGCTAAAAATAAATTTTCAAAAAATTTTTCATTTATTTCTATTTTCTACAGCAGTTATGTTATTCATATTTCATATTTCATATCTATATACTCAGTGTTACAGTGTGCTACTTTATTTGTTCTTCATATACTGTATGGAGCAGCATCATGTGGGCCAGTATACTGTATGGAAGAGCATCATGGGGGCCCACATACAGTATGGAGCAGCATCGTGGGGGCCCACAAACTGTATGGAGCAGCATCATGGGGGTCAATACACTGTATGGAGCAGCATTACATGGGGCCAATATACTGTATGGAGCAGCATTACATGGGGCCAATATACTGTATGGAGCAGCATTACATGGGGCCAATATACTGTATGGAGCAGCATTACATGGGGCCAATATACTGTATGGAGCAGCATCATATGGGGCCAATATACTGTATGGAGCAGCATTGCATGGGGCCAATATACTGTATGGAGCAGCATTATATGGGGTCAATATACTGTATGGAGCAGCATTACATGGGGCCAATATACTGTATGGAGCAGCATTACATGGGGCCAATATACTGTATGGAGCAGCATTACATGGGGCCAATATACTGTATGGAGCAGCATCATATGGGGCCAATATACTGTATGGAGCAGCATTGCATGGGGCCAATATACTGTATGGAGCAGCATTATATGGGGTCAATATACTGTATGGAGCAGCATTACATGGGGCCAATATACTGTATGGAGCAGCATTACATGGGGCCAATATACTGTATGGAGCAGCATTACATGGGGCCAATATACTGTATGGAGCAGCATCATATGGGGCCAATATACTGTATGGAACAGCATCATATGGGGCCAATATACTGTATGGAGCAGCATTGCATGGTGCCAATATACTGTATGGAGCAGCATTACATGGGGCCAATATACTGTATGGAGCAGCATTATATGGGGTCAATATACTGTATGGAGCAGCATTACATGGGGCCAATATACTGTATGGAGCAGCATCATATGGGGCCAATATACTGTATGGAGCAGCATTGCATGGGGCCAATATACTGTATGGAGCAGCATTATATGGGGTCAATATACTGTATGGAGCAGCATCATATGGGGCCAATATACTGTATGGAGCAGCATTACATGGAGCCAATATACTGTATGGACCAGCATCATATGGAGACAATATACTGTATGGAGCAGCATTACATGGAGCCAATATACTGTATGGACCAGCATCATATGGAGACAATATACTGTATGGAGCAGCATGACAGGGGGCCAATATACTGTATGGAACAGCATCATATGGGGCCAATATACTGTATGGAGCAGCATGACATGGGGCCAATATACTGTATGGAGCAGCATCATATGGGGCCAATACACTGTATGGAGCAGCATCATATGGGGCCAATATACTGTGTGGAGCAGCATTACATGGGGCCAATATACTGTATGGAGCAGCATTACATGGGGCCAATATACTGTATGGAGCAGCATCATATGGGGCCAATATACTGTATGGAGCAGCATGATATGGCGCCAATATACTGTATGGAGCAGCATGACATGTGGCCAATATGCTGTATGGAGCAGCATCATATGGGGCCAATACACTGTATGGAGCAGCATCATATGGCACCAATATACAGTATGGAGCAGCATTACATGGGGCCAATATACTGTATAGAGCAGCATCATATGGGGAAAATATACTGTATGGAGCAGCATTACATTGGGCCAGTATACTCTATGGAGCAGCATTACATGGGGCCCATAATTCTGTATGGAGGTGGTCACTGTATTACCTGTATATTTCTGTATTACAGCATATATAGGTACTCTGTATATGCTGTAATGTCTCTGGTGATCACTGTATTACCTGTACACCGACACTATATACAGAGCTCCTGTGTATTATGTCACCAGTGGTAATATTAATGTTATTAGTATTGTGTTTTTTATTAATGATCAGTATTGTATTATTCGGTCACTGAGGTGGTAATATATGATCTGGTCATGGTGTGGAGGTATTTGTTCCTTGTACAGTATGTGGTATTATTCGGTCACTATGTGGTAGTAATACATGCTCTGGTCATGGTGTGACAGTATTATTCAGTCACTATGTGGAGGTAATATGTGGTCTGGTCATGGTGTGACTGTATTAATTGCCTGTATGTGGTATTTGGTCAATATGTGGTCTGGTCATGGTGTGGCGGTATTTATCTCTTGTATGTGGTGGTATTGGTCTTGGTATAGTGGATTGTGTTGTGTATGGAGGTCACTTGTTCCCTTTGATATCAATAAGGGGAAGATTCTTGATTTCCAATGGAGATTAAATACTTGGATGTTTAACGCCTCCCTGTCCTGTGGCTATTGCACAGTAGCAAATATGCACTTACAGGGGTTCTACGGTGAAAACAAGTAATCACCTCTCCTAAGGCCATGTTCACATGTTCAGCATATGGTCAGTATTTTACATCAGTATTTGTAAGACAAAACCAGGAGTGGGTGAAAAATGCAGAAGTGGTGACATCTTTCTACTTTACTTTTCCTCTGATTGTTCCTCACAAATACTGATGTAAAATACTGACCAAATGCTGATCGTGTGAACGTGGCCAAAGGATAAATAAGTTATTGAATGCTGTGACCTGGAGAATGTGCAACCTTTATCCCCATTAGTATGGAGCGGCAAGTACGACTCGACCACTGATCCATTTATTCCCTAAGGGGCTGCACTTGGCTTTTTCTGGAAGCCCCCAAAGAGGATGAATGGAGCTACGGTCAGACATACCACATGCCGCTCCGTTTTAAAATGGGGATAAAAGTGTCCTGTCAGGGATAAAAGTTCCCCATTCTTTCAATCAGTGCGGTTTGCAATGCATAAGGAGAAAGGATTACCAGCTTCATGAATAGTTCAAAAAATAGGTTTCTTTATTGTGACAAAAGCTCTTTAAAAACAGATTCCATAGTCACATAGTGTAGCCAGGGCAACGCGTTTCGAACGCTAAAGATGCGTTCTTTGTCAAGACTACAGTAATTGTACATCCCAGTTATGGTGGCGCACAGTAGATGTGCAGGAGCCGCCTGTGATTTACAGTCGACGCTCCACTATAACAGGGATAACGGCTAACAGGTATGTGCATATAGCTGTAGGGTGGGCCCCTAGGGTCAATTTCCCCTGTGGGCCCCAGACACCCCAGTGTGACCCTGGATAAGGAAGATACGAGGGTTGTGAAGTAAGCCTGTTTAGCAGAGGTAAGGGCTGATTTGAAAGCGAGTGTTGCTTGTTTGAATGCCGAGAAGTCATCTTGCGAATGTGTTTTCTTCCAATGCCGCTCCATGACCCCAGGGCCGCCATCAGGGCATTACTACCCTTACTACTGTATGGGGCCCGGTGAAAAGAAGCAAGAAGGGGGGGCAGGCACGCTGGCAGCCCGGGGCCCCTCTCTTTGCTTCTTCTTACCGGGCCTCAGGGGTAACAGTTAAATGCCCGATGCACCCGGCAGACGGAAATGGGTGCTTTACCTTTAAGCAGCGGCCAGGTGCATCATGGTCCTGACTCCAATCTCCTGACACACTGCATGCTCATCTTCATTCCTGAGCAGAGCAGCATGTCTCGGAGGCGGTGGCTAGTGTGTGAGTAGCAGGAGGAGGAAGCTGCTGCTGAGTTTGGTGGTGAGTGGGGCCTGGTGGTGCTCAGAGGGGCCTGCTGATGGTGATGAGGGGGCCTGCTGATGGTTATGCGGGGCCTGCTGATGGTTGTGGGGGGCCTGGTGATGGCAGGACCTGCTGCTAGTGATGGGCGGCCTGCTGCTGGTGATGCGGGGGCCTGCTGATTGTGGTGGGGGGGCCTGCTGATGACGGTGGGGGGGCCTGCTAATGGTGATGAGGGGAGGCTGCTGCTTCTGGTGGTGAGGGGAGGCTGCTGCTGGTTCTGAGGGGAGGCTGCTGCTGGTTCTGAGGAGAAGCTGCTGCTGGTGCTGAGGGGAGGCTGGTGCTGAGGGGAAGCTGGTGCTATTGCCAAGGGGAGGCTGCTGCTGCTGGTGGTGAGGGGAGGCTGCTGCTGGTTCTGAGGGGAGGCTGCTGCTGGTGCTGAGGAGAAGCTGCTGCTGGTGCTGAGGGGAGGCTGGTGCTGTTGCCAAGGGGAGGCTGCTGCTGGTGCTGAGGAGAGGCTGCTGGTGCTGAGGGGAGGCTTGTGCTGAGGGGAGGCTGGTGCTGGTGCCAAGGGTAGGCTGCTGCTGGTGCTAAGGAGAGGCTGCTGGTGCTGAGGGGAGGCTTGTGCTGAGGGGAGGCTGGTGCTGGTGCTGAGTAGAGGCTGCTGGTGCTGAGGGGAGGCTTGTGTGGAGGTTGCTGCTGGTGCTGAGGGGAGGCTGCTACTGGTGCCAAGGGGAAACTGCTGCTGGGAGGAGGCTGGTGCTGGTGCCGATGGGAGGCTGGTGCTGGTTCCGAGGGGAGGCTGCTGCTTGTGCCGAGGAGAGGCTGGTGCTGGTGCCGAGGGGAGGCTGGTGCTGGTGTCGAGGGGAGGCTGCTGCTGGTACCGAGGAGAGGCTGCTGCTGGTGCAGAGGAGAGGCTGCTGGTGCTGAGGGGAGGCTTGTGGTGAGGCTGATGCTGGTGCTGAGGGGAGGCTGCTGCTGGTGCTGAGGGGAGGCTGTTGCTGGTGGTGAGAGGAGGCTGGAGGTGAGGGAAGGCTGGTGGTGGAGAGGGGAGGTTGCTGCTGGTGATGAGGGGAGGCTGCTGCTGCAGCTGCTGAGGGGAGGCAGCTGCTGGTGCTGAGGAGAGGCTGCTGAGGTGGTGAGGGAAGGCTGCTGATGTTGGTGAGGGGAGACTACTGGTGGTGGTGAGGCGAGGCTGCTGGTGATGAGGGGAGGTTGCTGCTGGTGATGAGGGGAGGCTGCTGCTGGTGATGAGAGGAGGTTGGTGCTGAGTGGTGGCTGGTGCCGAGGAGAGGCTACTGCTGGTGCTGAGGGGAGGCTGATGGGGAGGCTGCTGCTGGTGATGAGGGGAGGCTGGTGATGAGGGGAGGCTGCTGGTGGTTGTGATGAGGGGAGGCTGGTGGTGATGAGGGGAGGCGGCTGATGTTGGTGAGGGGAGACTACTGGTGGTGGTGAGGCGAGGCTGCTGGTGGTGAGGCGAGGCTGCTGGTGATGAGGGGAGGTTGCTGCTGGTGATGAGAGGAGGTTGGTGCTGAGTGGTGGCTGGTGCCGAGGAGAGGCTACTGCTGGTGCTGAGGGGAGGCTGATGGGGAGGCTGCTGCTGGTGATGAGGGGAGGCTGGTGATGAGGGGAGGCTGCTGGTGGTTGTGATGAGGGGAGGCTGGTGGTGATGAGGGGAGGCGGCTGGTGGTGGTGAGAGGAGGCTGCAAGTGGTGGTGAGGGGAGTCTGCTGGTGGTGGTGAGGGGAGGCTGCTGCTGGGGGGAGGCTGCTGCTGGTATTGAGGGGAGGCTGCTGGTGGTTCTGAGTTGAGGCTGTTGCTGGTGCTGAGGGGGGCCTGTTTCTGAGGGGAGGCTGCGTCCGGCAGGGTGAGGCTGGTGCTGAGGGAAGGCTGCGACCAGCAGCGAGAGGCTGAGGAGGCGGTGGCGAGGACGACCAGGGCTAGTCGACAAGGATATGCCAATTGCATATCAAGATGATGCCAACCTCTGTGGACAGGTAGAAGGAACAAGAGTAGTTGACAAATAGGGTGATCAATAGACCTTGGAATAATAATAACTTCCACAATTGGATGTGTTTAAATAAAATGTTCCTGTGCTGAGATAATCTTATACATGTGCCCCTGCTGTGTACTGTGTAATGGCTGTGTCTGACCGTGCAGGAACATGGTCTGATCATACCACATCTCCTGGGCAGGGGAGGAAGAAAAAGAATATACAGACATTACAGCAGGGGATCACAGCTGATTCTTTCTGTGAGGTAAAACATTTCACTGCCTGTTTTTAAACAATGTTTTACTTCAAAGAAAGAAACAGTTGGGATCCCATGCTGAAATGTCTGTATACTCTTTTGTTTCCTCCCCTTAGCATGAGATGTGGTTGTGGCACCCCAGGGGTCCGGTTGCCACAGTGGCATTGCCTCCCTCACAAGAGTTGATGCCATGCCTGGAAGCAAGCAGGAGTCCCCTAATCAGGTTTTACTAAGCATGCAACACTTTCCTGGCTCCAGACCAGCAAGGGGAGTCCCTCCCCTTGGCAACTGGGATCTGGGGGCGTGGTTAGTGAGACTTAGTGTGTGAGGAGTTGAAGTCAGGACATCGAGGAGAGAGGAGCTGGGGACTGGAGCTGCGCGGCAGCTCACCCCAGAAGAACCAGCACAGAAGAACCGGACACCGGAGTCCGAGGCTGTGGGGCACCGAAGGCCCAGCAGTAGAAACCGGAGGGCAGGAGACTGCAGGTCTCCTGGCCCCATCAGACGCCCAAAGGCTCAGCAGCACCGCAGGGTTCAGCACCGCCACGTGAGAGCGACGCACCAGCAAGGCCCGAGCTGCCTGCCATACGGGTGAGCACAGAAACGTTGCACTCAGGGACGAGGGCCGCGCACAGCTACAAGCAGCAGGGCCAAAGAGTTTAGTGTAAAGGGAAGGCCTCCAATTTCACCTGGCAAGGAGGATTCTTTACTTGCTTCCAGGATGCCCGGACTTCCACTTCTAGCCAGCACCCTAGTCCCGGCTTGTCTAATCACCACCAGTAAAGATAAGAGGAAACCGCCATTGAGTTGTGGATTATTGCTGCGCCATCAACCCCTGCACTACAACGTCCAGCATGACCCATAACATCTACACTGCCCTGGAGCTAAGTTCTACCTGTGGAGAGCCACACTATCCCTGCTGCAGTAACATCAGCTCCAGAGGACCTGCTCCTCAGCGGCGGCTCCCCTAGCCGCATACCACAGGTGGCGTCACAAACTTTATACAATCACCATAAATCCCCTATCAATAACCCCTCGGTCACGGACCGGGTCACCGCTACTGTGACATCCCCCAGCATTTACCGGCCCGGCACCGGGTACCCCACGGCCCAGAGGGCGCGTCATGGTATGATCAGACCGTGTTCTGTACACGGTCAGACACAGCCATTACATTATTCAAAGATCTATTGATTAAAATTAACTTTTGTTCGTGGGAAAACCCCTTTAAGTTCATGTATTAATTTGTCCACCATCTCAGTACATGATTATATGATACAATCATTCCCTCTGCTCCTGAAAGGGGGGAGGGGAGGGAATGATTGATATAAGTGTATACAGTGCATTGTGAAAGTATTTGGTCCCCTTGAACTTTTCTAACTTTTGCCACATTTCTGGCTTCAAACATAAAGATATAAAATTCTATTTTTGGGGGAAGAATCAAAAACAAGTGGGACACAATCGTGAAGTGGAACGAAATTTATTGGAAATGTTAAACTTTTTTAACAAATTAAAAACTGTGGGACTGCTGGCTTGTGGATTTAGACTGGACAACCCCTTTAAGGCTCCTTCAGCCATCAGTGAATATCGGTCTGTGCTCGGACCGCAATGCATGGACTTGCCGCGGGTCTCCTGACCTCAACTCAGCAGCCTCACAGCATGTATGAGGATGCGGGTCAGCATGATTGGTGCCCAGTCCAAGCACTGCAGACTGAGAGCAGAACGATTTCTCACTTCCAGTATTTACACTGTCATAATAATAAAGATGTTTCCCAATCATATACAGTGCATTGTGAAAGTATTTGGCCCCCTTGAACTTTTCTACCTTTTGCCACATTTCTGGCTTCAAACATAAAGATATAAAATTCAAATTTTTGGGAAAGAATCAACAACAAGTGGGACACAATCGTGAAGTGGAACGAAATTTATTGGATATTTTAAACTTTTTTAACAAATTAAAAACTGAAAAGTGGGGCGTGCAATATTATTCAGCCCTCTTGAGTTAATAATCGCCATCTTTTGCTGCGATTACAGCTGAAAGTCGCTTGGGGTATGTCACTATCAGCTTTGCACATCGAGAGGCTGAAATTCTTGCCCATTCTTCCTTGCAAAACAGTTCGAGCTCATTGAGGTTGGATGGAGGGCGTTTGTGAACAGCAGTTTTCAGCTCTTTCCACAGATTCTCGATTGGATTCAGGTCTGGACTTTGACTTTGCCATTCTAACACCTGGATACGTTTATTTTTGAACCATTTTATTGTAGATTTTGCTTTATGTTTGGGATCATTGTCTTGTTGGAAGATAAATCTCCGTCCCAGTCTCAGGTCTTTTGCAGACTCCAACAGGTTTTCTTCCAGAATGGTCCTGTATTTGGCTCCGTCCATCTTCCCATCAATATTAACCATCTTCCCTGTCCCTGCTGAAGAAAAGCAGGCCCAAACCATGATGCTGCCACCACCATGTTTGACAGTGGGGATAGTGTTTTGAGGGTGATGAGCTGTGTTGCTTTTACGCCAAAGATATCGTTTTGCATTGTGGCCAAAAAGTTTGATAATGGTTTCATCTGACCAGAGCACCTTATTCCACATGTTTGGTGTGTCTCCCAGGTGGCTTGTGGCAAACTTCAAATGAGACTTTTTATGGATATCTTTGAAAAATGGCTTTCTTCTTGCCACTCTTCCATAAAGGCCAGATTTGTGCAGTGTATGACTGATTGTTGTCCTATGGACAGACTCTCCCACCTCAGCTGTAGATCTCTGCAGTTCAACCAGAGTGATCATGGGCCTTTTGGCTGCATCTCTGATCAGTCTTCTCCTTGTTCGAGATGAAAGTTTAGAGGGACGGCTGGGTCTTGATAGATTTGCAGTGGTCTGATAATCCTTCCATTTCAATATGATCGCTTGTACAGTGCTCCTCGAGATGTTAAAAACTTGGGAAATCTTTTTGTATCCAAATCCGGCTTTAAACTTCACCACAACAGTATCTCGGACCTGCCTGGTGTGATCCTTGGTCTTCATGATGCTCTCTGCACTTGAAACAGAACCCTGAGACTATCACAGAGCAGGTGCATTTATACGGAGACTTGATTACACAAGGTGGATTCTATTTATCATTACCAGTCATTTAGGACAGCATTGGATCATTCAGAGATCCTCACTGAACTTCTGGACTGAGTTTGCTGCACTGAAAGTAAAGGGGCCGAATAATATTGCACGCCCCACTTTTCAGTTTTTAATTTGTTAAAAAAGTTTAAAATATCCAATAAATTTCGTTCCACTTCACGATTGTGTCCCACTTGTTGTTGATTCTTTCCAAAAAAATTGAATTTTATATCTTTATGTTTGAAGCCAGAAATGTGGCAAAAGGTAGAAAAGTTCAAGGGGGCCAAATACTTTCACAATGCACTGTATATGATTGGGAAACATCTTTATTATTATGACAGTGTAAATACTGGAAGTGAGAAATCGTTCTGCTCTCAGTCTGCAGTGCTTGGACTGGGCACCAATCATGCTGACCCGCATGCTCATACATGCTGTGAGGCTGCTGAGTTGAGGTCAGGAGACCCGCGGCAAGTCCATGCATTGCGGTCCGAGCACAGACCGATATTCACTGATGGCTGAAGGAGCCTTAAAGGGGTTGTCCAGTCTAAATCCACAAGCCAGCAGTCCCTCTGTGTCACTGACTGAAGACTTGTGAATCCACACATCGTAAGCACTGTGAGGATTCGCTGGTGTCAGAGCCAGGAATGGCAATCACTTGGCTTCAAGGATGTGAAATGCAGACTCCCAGCCAGAAGGGGGGGTGTGGAGATAGAGGGAGAACAAACAGGTGGGCAGGTGAATTTAAAGGGTTGGCTCTGCCGTGAAGTACCGAGTGGTGGGACTTTATTTGAACAGTCATCCTGTGCTGACAGAGTCCCTTTAAACATAAGTCATACTCATCTTCTGGCGTCTTCATCAATTTTCAGCACTGCTTCGGTCTTGCGGCGCCATCTTGTGAACGCAGCTTCTGACTGACTGGAAGTCAGAAGCTATGTCACAATCTCTCAATGCAAGTCTGAAAGCCTGAACGATGCTCTCATATACTTGATCTGGTCATGGTGTGACAGTATTTGTCTCTTGTATGTGGTATTATTCAGTCACTATGTGGTGGTAATATGTGGTGTGGTCACAGTGTGGCAGAAAGTAGAGTTTTTCCAAGAGTGGTCGGTGGGACTGTGGAAGGTTTGAGGAGTGGAGGCGGAGCTGGGATGAAGCCTGGGTGGAGTTTCAAGGGGGCCCCAAAATTTTGCCAGTATGGGGCACCGAAATTCCTAGCAGCAGCCCTGCACGACCCTGGACACTTGCCAAAGCTTTTTAGTGATGCTATTGTGCCAGTTTTGTCTATTGATTCGTCACACTCTGTCATGCATGAGAGGGGTAACCGAGTCAATAGCTGGTGCTATGCTAGAGTGGCATTGTAGAAGGCAGTGACACTGTCTGTGTCGTGGAGTGAAGATATGGATGTCAGTGGTAGAATAGAATTAGAGAGTGTGTGAGTGTGGAGACATGCAAGGTTTCTTCAGGGGTGTGCTATTTGCTGACATGGGTGACAGGTGAGGAGGACAGAGATGAGAAAGTGTTGGAATAATACATATTAATCTGTATGTGTATTGCAACAACTACTGTGCTGTTTCATATGTTGTGCATATTGTGAGGTTGTTAACAAAGTTTAGTTAAAAAAAAAAAAAAAAAAAACTCCCACAGACAGGATGCCCCCTCCTTCTCTTCCTGTGTTGTTGTTATATATCTGATTTGATTTCCTCATGCTGCAGTAACATCATGCTGTGCCTGTGCTGGATATAAATAAACCTACATTCTGTGTTCTAAACTCTGGATGTCACGCGGATTAATCCTCTGCTAACAGGTTATGGGCCCAGATGTACCAGAGTCCCAGAGTCACAGATCCCCAGAACACAGAGGAAAGAAAAGAAAGAAAGACAGCAAACTGAGAAGAAGCAAAGATGGCCACCAGCAGCAGCTCCATGAAATTTACAGTGCCAAGTCTCACTAACCAGAATTATCAATCCTGGAAATTCAAAGTGAAAATGCTGCTAATAAGAGAAGGTACGTGGAAATACACACAGGAGCCTAAACCTGACCCAGTGCCACAGGAGTGGACAGAGATGGATCAGAAAGCACAAAGTACCATATCACTCAGTATAGATGATGACCAGATTGTGCATGTGTGTAAATGTAATACTGCAAAGGAAATGTGGGAGCAGTTGCAAAAGGTACATGAGAGGATAAATTTAAGCAATAAGCTCTATCTCATGAGAAAGCTGTACCAGTCTAAGCTACAGAAAGGCCAGGATATGCAGGATTACATAAGAAGTGTTCTGGAAGTTGTAGAACGCCTGAGAGTCATTGGGGAAGATCTAAAGGACTTTCATGTGGCCGCATTACTGCTTAGTGGCCTTTCAGAGAGGTATGATACGCTTGTAACCGCACTAGATGCGCGTCCAGATGATGAGCTTACACTGGATTATGTCAGGGGGAAGCTCATAAATGAATATAAGCGAAAGGCAGAAGGTGTAAACAGTAGGACATGCAACACAGAATCTGCTTTACAGACACAAAACCTAACTGATAACAGGAAGCACATAAAAGAAACACGTGAATGTTTTGTTTGCAAGAAATCAGGACATTTGAAAGCTGACTGCAGAGTCTGGAAAGCTAGAATGAATCAGCTGAAAAAGCAAAGCAGTCATCAAAGGGTTAAAAGTGCTGTATCTGGAGAAAATGATTCTGTGAATACTGAAACTGCATTTACTGTCAGTGCAAATACATCAAAGCATGCATGGTGTATAGACTCTGGAGCAGCTAGTCACATGACTAATAACAGAGACTTCTTTTCTAAGCTTAACCAAAGTAAATCAGAGAAATTGATTATGGCTAATGGTCAGTACATGACTTCAGAAGGCATAGGAGATGGTTATATTGATTGTCAAATCTCACCAACACAAAGCAGGAAGATCCCAGTAAAGGATGTGCTGTATGTGCCTAGTCTTGAAAGTAATCTACTATCTGTGAAGAAACTCACAAAACAAGGAAATGAAGCTACATTTAAGCATGATAGCTGCATCATCTCAAAGGAAGGTCACACACTAGTAGAGGGAAACATCACAGATGAACTTTATCAGCTGAAATGCAAAGAGTGTGTGTATACAGCGCAACAAGAAGAGCATAAAAACTGTATTCATGTGTGGCATATGCGTCTGGCACACAGAGACCCAGAAGCAATAAGAAAGTTAGTCCAAAAGCAACTAGCTGAGGATATTACAATTGATCTATGTAACCAGACAATGAAGTGTACTAGCTGCATCAAAGGGAAAATGTCTAGGAAAGCTTTTCCTAAGAGAATTAGTACAACAACAGCACAGCCACTAGATTTAATACACACAGATGTCTGTGGTCCAATGAGCACTCTGACCCCAGGGAAGAAGAGATATTTTCTCACATTTATTGATGATCATTCAAGATATACAGTTGTCCACCTGCTTCACAGCAAGAAGGAAGTTCCAGAGAAACTTGAAATATACCAGCTGAAGTATATAATAAATTTGGAAGAATGTCAAAGATTCTACGTGCAGATAATGGGACTGAATATACAAGTAATGAGACACAGAGCATTTTAAAGAAAAATGGAATCCTATTTCAGACCACTGTACCGTACAACCCAGAGCAAAATGGTGTCGTGGAAAGAAGGAACCGAACACTATGTGAAAGTGGAAGAAGCATGTTATTTGATGCAAATCTGCCCACAGTATATTGGGGTGAAGCAATCATGACAGCTTGCTATCTTCAGAACAGACTACCAGGTAAAGCTACAGACAAAACTCCATTTGAGCAATGGAATAGCAGAAAGCCAAAACTACATCACATAAGAATATTCGGAAGTAAAGCATTTGTACATGTTCCCAAAGAAAAGCGAACTAAGTGGGAATCTCACGCTAAGGAAGGTATCCTGGTAGGCTACAGCGAAACCCAGAAAGGTTATAGGATTCTACACCCAGATAAAATATGTGCAAAATACAAGGACCTAAAAACACAGATGTACTGTCTGTGATATTAGATAGCCAAAATACTTCCATGTATTGTTGCGTCCAAAGATATTTTCTTCATATTTCTTCATATTTCTTCATATTCCCCTTTTTTTTTTTCATAATTTCACCTTTATTTCCATTTTTATTTTCATAATAATTTTTTGTTTGGGCTTTAAGTGCGCTCTCGACCTGGGCCATGGCACCACTGTGCGGTTTTGACCTATGAGGTATTTCCAGCTCATGAACCATTGGGGCAGAATATACGCGGTTAGTATATACCGCGGTACATACGGTATGTGCCTGGATGGGTGTCAGCTACTGTATAACTTGGACATATGCCCTGGCCTGGGGTACTTATGGATGGGAGGGCTTCATGTCACCATCCAACACAAGATGTCAGTTGGTTACCTTGTGTGCCCCTTAATCGTCGCTCCGTAGTGTGCGGTTTTTCCTTGTCTGTGATGCGCACACCGGATGTGACGCTTGCGTGTCACGCCCGGCACCTGCGTTCCACATACCGGATGTCAGCTGACCGGAACCGGAAGTGACACGATTGCGAGTATAGCGCGACTAGGATTTAAAAGAGGACTTATCAGAGTGTCAAATGGCGCTGTCTGGTGAATGAGCTGCGCGATTGTGGGCAGCGTGCATACCGCATGTCTTCTCTTTTTTTCCCCTGATGACTAGCTAAGGCAAAGAAACGCGTCGGGAGCGGTATATTGTGATGGGCTGGTGACCCTATGAGACTTGGTCTGCCCCCATCATATGGAGCTATCTTGAAGTCTGAGAGCAGGAACGGATATCAAAATTGGTGAGGATGTTCCATTTCTATATATAGCAAGGTTAAATACTTACCATTGATAGGGTTAATGTTTCTGCGTTCTCACATATTGAGACACAATAAGTTGTTATAGTGTCCCGTAGGCTCCATCATTTTCTTTTTGCCACACTTTCTTGGTTGCGTCAGAGATACAATATGCTTATACAGGGGCGGAACTACCGACCGTGCAGCCGGTTCATTGAACGGGGGCCCCGAGGGAGAGGGGGCCCCTCCAGCCTCCAGCAGGGCCGCCATCAGGGCATGACTGCCCTGACTCCAGTATGGGGCCCGGCCGGTAGGGGCCCCCTCGGAGCCCCCCCTCTTGTGCGTCTCTCTCCTCATGGGGCCCCCGGCCCCATGCTAAGCGCCGGGTCCGGGACATCAGCGCTGCGCTGCTCTGCTGCGGCAGCGCCTTTATGATTCCCCTGACTTCCGGTCATGTGACCGCGCCGTCACATGACCGGAAGTCAGGAGAACCTGGTGTCAGCGATTTGGACGAGCGCCAGGATTCTGCAGGGATCGCATGGGGGTAAGTATAACAAGTTTTATTTTTTTTTTTTAAATACAATTAACTAGGAGTGGGGGGAAATGGGAGATGCACATGGGGGGGAAGGGGAATGGGAGATGCACATATGGGGGGGGGGGATGGGAGATGCACATGGGGGGGAAGGGGAATGGGAGATGCACATATGGGGGGGGGAAATGGGAGATGCACATATGGGGGGGGGAAATGGGAGATGCACATATGGGGGGGGGAATGGGAGATGCACATATGGGGGGGTGAAATGGGAGATGCACATATGGAGGGGGGGGGAAATGGGAGATGCACATATGGGGGGGGAATGGGAGATGAACATGGGGGGGGAATGGGAGATGCACATGGGGGTAGGGGGATGAGAGAGGTGCACATGGGGGGGGAATGGGAGATGCACATGGGGGGAGGGGGATGAGAGGTGCACATGTGGGGGAGGGGGATGAGAGAGGTGCACATGTGGGGGAGGGGGATGAGAGAGGTGCACATGTGGGGGATGAGAGAGCTGCACATGGGGGGGGTGGTGAGAGCTGCACATGTGGGGGGATGAGAGATGCACATGGGGAGGGGGATGAGAGATGTGCACATGGGGGGGATGAGAGCTGCACATGGGGGAATTGGGAGAAAATGAGCTGCACATGGGGGAATTGGGAGTAGGGGGATAATGAGCTGCACATAATGAATGTGGGGTGGGGGAGAGTAAATGATGATGGGGTGGGGAGAGCACGGACATGATATAATGAATTGGGGCAGGGGGTGCATGTAAATAATGAATGCGGGGAGCAGGAAGTATAGAGTAGGGGGCGTTGCGGATGCAGGAGTGTAACTGGTAACAAATTGGTGGAAAGAGTAGAGGTTCTAATTAAATTATATATTAAGTGCCTATTTACAGTTAATGGGGGCACCGTGGTGGATTACAATTTATATTTGGAATGGTGGGTGGCATAATAACTATATATTAATGGTGGGTGCACGTCTGTATTCAGCTGCGTAATGTAGAAGTTGGGGAATGTGCTCTAGATAACTGTGTTATTTTATGCAGAGACGAGTCCTGGCTGGAAGACGTGATGGCGGTCTGTGCTGGATGAAGGAGAAAAGCGTAGCTGAAGGACTTCACCTAGAGACGTCACCAGTGAGTCAGTGTATTACATGTACACTTACACTATATACTATGTACCGGGCTCCTGTGTATAATGTCACTGGTGATCACTGTATTACCTGTACACTGACACTATATACAGAGCTCCTGTGTATAATGTCACTGGTGATCACTGTATTACCTGTACACTGACACTATATACAGAGCTCCTGTGTATAATGTCACTGGTGATCACTAGATTACCTGGACACTTAAATTATACATACCATGTATAGAGCTCCCGTGTATAATGACACTTATGGTAATATTAGTAATGTGGTGGTAATATGTGGTCTGGTCATGGTGTGGCAGTTTTTCTTCCTTCTGTGTGGTATTATTCGGTCACTATGTTGTGGTAATATGTGGTCTGGTCATGGTGTGGCGGTATTCCCTGTATGTGGTATTATTGGTCATTTAAAAAAAAATGTATATGACACATTCCCTTAAAGAAAACGAAATAAAAATATATCTAAAAAGAGTATTGGATGTTTTAAGAAAATTTTAATAGGTTAGAGTAGGGCCCGGCCAGAAGAGTCTACCTTATCGTGGTGGCGGCTTTAAAAATCTTTTGGCCAAAACAAAAGCTGCTGGCTATGTATGTGCCGCCGTCACATGGCCGAACGTCAGGAGAACCTGGTGGCAGCGACGTGGACGAGCGCCAGGATTCTGCAGGGATCGCATGGGGGTAAGTATAACAAGTTTTATTTTTTTTAAATACAATTAATTAACTAGGAACGGGGGGGATGAGATGCACGGGGGGATGAGAGATGCACATGGGGGGGGGGGTGAGAGATGCACATGTGGGGGGGTGAGAGATGCACATGGGGGGGATGAGAGATGCACATGGGGGGGATGAGAGATGCACATGGGGGGCGATGAAAGATGCACATGGGGGGCGATGAAAGATGCACATGGGGGGGGATGAGAGATGCACATGGGGGGGTTATGTTTACATAACTTTGTTGCCTTATGAAGGGCAGGGGGGGGCCCCAAAAATTTCTTGCACAGGGGCCCACTACAGTCTGTGTCCGCCCCTGTGCTTATATGACATATATCTATATCTTTGGACGCAACAATACATGGAAGTATTTTGGCTATCTAATATCACAGACAGTACATCTGTGTTTTTAGGTCCTTGTATTTTGCACATATTTTATCTAGTGGTAATAAATGTTAAGTTTTACATTTCTATAGCACTACACCTGCTTGTGTTTACATTTATTTTTTTGTGTAGTTATTTCTAAAACCCCTGCTGCTGCATTTTGATTCTACACCCAGAAACAAACTAGATCACAATAAGTAGAGATGTAGTGATTGATGAGAACTTTGTATCACCCAAGTTTTGTGACATCACGCCAGTAGTCCAGCTGAAGTCACAATTACAAGACAGCAACAAGGAGGATGTAGAGGTCTGGCTGGATTCTTCAACTAATGAAGGAACAACAGAAAAATCAGGTGAATCTGAAATCAGGAGATCGTCAAGATCAAGCAAAGGTATACCAGCTAAACGTCTATCCTACATTGTCAAGACACTACCTGAGTCAGAGCCGCAGTCATGGGATGAAATGCAAGCACTACCTGTCCATGAAAGAACAAAGTGGATCGATGCCGCTAATGAGGAAATCAAATCGCTTCATCAACTCCAAACTTGGAAACTCACCAAGCTACCACAGGGCAAAAAGGCAATCAAGTGCAAGTGGGTCTTCAAAACCAAATATGACTCAGAAGGTAAAGTCCACAGATTCAAAGCAAGGTTGGTCGCAAAAGGATATTCTCAAAAGTATGGCGAAGATTACGATGCTACATTTGCTCCAGTCACTAAACAGACCACGTTCAGAGCTTTGTTAGCTGTAGTTGCTGTACAAAAGATGTATGTCAGACATTTGGATATAAAAACTGCCTTTTTAAATGGTGACATTGAGGAGGACTTATACATGACTCAACCTGAAGGTTATGTAAAAAGAGGTCAAGAGAATCTTGTTTGCAAACTACAAAAATCTCTCTATGGTCTTAAGCAATCAGCAAGAGCATGGAACACCAAGATGAATAAAGTCATGTTGGAATACAAAATATACAGATGGAAAGTGGATGTATATTCTCTTATATGTGGACGACGTGATTGTTGTTCATCAAGACGACGCAGAAATTGGAAAAATGACTGAAATTCTGAATCAGCACTTTGAATCAAAAGACCTTGGAAGTGTGACATATTATCTAGGAATCCAAATCCAGAGAGAGGAAGATGGAAGTTTTCTTCTAAACCAAAGTGCAAAAATTAATTTGATTCTGAATCAGTTTAAAATGTCAGAGGTCAAAGGTATATCAACCCCAATGGAACCATCCTACCTGAAGCTGGAAGGAGAAGATGACCTGTTGCCTAACAATGAGAAATATCGTCAGGCAGTGGGGACACTTCTATACATATCAACTATGACTCGACCGGATATCACAACAACAGTTGGAATCCTTTGCAGATATGTGGAAAAACCGCGCCAAAGAGACTGGAATGCTGTTAAGAGACTTCTCCGATATTTGAAAGAAACGCAAGATGTAAATTTAAAACTATCTGCAGCAGGAGATCTAGAACTTACCGGCTATGTAGATGTGGATAGGGCTGGTGATTCGCGTGATCATAAATCCACAAGTGGATACTTGTTTAAAGTTGGAGAAAGTTCAATCTCCTGGTCTAGTAGGAAACAAGTGTCTGTTGCCTTGTCATCTACAGAAACGGAGTATGTGTCCGCAGCCTATGCAAGCCAGGAGGTTGTTTGGCTAAGACAATTGATGGACGATCTTGGCAAACCGACAACTCAGCCGACGGTGATTTATGAGGACAACCAAGGATGCATTAAACTTGCATGCAGTGAAAAAATCAGTGCTAGAACCAAGCACATTGACGTCAGACATCATCATCTACGTGATTTGATAGATCGTGGGATAATTCACTTTGTCTATTGTGAAACTGATAAGATGGTAGCTGACATTATGACAAAGCCATTGCCACGAGCTAGGTTAAAAGAATTGAGAACCACAATGGGACTAAGAGGATAAGTAGTTGTTGAGTGGGGGTGTTGGAATAATACATATTAATCTGTATGTGTATTGCAACAACTACTGTGCTGTTTCATATGTTGTGCATATTGTGAGGTTGTTAACAAAGTTTAGTTAAAAAAAAAAAAAAACTCCCACAGACAGGATGCCCCCTCCTTCTCTTCCTGTGTTGTTGTTATATATCTGATTTGATTTCCTCATGCTGCAGTAACACCAGACTCCATGCTGTGCCTATGCTGGATATGAATAAACCTACATTCTGTGTTCTAAACTCTGGATGTCACGCGGATTAATCCTCTGCTAACAGAAAGTGAGTAGATGGTGATGAGGTAGGGGGAGAGGGGAGGTTGTGAAGTTAGATAGGGAGCAGAGACGGGTGAAGATAAGGTCTAATGTATTTCCGTCTGTGTGGGTGGCTGAGGAGGAACATTGAGTAAGTTCAAAAGATAAAGTAAGACACAGGAGTTTGGAGGCTGCTGACTGGAGGGTGTCAGTAGGGATGCTGAAGTCACCCATTATGATAGTGGGAATGTCAGCGGAAAGAAAGTGAAGAAGCCAGGTGGAGAATTAGTCAATATAGGTAGTGGCCGGGCCCGGAGGTCGGTATATGACGGCCACTTGGAGGTAGAATAGATGCGGACAGAGTGGACTTCAAAAGAGAAGATAAGGGAGGTTAGAGGTGGGATTGGATTAAAGGTGCAGTTGGTAGAAAGAAGAAGACCCACTCCTCCGCCATGTATGTTGCCAAGGAGAAGAGTGTGGGCAAAGTGGAGGCCATCATAACACAGCGGAGCAAGGGAGGCAGTGTTGGAGGGTGTCAGCCATGTTTCGGTGAGGCCCAGGAAGGAGAAATTGTGAGAGGTAAGGAGGTCATGAATCACATGGAGCTTATTACAGACAGAGTGGGCATTTCAGAGTGCTCCAGAGAGAGGGAGCAGAGGGGTGGTCGTCAAGGACACAGGTTTTACATAGGAGAGATTGCGGTAATTCATATTAGGATGAGAGCGATAAGAGGGGGAATAAATGGGAAGTATCAGATGTGGGCAGGCTGACATTATGGGGAGGCAAACAAAGCAAATGCCTGAGGCCCCCACTCCCTCAGGGGCCCCCAGTGGGGGCATAATGGTTGCGGTCACACTGGGGGCTGTGTTGGGGGCTCCTTTCCAATTATCAATGAGACAGGAGCTACGTCGTTCCTGCACTCTCAATAGAAACGGCCAGGCAGCGCTCCATCCCCTCCAGCCCCTGCCAGTGACTTTGGTCTGAGACTGAGCTGGGTTTTTTCTGCGCATGTGACAGGATGCTGAAGGAATCAGGTGAGGCGCTGACACGTACAAGTGTGTGAGGCAAAACCTGTGCCTCGTCCCAGCACTGCAGCCTCTGTCTGTTCCCTCTGACTCCCAGCTCATGGTCCGTGACTTGAAGCTTATCTTTTAATGTTCCATGCTATTATGGACAACAGCAAGATATCTTACTGAAAAGTGCAGCCGGCATTCCAGGCTGTGCGGTGGGCTGCCTTTTCTGCAATATATCTTAGTGGAAACTGTCAGACTGATGTCAGCTGAGCTCACCAAGCAGAAAACACTTTGGTAACTAGTAGCTGATGGAGCGGGGATGAGGGAGGCTGGGAGATAGGAGAGTGGGGGGTTGTCAGCAGGCTCGGACAGGCCTGGCGGGGTGCCAGGAAATTTCCCGGTGGGCCCCGGCCCCCTGCAGAGAAGGCAGAGGAGAATTTAAAAAAAAAAAAAGGAAAAAAAAAGTGGTCGCGGGCCCTTTAAGGGCGCGCGCACACACTCTCACCGCCGCCGCGATGCCCAGAACAGTAGCGGGAGTGGCCTGGGAGCAGGAGAGCCGAAGAGCAGAGCAGGGGCTGTACTGCAGCGTCACATTTAGCAGACAGGGCCGCACGTCTGCTGAAAGTGACGTCACAGCGCGCCCTGCACTGCAGTCTCCCGCCTTAGGAGCGCTTCTGTAGAGAATGACACCAAAATTATATTTTCACATGATCTGCTGGCCTCTGGTTTTTATTAGTGTTTGTCTGATGTTTATATCACATACAGAAATATAATTGCAATCATATTATGAGTACAAATAGGTTATATTGACAGTTAGAATGAGTTAATGCAGCAAGTCAATATTTGCAGTGTTGCCCCTTCTTCTTCAAGACCTCTGTAATTCTCCCTGGCATGCTCTCAATCAACTTTTGGACCAAATCCTGACTGATAGCAGTCCATTCTTGCATAATCAATGCTTGCATTTTGCCAGAATTTGTTGGTTTTTGTTTGTCCACCCGTCTCTTGATGATTGACCACAAGTTCTCAATGGGATTAAGATCTGGGGAGTTTCCAGGCCATGGACCCAAAATCTCTATGTTTTGTTCCATAAGCCATTTTGTTATCACCTTTGCTTTATGGCAAGGTGCTCCATCATGCTGGAAAAGGCATTTTTGGGCGCCAAACTGCTCTTGGACGGTTGGGAGAAGTTGCTCTTGGAGGACATTCTGGTACCATTCTTTATTCATGGCTGTGTTTTTAGGCAAGACTGTGAGTGAGCCGATTCCCTTGGCTGAGAAGCAACCCCACACATGAATGGTTTCAGGATGCTTTACAGTTGGCATGAGACAAGACTGGTGGTAGCGCTCACCTCTTCTTCTCCGAATAAGCTGTTTTCCAGATGTCCCAAACAATCGAAAAGGGGATTCATCAGAGAAAATGACTTTGCCCCAGTCCTCAGCAGTCCACTCCCTGTACCTTTTGCAGAATATCAGTCGGTCCCTGATGTTTTTTCTGGAGAGAAGTGGCTTCTTTGCTGCCCTCCTTGAAACCAGCCCTTGCTCAAAGAGTCTCCGCCTCACAGTGCGTGCAGAAGCACTCACATCAGCCTGCTGCCATTCCTGAGCAAGCTCGGCACTGCTGGTAGTCCGATCCCGCAGCTGAAACAGTTTTAAGATACGGTCCTGGTGCTTGCTGGTCTTTCTTGGGTGCCCTGGAGCCTTTTTGACATGCTTCTCCTTGAAGTTCTTGATGATGCGATAGATTGTTGACTGAGGTGCAATCTTTGTAGCTGCGATACTCTTCCCTGTTAGGCCATTTTTGGGCATTGCAATGATGGCTGCACATGTTTCTTTAGAGATAACCATGGTTAACTGAAGAGAAACAATGATACCAAGAACCAGCCTCCTTTTAAAGTGTCCAGTGATGTCATTCTTACTTAATCATGACTGATTGATCGCCAGCCCTGTCCTCATCAACACCCACACCTGAGTTAATGGATCAATCACTAAAACGATGTTAGCTGCTCCTTTTAAGCAGGACTGCAATGATGTTAAAATGTGTTTTGGGGGTTAAAGTTCATTTTCTGGGCAAATATTGACTTTGCAAGTACAGTAATTGCTGTTAAGCTGATCAATCTTTGACATTCAGGAGTATATGCAAATTGCCATTACAAAAAATGAAGCAGTAAACTTTGGAAAAATTACTATTTGTCTCATTCTCAATACTTTTGGCCATGACTGTATGTGTATATGCCTGCGTGTGTGTATATTCCTGTGTGTGTGTATATGCCTGCATTTGTGTGTGTATATGCCTGTGTGTGTACAGTGTGTGTATATGCCTGCCTTCATGTGTGTGTGTGTATGCCTGCATGTGTGTACAGTGTGTGTGTATATGCCTGCATGTGTGTGTGTATATATACCTGCATGTGTGTGTATATGCCTGCATGTGTGTGTGTGTATGCCTGCATGTGTGTGTGTGTGTATATGCCTGCTTGTGTGTGTGTATGTATGCCTGCATGTGTGTGTGTGTATATGCCTGCATGTGTGTGTGTGTGTATATGCCTGCATGTATGTGTGTTTGTGTATGCCTGCATGTGTGTGTGTGTATATGCCTGCATATATGTGTGTGTGTGTGTATATGCCTGCTTGTGTGTGTGTGTATGTATGCCTGCATGTGTGTGTGTGTATATGCCTGCATGTGTGTGTGTATATGCCTGCGTGTGTGTGTGTGTATATGCCAGCATGTGTATGTATTTGAGTGCCTGCATGCCTACGTGTATATGTGTCTTCACACGTTTGTGCGTGCTTCCCTGCTTGTCTGCATTTTTGTGTGTGATTGTCTGAGTGTGTCTGTGCATGATTGCGTGTGCATTTCTGTGTGTGCTTGCCTGCGTGTGTACGTGTCCCCATTTCTGTGGGTATGTGTATCTGCGTGTGTATATTAGGGCTCTTTCACATGTCCTGATATTTACGGGACTGGAGATATGTGTCCACCTGTGTGTCATCCGTGTGACACATACCAGTGCTTGGGAATCAGTGTACAGTTAACGCTGTTCCCAAGAGCCGGGTGCTGAGCGCTTGCCCTCATCATGGATCCCTGCCGGCACTGCGATCAGCAGCAGCAGGGTCAATGATGAGAGTAGTAGTCAACTCCCGCCGTGTCCAACTGTAAAAATAGGAATAAAATTAAAAAATCCTTGTACTCACCTCTCCTAAGTGTCACCCTCTGTAATCTGTGCGAGCGCTCACGCCGAAGAGAATGACTTCTGCAGCGAGCGGGCCTCGGAGCTGCACTCAGTGATTGACAGGGCACCGCTTGTTGAGCGCAGCTCCGGGGTCCACTCGCTGCAGGAGTCATTCTCCTCGGCGTGAGTGCTCGCACGGATTACAGCGGGTGACTCTTAGGAGAGGTGAGTATAAGGATTTTTTTTATTTTATTCCTATTTTTACAGTTGGACACTGCTGGAGTAGACTACTACTCTCATCATTGACCCTGCTGCTGCTGATCGCAGCGCCAGCAGGGATCTATGATGAGGGCAGCGCTCAGCACCCAGTGCTTGGGAAGAGCACTAACTGTCATCAGTGTGCGGGACGTTTTGCGGCCTGTGCAGCAGGTAAAAAACAGACATGTCAGCGTGTTTTGCCCATGGACACCACATGGTCTGTGGAAAGTGGAAACACACTGACGTGTGCACATTCATTTGAATGGGTCTACGTGTACCAGTGTCTGTGGTACATGAGGAAACTGTCACCGCATGTACTGACGTGTGAAAGAGCCCTTAGTATGTGTCTGTGTGCGCTTGTTTTCGTGTGTGTAAGCGCGCTTCTGCATGTCTGTGTGGTCTTCCGATGATTTATTATATTTGGGGAGAGAAATTTTAGGAGACAAAATGGGGAGATGTGTGAAGAAACGGTATGGTGAACTAGAGGAGGGGTGGGAATGAGTGCAGGAACAGAATGGGGAAGGGGGATGTATAAGGAAACAGTATGGAGAGTGGGGGAATAGTGTGAGGAGATAGTATGGAGAGAGAAAAGTGTGATGTGACACAGCACAGAGACTAGGTAGTGAGGGGGAAGGTATAGAGATGCGGCAGTATGGGGGAAACAGTGTGAGGGCACAGAAAGGAGGTAACAGTATGCTGAGGAGGTGGAGTGTGATGAAGGGGCACAGTATAGAGACTGGGTAGTATAGGGGGGACACAGTGTGAGAGGACAGTGTGAAGAGGGGGCCCAGTATGGTAAGGAGAGGACAGTGTGGAGAGCATGTACCATAAGAGTGGTAGAGTGTATGTCATATTTTGTGCAGGGAGCATTGTAAGAGTTAGGTTTATTTAGGGGCTCAGTGTAGATATTTTTATTCAGGAGCATCATAATGACACTGCTATCTTTAAGGGCATCATGTGGGGATGTGCTGCAGAAGACCGGAGAAGATGGAAGTCTGCAGAGACGAGCTGTGGAACTCATCATGGAGTCTGGACAAGAGGAAGAACAGAAAGAGAACGACTCTAATCAGAGAAGCCGTCTCAGGTAAGATACCTGCATGTAAATGTTCATTTGTGATCCTGCCTGTGTCTCATCAGTAATGTGGTTCCTGTATGGTCTGCAGTCTGATGATGACTGATAACTCCCAGTATCTCTATTGTTAATTACATACTGGGAGTTGTAGGTTTATGCGATACAAAGATATATGGGTCTGACCTGACATTACAATTGATGGTGGTTCAGATGATGTATTCGTGTACTGATGTGTTTGTGCGCGTCTGCGTGTTTGTGCGCGTCTGCGTATCTGGAATAATATGTATTTTTGTAAGATGCGTGTATGTAACTGTGCATTGTGGTGTGTAATAACATTCATATGCTTGAGGCACCTTTACTAAATCTGTTAGGACTCACTCACATGTGTTAGGGAATTCCATTTGTCTTTCCACATTTAGGAACAGACAAGTGAAATATGCTAACCCTGACAAAACTGTCACCATAGGGATGTGCTTGTATGGACACGGGTTCAGGAGCTGAGCCTGCTCCATACCAGGCAGATGTCGGCTGTGTTACATAGCCGGCGTCTGCCTGTAACAGCAGTGATCAGAGCTCGCCTTGATTGCTGCTGTTTTGAGTATTTAAGTGCCCTTGTCAATCACTGACAGCGGCATTTAGATAGCACAATGGCCGGTGCATGCAGTCACCTGTTCCCTTCAGCCCCCTGTGACGCAGTTGCAGGTTGCTGATGGGTTGCCAGTAGTGCTGAGTGCGCATGGTCGGATAAGAGACATTACAGTCACCGCGAGCTACAAAGTGCTGCAATAACGTCAGGCACCTTAATTGTGACACTTCCATGGAGCCCAACCTCAGGCTGAGCGTTATTGAATGACTAACATGGCAGCAACACCTGGCAACTAGTGCTGAGTGAGTGTGGTTGGATAAGGTGTGATCCCAGCATGCTCAGGTCTTATCTGAGTATCTTGTAGTGCTCTGCTAATATGCTCGAGTCCCCGGGGTAGCATGTTTTGCGGCGGTAGACAGAAGCAACACATGCAGGGATTACCTAACAAACAGGCAATTCCTGCATGTGTTGCGTCTGTCTACTGCCGCAAAACATGCTACCCCGGGGACTCGAGCATATTAGCAGAGCACTACAAGATACTCAGATAACACTTGAACATGCTGGGATCACACCTTATCCGACCACACTCACTCAGCACTAGTTGCCAGGTGTTGCTGCCATGTTAGTCATTCAATGAAGCTCAGCCTGAGGTTGGGCTCCATAGAAGATGTCACAATCAAGGTGCCGGACGTTATTGCAGCACCCTCACTTTGTAGTTCGTGGTGACTGTAATGTCTCCCTCCTTGCACCGACCCAATAACAGGAAGCGAGTGGCGGCAGGGAGAATAAAATGTAATTTTCTCTGTGTAGCCAATGCTTTTCCAATAAGCCGTCTAACCAGGCTTTACACCCTATTTACCTGCAGATTACCCTTTTATCTGCAGATAAATAGCGTTTTTCAAGGTGACAAGTTACCATTAAAGGGACTCTGGCAGTACGGAATGACTGTTCGAATATAGTCCTGCAACTTGGTGCTCCACAGCGCGGCCAATCATGTAATTATAGAACATTATAGAAAAGCATAACAAGTAATAAAACCGTTTATGGTGGGCTGTAGTGTGGGCCCCTAGAGTCAGTTCCCCTGGTGGGCCCTAGCCACCCCAGTCCGACCCTGGTTGTCAGCCTGCAGAATCACATCAAGTGTGTGATGACAGGGGGAGCATCTGGAGCAGTTCAAATTTGTTGAAGAGGTCCTGTTTACTGTGCTTATTACACAATAAGAAGATTTGATAAGTCCTGGGCGGGAGATTTAAATGGAACCTGTCACCAGAAAAAGCACTATTAACCTGCAGATATGGGGTCAATCACCAGGGTAATAGCGTTACTAACCTGCCTGGTGCCTGCACTTAGCTGAACGCTGCGAGGAGAAAATGAACTTCATTCCTTCCAGCAGTGTTCCAGTTTCAGTCACGGGGCGGTGCCGGCGCGGTTTCAGTCACCGGTCTGAAAATACAGAGCAGTGGCTGTAACTGCGCCCCCGGCCCTGACTGACAGTCGCTCTGCATTGGGGCCGGCTGTCAGTCAAGGCCAGGGGCACGGTACTGTAAACTCAGATCGGTGACTGATCCTGTGCCCCCATGACTGAAACTGAACGTTGCTGGAGTGAATAAAGGACATTTTCTCCCCATAGCGTTCTGATATGTGTGGGCACCGGGCAGGTTAGTAACGCTATTAACCTGCAGATTAAGCCTATATCTGCAGATTAATAGCGTTTTTTTCTGGTGACAGGCTCTCTTTACAATACCCAGCTGACTTGACTTGAGCAACCAATAGTTGCTGTAGAGGGTGAGGGGAGGAGCGCAGAACCACTGTGCAGAAAGGAGACCAGCCATTGGCAGCATTTCTCAAAGGTGCACAAAGAAAAGTTTAGTATTTTGTTGTGTCATATTCAACCTCAGGTAATGGATTTAAAGGGGTTGTCAACTACTAGGGAACCCCCTCTCAAAGGGTTTATCTAGAATTATATTAATTTTTTACTATGGGCATAAGTGCTGACAGGCAGGTGGTTACTAACTACCTGCCTATTCTACCCAGCGCAGATCTCTCCTAGCACAGAGTGGTCACAGACCATTCCTGACGATCATTCTGAGACTTCCGCTGACGTCACATTGTCGCAACAGCTTCTCTTCCGCTCTGTAGCCAGGGTGTAACTGCTGATGTCATGCTGACAGCCAGCTCCTCGCTGCCTCATTGCGGGGAGCCGTCTCTCAATTAGCATGATGTTGACAGTCACATCCTGGCAACAGAGCAGCCCAAGTTACACCACTGACACCAAACATCTACCGCAAAAACTACATAATAGCTCTGCGTTATCAATACAGTTGTTGGGACTGCTTAAGGATCTTTGATGACACCACAGTCGTAACCATGATATCATCACAGGTCCTGTACTGTGCAGGAGTTTAGAAGAAGTGAAGAGGAAGAGACAGACTGGTAAGTATTGTGCATATATACAGTACAGACCAAAAGTTTGGACACACCTTCTCATTTAAAGATTTTTCTGTATTTTCATGACTATGAAAATTGTACATTCACACTGAAGGCATCAAAACTATGAATTAACACATGTGGAATTATATACTTAACAAAAAAGTGTGAAACAACTGAAAATATGTCTTATATTCTAGGTTCTTCAAAGCAGCCACCTTTTGCTTTGATGACTGCTTTGCACACTCTTGGCATTCTCTTGATGAGCTTCAAGAGGTAGTCACCGGAAATGGTCTTCCAACAATCTTGAAGGAGTTCCCAGAGATGCTTAGCACTTGTTGGCCCTTTTGCCTTCACTCTGCGGTCCAGCTCACCCCAAACAATCTCGATTGGGTTCAGGTCTAGTGACTGTGGAGGCTAGGTTATCTGGCGTAGCACCCCATCACTCTCCTTCTTGGTCAAATAGCCCTTACACAGCCTGGAGGTGTGTTTGGGGTCATTGTCCTGTTGAAAAATAAGTGATGGTCCAACTAAACGCAAACCGGATGAAAAAGCATGCCGCTGCAAGATGCTGTGGTAGCCATACTGGTTCAGTATGCCTTCAATTTTGAATAAATCCCCAACAGTGTCATCAGCAAAGCACCCCCACACCATCACACCTCCTCCTCCATGCTTCACGGTGGAAACCAGGCATGTAGAGTCCATCCGTTCACCTTTTCTGCGTCGCACAAAGACACGGTGGTTGGAACCAAAGATCTTAAATTTGGACTCATCAGAGCAAAGCACAGATTTCCACTGGTCTAATGTCCATTTCGTCTGTTCTTTAGCCCAAACAAGTCTATTCTGCTTGTTGCCTGTCCTTAGCAGTGGTTTCCTAGCAGCTATTTTACCATGAAGGCCTGCTGCACAAAGTCTCCTCTTAATAGTTGTGGAAACGATGTGTCTGCTGCTAGAACTGTGTGTGGCACTGACCTGGTCTCTAATCTGAGCTGCTGTTAACCTGCGATTTCTGAGGCTGGTGACTCGGATAAACTTATCCTCAGAAGCAGAGGTGACTCTTGGTCTTCCTTTCCTGGGGCGGTCCTCATGTGAGCCAGTTTCTTTGTAGCACTTGATGGTTTTTGCAACTGCACTTGGGGACACTTTCAAAGTTTTCCCAATTTTTCGCACTGACTGACCTTCATTTCTTAAAGTAATGATGGCCACTCGTTTTTCTTTACTTAGCTGCTTTTTTCTTGCCATAATACAAATTCTAACAGTCTATTCAGTAGGATTATCAGCTGTGTATCCACCAGACTTCTGCACAACACAACTGATGGTCCCAACCACAATCATAAGGCAAGAAATCCCACTTATTAAACCTGACAGGGCACACCTGTGAAGTGAAAACCATTGTTGGAAGACCATTTCCAGTGATAACCTCTTGAAGCTCATCAAGAGAATGCCAAGAGTGTGTAAAGCAGTCATCAAAGCAAAAGGTGGCTACTTTGAAGAACCTGGAATATAAGACATATTTTCAGTTGTTTCACACTTTTTGTTAAGTATATAATTCCACATGTGTTAATTCATAGTTTTGATGCCTTCAGTGTGAATGGACAATTTTCATAGTCATGAAAATACAGAAAAATCTTTAAATGAGAAGGTGTTTCCAAACTTTTGGTCTGTACTGTATATATATGTGCTTAATAAATATATATATATATATATAAACACAAGTCTATATCTATGTGCTCATATATACAGTGGGGAAAATAAGTATTTGATACATTGCTGATTTTGCAAGTTTTCCCACCTACAAAGAATGAAGAGGTCTGTAATTTTTATCGCGGGTACACTTCAACTGTGAGAGACAGAATATAAAAAGTAATCTAGAAAATCAGACTGTATGATTTTTACATTTTTACATAATTAATTTGTATATTATTGCTTGAAATAAGTATTTGATATAATAGAAAAACTGAACTATGTGTATGTAGCATCCACAGTTATAAATCCCGGCAGCACAGACAAAAGTTAATAAGTGTAAAGATTGGCAATTGCCCAATGAATGAGCAAAATGCTGCTCATTCATCGGGTGATTGGATTGTTTATGGCAGAACAAAAATCATTATTCTCAGCAGCACATCACTAGTAATTGTTCACCACTGTTCATCATGCGCTCATCATTGTTAGTCGGCCTGTCTAAAGACGCCAATATCAAGCACAGAACGACTTGACAATTGCACTCGCTTAACGGCCTGAACTCTGTGCATGTAAATGCAATTGAAATGTTTCTGTGTGATGGTACAATATATGAGCGTTTGGTGCCCCACTTTAAACTTTTGCCCAGGGCCCCACTTTGGCTAAAACCGGCCCTGGATGTGGGGGGAACAGGATTGGAAGATATGTCGCCTGCAGTGAGGAGAAGCAGAGAGAGGTAGAGCAGGTGGGAGAAGGAGTGTGACTGTTTTTTCATGTTTTAGTAGGATAGATCTGAGGTTGAAGAGCAGTATGGCAGATGAGGACAGGTGTGGAGATAAGAGGGAAGGAGAGATAATTATTTGGTTAGAGGGTGCTGAGGTTTGGGGATAGCGAAGGAGACTGAGGATTAGTGGAGCCAAAACTGTGAGCATATGTAAGCATGTTGAAGGAGTAGGAGTAGGTTAAAAGAAAAGCTAGGTACATGTAATAAGCAGTGCTTACTGTTCCCTTCTGGTTTATTCCTGGTATACAGTGGGTACGGAAAGTATTCAGACCCCTTTAAAATTTTCACTCTTTGTTTCATTGCAGCCATTTGGTAAATTCTAAATAGTTCATATTTTACTCATTAGAGTACACTCTGCACCCCATCTTGACTGAAAAAAAACAGAAATATAGAAATTTTTGCAAATTTATTAAAAAGAAAAATTTAAATATCACATGGTCATAAGTATTCAGACCCTTTGCTCAGACACTCATATTAAAGTCACATGCTGTCCATTTCCTTGTAATCCTCCTTGAGATGGTTCTACTCCTTCATTGGAGTCCAGCTGTGTTTAATTAACTGATAAGACTTGATTTGTAAAGGCACACCCCTGTCTATATAAGACCTAACAGCTCACAGTGCTTGTCAGACCAAATGAGAATCAAAGGAACTGCCCAAGGAGCTCAGAGACAAAATTGTGGCAAGGCACAGATCTGGCCAAGGTTACAAAAGAATTTCTGTATTACTCAATGTTCCTAAGGGCACAGTGGCCTCCATAATCCTTAAATGGAAGAAGTTTGGGACCACCAGAAGTCTTCCTAGACCTGGCCATCCAGCCAAACTGAGCAATCATGGGAGAAGAGACTTGGTGAGAGAGGTAAAGAAGAACCCCAAGATCACTGTGGCTGAGCTCCAGAGATGCAGTAGGGAGATGGGAGAAAGTTCCATAAAGTCAACTATCACTGCAGTCCTCCACCAGTCAAGGACTCCCAGACTATGAGAAATAAGATTCTCTGGTTTGATGAGATGAAGATAGAACTTTTTGGTGATAATTCTAAGCAGTATTTGTGGAGAAAACCAGGCACTGCTCATTACCTGCCCAATACAATCCCAACAGTGAAACTTGGTGGTGGCAGCATTGCTATGGGGGTGTTTTTCAGCTGCAGGGACAGGATGACTGGTTGCAATTGAAGGAAACATGAATGTGGCCAAGTACAGAGATATCCTGGATGAAAACCTCTTCCAGAGTGCTCTTGACCTCAGACTTGGCCAAAGGTTCACCTTCCAACAAGACAATGACCCTAAGCACACAGCTAAAATAACAAAGGAGGGGTTTGAGAACCACTCTGTGACCATTCTTGACTAGCCCAGTCAGAGCCCTAACCTAAACCCAATTGAGCGTCTCTGGAAAGACCTGAAAATGGCTGTCCACCAACGTTCAGCATCCAACCTGACGGAACTTGAGAGGATCTGCAAGGAAGAATGGCAGAGGATCCCCAAATCCAGGAGTGAAAAACTTGTTGCACCATTCCGAAGAAGACTCATGGCTGTACTAATTCAAAAGGGTGCTTCTACTCAGTACTGAGCAAAGATTCTGAATACTTATGACCATGTGATATTTCAGTTTTTCTTTTTTAATAAACTTGCAAAAATGTCTACATTTCTGTTTTTTTCAGTCAAGATGGTGTGCAGAGTGTACTTTAATGAGTAAAATATGAACTATTTAGAATTTACCAAATGGCTGCAATGAAACAAAGAGTGAAAAATGTAAAGGGGTCTGAATACTTTCCGTACCCACTGTATTACTGCAGCACACTTACAGAGCAACACAGAATTCGTCACCAGACCTGTATCTACACATGTAAACCTACATAAGAGATATCACTAAAGAGAAGTGTGTTGTACCCCTAAGAAGATATCAAAACCAAAAAGAAGGGAATCCTAGTCAAATACCGCTCAATATATATAATGTTAATAAATATGGAGGAGACGGAGACCCAAACGAAAACAAAGGTTTGTTAAATATATAAACCATTTTATTGTACATCAATTATAAATATAATACCAATAATACAACAATACAAGGTAAGGGGGAGAAGTACAATTAAAAAACAGGGAGGATGGAAACAATCCCTGAATATAAGGATAGAACCAGATAATGAGGAGCTCCTGTGAGATGAAAAATGCTCTAGAGTTCTAGGGGCAAACACAATTAAGGTGGGCTAGTAATTACTGCAAACTGCGAGACTAAGAAATATGATGAATAGTCTATAAAAAACAGGAAAAAATATGAATATACCTGCAAAAGAAGTATACTAACAAGTAGAATATGCAAGCATATAATCCGGTATAATTAAATAAATTAAATACTAAAACCTCACAGCTAACTGACAATTATATAAGGTATAAATATCAGAGAGTTTAGCTGATCAATTGTGAGTGGCCGTAGTTTTAATAAGAACCCGGAAAAAAGGCTCGATGTTTATAATACGTTTTAACAGTACGCAAAATATAGGTGAAGCAACCCTGATGTTCTACAGCACTAGTGTCTTATAAGTGGCGTGCATTGCAGTCAGTTAAATAAATACATAGTAGAGAGCAGGAAGGCAAAACTTTAAACTTTGCCTGTATAATACCCCTGCAATATCTATATAATAATCAGAAGTTGGTCAAAAGACGAGATGGCCGCAGTAGATGCTAATCCCCAATATGGGGTGCAGGTGAAAATAATGAAGCCAATTAACCCTGGTAGATATAATCATAACAAGAGCATAAAGAGATAAACATATGATGGTATCAGGAGAGCCCGAAGATAATCAATCATAAAGTATGTGCACCAGTACCATGTCTCACGAGAAGCACAGGAGCATCCAGATGGTGTGTGTGAGCCTCGACATGCATTTCACCAACTGCGGCCTCGTCAGGCTCTCCGGACACCGTCATATGTTTATGTCCTTATGCTTTTGTTATGATTATATCTAGCAGTGTTGCTAGATATAATGCTATGATTTAACAAAAAAAAAAACCTGGCCTCCTCCACCCCTTAATAGCCAGCCATCACACACCTTATTTCCCCCGTCGCCCAGTACAGCTCAATGAGTTGTTATGGAGGAGGGGGAAAAGTGTAACTATAGTCACAGGTAAATGTAATTATTTTACATAGCAAAGCAATACAGCTTTAAATGCTATGATTTAAAAAAAAAAATCTGGCCTTCTTCCACCCCTTAATAGCCAGCCATCACACACCTTATTTCTCCGTCGCCCAGGACAGCTCAATGAGTTGATATAGAGGAGGGGGAAAAGTGTAACTATAGTCACCAGTAGTCACCGGTAAATATAATTATTTCACACAGCAAAGCAATATAGCTTTAAATGCTATGATTTAAAAAAAAAAAAAACTGGCCTCCTTCCACCCCTTAATAGCCAGCCATCACACACCTTATTTCCCCGTCGCCCAGGACAGCTCAATGAGTTGTTATAGAGGAGGGGGAAAAGTGTAACTATAGTCACCGGTAGCCACCGGTAAATATAATTATTTCACACAGCAAAGCAATATAGCTTTAAATGCTATGATTTAAAAAAAAAAAAAAAACTGGCCTCCTTCCACCCCTTAATAGCCAGCCATCTCACACCTTATTTCCCCGTCGCCCAGGACAGCTCAATGAGTTGTTATGGAGGAAGGGGAAAAGTGTAATTATAGTCACCGGTAGTCACCGGTAAATATAATTATTTTACATAGCAAAGCAATATAGCTTTAAATGCAATGATTAAAAAAAAAAAAAAAAAAAAAACTGGCCTCCTTCCACCCCTTAATAGCCAGCCATCTCACACCTTATTTCCCCGTCGCCCTGGACAGCTCAATGAGTTGTTATGGAGGAAGGGGAAAAGTGTAACTATAGTCACCGGTAGTCACCGGTAAATATAATTATTTTACATAGCAAAGCAATATAGCTTTCAATGCTATGATTTAAAAAAACAAACCAAAAAAAAAAAACTGGCCTCCTTCCACCCCTTAATAGCCAGCCATCTCACACCTTATTTCCCCGTCGCCCAGGACAGCTCAATGAGTTGTTATGGAGGAGGGGGAAAAGTGTAACTATAGTCACCGGTAGTCACCGGTAAATATAATTATTTTACATAGCAAAGCAATATAGCTTTAAATGCTATGATTTATAAAAAAAAAAAAAAACTGGCCTCCTTCCACCCCTTAATAGCCAGCCATCTCACACCTTATTTCCCCGTCGCCCAGGACAGCTCAATGAGTTGTTATGGAGGAAGGGGAAAATTGTAATTATAGTCACCGGTAGTCACCGGTAAATATAACTAGAATATTTTTTCTCTTATGTACTATATACATAGCGTAACACTATACATATAGTATCATAAGGCTCTTATTGTCAGGGGCATGTAGTGTGCATGGTATTCCCAGGCACACCATAATGCCACACATAAAAGTCCCTACTGGGCACTTACCTCCCTTGCCTCATCCATCTTTATGGCCATCCTTTTGAACAGGAATATCTTCTGTGTTCTTCTGGGGTCCTGATCCTGGCTTGAGTCCTGACACGCTTATTTCTTGCTTGTCCAGGTCCTGCTTGCCCTTCCGGATCTTCTTATTTTGATGTTCTTCTTGGGGTTTAGGAAGACAGCTTGCTCTGATGATATTAAAGAGCCGGTGGATGGTTTGGGGTTTTCCAGCTGATGTTGGTAAATGAAAACCCCGTGAACAAGGCCTGGTGGTCTGCTGAGAGGGCTGAGTTGTTAGCCTCTGCTGCTTCCAGAATTTGAAGATTGAATGGTCTGGAGCCGCGCTGGATGTTACTTGGCTATAAGAGAAAAAGAAAACACAAGAAGGTGATTACATAAGAACAGTATATAGTAAAGTTCAGGAAAGCTAGAGGCTCTCTACATATGTCAACCAATGATCGGCAGATTTTGTCACTATCTGCTGATCATTTAACATGTATGGGGGCTTACAATCTCACCACTGACAAATCAGCGACCTTCACTGTTATTAGTAATCTGACGAATTTGGAAAAAGTGATTAAAGCTATGTGAAACTATTCATAAATGAGTCTGTATAAAACATCTCCTCTAATACTTACTGGCACAGGAACATGTGGGGGACACATTCTAAGGGCTTCCACCGAGTCCCAGTCAATACGCTGGAAAAACCTATGGGCTCTGATGTTACCATGGACTCCGAGGCGCCTGGCAGGATCTTCCCGGAGGAGCTACAAAAGAAGAAAAAAAAATGTTTATATTTATATAACAGCTTCATAAATAAAATTTAACTAAAATAAATAAATATTATATATATTTATGAAAAAAAAAAGCCTAATATTAGTGTTTTTTTTCTGACATCTTCAATAATACATGACAGGTAATATATACCATCACGTCACCCCTACAAGTGTTTACGTGTTATATTGAACACGTAAACACTTGACCTAACATGAGATTCCACTCCCACCAATGGAGCTGAATATAATAGTAAATTACCGCTAACATCACAATAAATCACACAATAATATAAAAGTAATACAACTTATATCATGTACTGACCTTTTTAATGATGTTCTTCGCCTCCTTGCTGGAAGCGTTGAATAGTCCTCGATGGTATTTGGACCTGCTGGTAATCATGATGTTCAAAATGATGCCAAATGCATACCAGTCTACCCCAGCATTGTACTCCTCCGCAGCCAGCATCTCAGGAGCCATGAAGCCTGGTGTCCCAGCGTATTCGGTGGCTGTCCGGTCTCCATAGATGTTCTCAAGTGCCAGACCGAAGTCGGCAATCTTTATATGGCCCGTCGCAGCCACCAAGATGTTAGAAGGCTTGAGATCTCTGTGAAGAAGACAAATGGATTCTTATCAGTGTCCGCTGTATAATTCTCAGTATTGCTGTGTATAGTTATAGGCATCACTGGTGGTGGAGGATTAGATGTATTTCTAGTTACCGGTGGATGATGCCCTTAGAATGCAGGTGTTGAATTCCACACACAAGTTCTGCGGCGTAGAATCTGGCCAAAAGAAAAGAGGAGAAAATAGTTTTTAGTGAATCAGAAACTCAGAAATATATATTGCCCAAAAGACTAGACAGGCAGGACTTATCAGGATTTTATATTTCTGGTTATTATATACAAGTATTTATATTATTATAATGGTCTAGAAGGGCAGTCGCACATATCGTATTGATTATAAGGCACCTGGACCTGCTCATCCTAAGTATAGGACATCAATGTTAAAGTAGTGGATAACCTCTTTAAGTTCCTTCTTGCCTATAGGGATACACAATTGCTACTATTACAATGTATATTCATATGGTGTTAAAGGATTATCCAGGATCAGAAAAACATGGTGTCTTTCTTTAAAAAATAACGCCACATGACTAATGTGAATGAGGATGAACTGCGATGCCTCACACAACCTGTGGACAGGTGCGGTGCTATTTTTGGAAATAAAAATTAGAGCTGTATTTTTCTAAGTGTTTCCCTAATAACATCCCTGTGAATGGGAGATATGAATTTACGTGAACGTTAGGGCTAACAATCGAATCAATCTAGTCAGTCTCATTTAGAAAATACATAGCTGTATGGCTTAGACTGTGAATACTGTACCGTGCACTGGGGATGTCAAGACACCCCTTCCTCATCAGGAGATGGTGGAATTCGCCACAGGTGACATACTCCATCCCAAGAAGCACAAGCTCCTGTCAGACAAGACGTAGAAATCAGTCGTATGATAAAGTCATTGTAGCAGTCATACATTTACTAACACTCAATAATCAGTGATTTCTTCTGCGATTTCTTCTGTGATTAATCTCTGTTCCACTTACTCGTGGAGATATAGTTGCATAATAATAGCAATAATGATACTTTCTTCTTTTACTATGTGTTTATTAGTTATTCTAAGTATATACATATAGAAGATATATCTACATATGTAGAATGTGATGTGCTAAATGTACAGCATTACTTTTCACTGTAATGTTGCCTTCTGCATTTCTCACCATTATGAAGTACTCATTAAGAATGACATCCATAGGGGTGGACAAATGACTTCAGATATTGGGAGCCAGTTGAACCACTCCAAGACTTTCCATAGACTTCAATAGAGAAACCCCAAAAGTTAACCGTCAGCATCATATTTCTAGGCACATTGCCTGGTTCCCAGGGTTTGTCCAGTGTTCCCACAGTAGGTGACAGCTACACATACAAGGAGCAGGACATGAAAATGTTTCCAATGCTGAAATGTTAACAAACACCAGATATAAACGTGGACATATCCTGTGCATATAGATGAGTGCACTTTATTCTTTATCCAATATTAATGAACAGGTCACAATTTTACCTTGGTCTGAAAGGCGAATGTGCCATGAAGAAGGAAGGGGCTGCCAGATGCAAGTTGTAACACACGCCGCTCCACCAACGCGCGCTCCTCTCCTTCAGCTAGCAGGTTCCTCTTTGTGATGACTTTTACAGCAAATTGCTGGCGGGTATATCTATCTTCCGCCAGCACCACCTAGAAAAAAATGGTCATTAGTTGATGATCTTCATTAAAGGTGTTGTCTGGCCTTGGGGTACAAGTCTGCAGACACTTTATGTGAGTGTAGACTCATGAGGATTCTCCAGTGATGGGAGCGGATGGTCATTTATCCGGCCTCACTCAATTCCCTTGTATTGAGCGAGCCTGTGTAAGGGGGTGTTGACTGGACCGTCGCATTCATACCCCTGAAGACACCAATCGTGTTGTATTGTAGTGTAAACGATGTCCTGCAGTTTTCAGTATATATGGTGTAATTACATAGTTACAGTATGTCATATTATGTGAATTGTAATATAGAGTGTGATATGGTCATATGTATAATGTATAGTGTACAGCATAGGATTGCGCAAGATAAGACATAGTTTAGGACTTAGGAGTTGACATAGGTAGGATGAGAATAGTGTAAGAAAGTGTTCATGTTTAGGACTAGCTCATAGTGGGAGGGAAAAGTGCCAGTTAAAGGAGACTGCTTCCTGTTTGTAGAGCGTTCGTGAGTGATATAAGATCAAATTCAAGGGCAGTTGGGGCTGATATCAAGAGTGACTACATATTGTTCTGGGTGATATGAGGCCTTACAAAAATTCACTGCAGACATTCCTGCAATGTCCGGAGATCAGGGCTCGATTCAGGTGCTATGGCAAGCACCTCACCCCTTTACATACAGAGGAAGATGGACGTGCAATTGTGTATGGGAAATGTAACAGATCTCGGGTGTATTGTGGAACTCAACTGGGAAATCCTGGGGCTGACAGGATCAGTGAACGTAGGGATAGTCCAGTTAGAACGTAAATAAATGCTGAAAATGTTCTGTACTATGGAAATAAGAAATGGAGAATGTTGTGCCCGATACTGTGTATTACAATCTGATGCAATTGAACTGTCGAGTAAACTTCTGTGTGTTGAAACGAACTGAGTGTTCCCTAATCTATGTGCGGCAGCTCCTTAAGTTGAAGACCTGGAGACAGCTGGGGCCTGTGGCCTACAAGTGAGTGTAACGCACCCTACACGCAACAGCACATTTGAACTGGCACACAATTTTTCTGTAAAGTGCCAGGGCGACATGGACAGCTGCACATGTCTCGTCGGCACATGACCACATGTATGCAAATTGCATACCTGCAGTTATGCTCCTGCCCATTCCTGGCACCGGCACTGGAGAACCTCAACAGCACACACACTGCACACTGTGAGGACTCACAAGTCTGTAGTCACATAGTTACTGCAGACTTGTACCCTAAGGCCGAACAACTCATTGAAATAAGTGTGGAGGGGAGCAGGAAAGTGACACCATTGCTATTTCTTTAATAATTATTTTATATTTCTACAGTTTCTTACTAGCTTACATACAGGAGATCTAATAGCTATAAACATGGGCACTAGGAAATAACCCCACTAGAATTACCCATTAAAGCTAGGAGGTTAAAGGATTACTTCAGTCTTAGCCATGCATGATTGAGACAGGAATAACTACAACTCCAGAGCTGGTTGGCATTATTCCTGTGTCAGCCATGAAAAGCTGAGATGAGAATCAATATAAACAGACTGTGTTGGGGTGCAGAGCTCAGCTGTACATAGATGCTGGCATCAAAGACCATGCTGCAAATGTATGCCTATCTATGCTAGGGTTATTTTGTGCAGCATATATACTTTATCACATTTGGCGTCTATTACACTTTATATGTGTGTAGGAATTATTTCCACCCAACATACCTTTTTCTAATAGCCTATTATGTATACATTACTTAATATTGCTGCATATTCTTTTGTTATGCACCATGGGGTTTGCCTGTGTTTTTAGCCTTATCTGATTTTCTCTTTTTTCATCAGATTTTATCATGTGTCTAAATTGTACTAATAAAATATATACCTTTTATGCTACCTTGGCTATTGCTCATAGTTTTTTGTATAGGTTATTTCAAGATCGATAAAGATTTAAGCAAAACAAAAGATCATTTTACCCTATGAAAGACCACTTTGCTTGTTTGTCGGGCGAACGTCAGCCTGTTTCTACTGGTTTCCGATAACTGCGCAGTGTGAATGCACCTTAATCTGCAGCACAGACCTGAGACTACATTTGCAGACACTTTGTCCTGATCCTAAACTCCTTTTCACTCCACAGCACCTCTGGTGTCAGGTTTTATGTTGCAGTGATGCCAGGAGTTAGGCTATGTGCCCACGATGCAGAAATGAAGCAGAAAATTTCTGCAGCATTTCTGCATCTCCCTGGCAGAAAAAACGCATGCAGATTGTACATGCAGATTGTGCATGCTTTTTTCCTGCAGAATACATGCGGATCCACATGCGGATTCACATGCGTTTCCGCATGCAGATTGACAAGCGCTTTCCAGGCGATAGCATCACTTGGAAAGTGCTTGACAACTAGGTCACACTGTATAAATCCATGCAAACAGCATGGATTTATACAGTGTGAAACGTAAAAATAAAATAAAATAAAGCTATACTCACCCCCGATGCCCCGGCGTGGCTGCAGCGCTCCTTCCTGTCTAGTTCCCGGCTGCCGGCATATCGTGAGACAGAGCGGTGAAGGGCCTGCGGTCACATGACTGTGACGTCACCGAAGGTCCTTCAGCGATGCCGGCATTCAGAGAGAAGCCTTCGGAAAGGTGAGTATTAACTTTATTTATTATTTTATTCTTTTTTTACAGGAACAATGGTACCCAGGTCTGGATGAGAGTCTTCTCTCCTCCAGAACTGGGTACCATCCGTACATAGAGACGCATAGAATTCACTTGTAGAAATGTACAGACGCGCATTCTATGCGTCTCAATGCAAGTCAATAGCGGGGCTTCCGCTGCGCTTCCGCAAAATTAAATGACATGCTGCAGATTTTTGTACGCAGCATAAACGCTGCGGAAAAATCCGCAGCATGTGCATAGAACATGCGGAATCCCCTTGGGGACCATGGGGTGCGGATTACCTAGTGTTTCACAAGCGTTTCCGCTGCGGAAATTCCGCATCATAAACGCTTGAAAAACGCTACGTGGGCACCCAGCCTTATAAGAATTGCAGAAAACACGAGAGGTGAATATATTGTGAAGAGTATGCTTTGGGATATTTGCTGGCTTCTCTGGTAATCAAGGAGCTCTCTCCTTTTCCCAGGAATGTCCTAAAAAATCAGAGAGTTGTCTGTAATAGTATTAGGAGGCTTGTCCTCAATTCGATTTTTGTCCTAACTTCAGGGAGTAGTATGATTAAAAAAATAAAACGATACTACCCTGATAAATCCTTTGCTATTCCAGAGCCTGGCACAGTAGTCCAAACCTGCACTTGTTTACCTTGCTGCAGACAATCACTGGTCTCATTGAGGATGTCTCTATTTATTGGACAAAACCATTGAGACGAGTCATTGGTTAGCAATCAGGAGAATGTATGAGACGTCACCACTGCTGACACGGAATTTTTTGAATTATTACTTTTTAACTGTGGACAATATCTTTAATAAATGTCATTCTCAGTACACACACATATATTTACTCATACTTATGTAGCTACGTACATGCAGATGTACAATGTAGTGCCTTGAAAAAGTATTCACATCCTGTGAACTTTTCCACATTTTTTCAAGTTACATGCAAAAACTTAAATGTATTTTATTGGAATTTTATGTGATATACCAACACAGAGTACAAGTATTTGTGAAGTGTAAAGGAAATGATACATGTTTATCTGAATATTTTAAAAATGTAAATCTGAAAATTGTGACGTGCATTTGTATTCAGCCCCTCTGAGTCAACACTTTGTAGGACCACCTTTTGCTGCAATTACTGCTGCAAGGTATTTTTCTACCAGCTTTGCACTATAGGTTGAAATTTTTGCCCACTCTTCTTTGCAAACTAGCTGTGAGATTGGATAGAGAGCGTTTGTGAACAACAATTTTTAAGCCTTGCCACAAATTCTCAATGAGATTTATGTCTGGACTTTAACTGGGCTATATAAACACACGAGTATGTTTTTATTTAAACCATCTTATTGTAGCTCTGGAAGTATGTTTAGAGTCGTTGTCCTGCGGGAAGGTGAACCTTCATCTCTGTTTCAAGTTTTTCCAGCCTCTAACAGGTTTTTCCTACAAGATTGTCTTGTATTTAGCTCCATCCATCTTCTAATCAACTCTGACGAGCGTCCCTGTTAAAGAAAAGCATCCTCACAGCATGATGATTCCACCACCATGTTTGACGGTGGGGATGGTGTTTTCAGGGTGATCTGCAGTGTTAGTTTTCCTCCACACTTAGTGTTTTTCATTTAGCAAAAAATTTAAATTATTGGTCTCATCTGACCAGAGCACATTCTTCCACATTCTATGTGGGTGACACAGCTAGCATGGATAAAGGTGGATGAAAGTGCTCTGGTCACATATTTGCATGTAGAGTTTCTACGGCAGCTGTCACTTCTGCATGATGTTGTCTATACAGGTGTCTGGCCCACACTTGCACAGCCAACAGGATCGTGCACCTGTATTGAAAAATAGATGTTGTTATCTGCTGGCCATCCAAGATTCCAAGGTGCAGGCATGTGGGGAAAACAGCAGCACCTGCAACTTCCTAGTGCAGAAGTTAGAGGCACCAGAAAAATACTTTAACCCACTGTAGACTATCAGAAAACACTATTACACATATATAGGTAGCAACACATTTGGAAACCGCCCTGCATCTGCCTTTGTCAGAAACACCTGAATTTGGGGATCTAAGATGGTTATTAACAGTGTTATTCTCTACTTCATTCATGATCTTATATTGTATAGCAAACAATATACAATCTGGGCTCGTAATGTTATAGGTTCTTACCTTTCCAAAACTCCCCCGGCCAAGCACTTGATGAAAATCTAGTCTCTTGATGTTGTCAGAGATTGTGCTGCCGGGGAGAGATGGCCGCACACCACTGTCTCCTAAAATGGCAAACAGAAATAAGACGAGAAATTAGAAAAAGAATTTACTGTCCATGTATAAAGTGTTGGTTATTTTGTAACCTTAGCAGAGAATTCAGTTTTGGTCAGCATTGGAGTATTCATCTTTGTAAACATATTGCTTTATGCTGTTAATTGAAAAACAGACTATAATTTACTATTCAGTTTAGCACAAAGGGTTAATTATGTTATTACAAAATGGAGAATCAGTATCATTTATGTGCGGAATAATACTGGTAGCACAGTGATTGTCCTATATTAAGTGTACTGCCTTAGAAAACAATTACAGCTCAACGCTAATATTGTCCTGCAACAGTGTTAAAGGGCCCCTTCCCCTGGGACTGAGAAGTGGGTATACGTTTCGCATGTATAGGCACTCTACCTGAAGCCCTCCATTAGCTCCCCGATGCCTCCTCTGCTGGGATAGGCGTTCCTTTCCTCCTGCTTCCAAGATGACGGTCATAGCAGCATGGAGTACACTGGTAAATCTAAACCTCACCTCTCCTGCCTTTCCTTTCCCATCCCACAGCACAGAAAAGACAGGGAAGATGTGGTTTAGACTTACCAAACTGGTGGCCATCTTGGAGGTAGTAGGAACAGAACACAGATCTAAGCAATGGAGGTAGCGGGAGGCAAAAGAAGGGCGTCAGGAAGGATGACTGTATATTTACAAAGTGTAGTAACTTTTCAGTCTCAGGGTATAAGGTTGCTTTAATATACATTTTTTCCTATACTCAGTCACTAAGTTGCAAAGAGGGGAATTTATTAAATATACATAAAAAAACAAATACATTTTAATCAGATTGATTCTTCCTTGTTCCTCCATATTTTTGCCATTCTGCTAAAACGACTCAACACCGGTATGACATTCACTTCTATATAGTCCACCATCTTATGTGATATATTTAATGCCAAATATTTCAAACTGTTGCCCTCTTGGATAATAAGTATATCACCATCTGTAATTTGGAAATTCTTGTCCAATAATGATATCTGACTTATTCCAATTAATCTTCAATCCAGAAAAAATACCAAATCCATTCACCAATGAAATATCTGTCCTTAGATCTTCCTTTACATTTATTAAAATAATAACAAATCACCTGTGTACATCGCTAATATTTCCTCCTGAGTCCAAAACTGAGAACCCCTTATTCCTTTACAACCTTAGGCTGTGTGCCCACAATGCGTTTTTAATGCGTTTCCGCAGCGTTTTTATAGCTGCTGAAACGCATTAAAAACGCATGGTAGAAGGGCAGCAATGTTCCCCAATGATAATCCGCATGTGCTGTGCACATGCTGCGAAAATTTCCGCTGCGGAAAAAAACGCAGCGCTACCAATTATTTTGCAGAAGTGCTGCGTCTTCGCTGCCATTGACTTGCTTTAGATCACATGGATTACGCATCACTGTATATGTAGATGCGTAATCCACGCGTTCCAATGTGCAGATGGTACCCGGGTGTAGATGAGAGGAGAGTCTCCTCCACACCCAGGTACCATTAAAAAATCTGTAAAAAAAGAATAAAATAAAAAATAACTGTCTACTTACCTTCTGTCGGCCCGCGCTGCGCTCCTACTTGCTTCCCGGCACTTTGCAATGAATTGAAGGACCTGCGCTGACGTCAGAGTCATGTGACGGGTCACGCGATGCTGACGTCGGCAGGTCTTTCAATTCACTGTTGCCGGCAAGGGAGAACGGAGTGTAAAGCAGGACACCGGGGGCCATCGGAGGGTAAGTATACATATTTTTTTTTATTTTTACCACTCTCTCGGGTCACACTATATAAATCCATGCAGTTTGCATGAATTTATATAGTGTGACCTAGTTGTCACAAGCACTTTCCAAGTGATGCTAATCGCTTGGAAAGCGCTTGTCAATCCGCATGCGGAAATGTCAGTGAATAAAGCTCCATTTCCGCATGTCCCTGGCAGGAAAACGCATGTACAATCCGCATGTACAATCCGCATGTACAATCCGCATGTACAATCCACATGTACAATCCGCATGCGTTTTTTTCTGCCAGGGAGATGCAGAAACGCTCAGGAAAAAATCCTGAGCATTTCTGCATTGTGGGCACATAGCCTTATATATGGTCAATAAGTAGGGCAAAGAGCAGCTTGGATTAGGAAATCCATGTCTTGTGCCCATAAAAAGGACAAAAAGCTGGGACATAACCCCATGCACCTACTACTTTAGGAGGGCACCATCTAATAACTGGGATCTACCTGCCACATGTCATACAACATCATACGAATTTCAAAAAGAAAAGAAGACATGCACCTAAGCGGTGATCACCTGAAGAAATAATCACGGAATATTTGAATATAAATTACATCAATTTATTACAGTATCTCCTGACACATATATAAGAATACGCACAAAAAAAATTATTTTAAAACACCATTAAAAATAGTGGAGGAATCCACTGCTTGAGGAACCCACTACTTTAGAGACCTTCCCATATTATAATGACAGAAAATACAATAAAGTGCAGTCAAATAGATGAACTCTAACAGGCTGTATAGAATATCTATGATGGTCAATATTGCACAAGCCCAAAGTATTCTATATAAATAGAGAATACACAAAAAACAATATGTATATAAAGTGCAACAACAGGTATCTGTGTGAAAATCAATATGGTGTCCCTGTATACAGGGTAATAGGTCTATAGAACAGTATAATTGTAAACTGGCGATTGCCAATAGACCCTTTCACCTCACACTGGAGATGACTACTCCATAACCACTCCATCACATACACTCAATTGTGGCCACCCGTGCTGCCCCAGCAAAAAATAATAGTAGAGCCAATTAAACAATATGATCATAGAAAGCAAATACTCAATCAAATCAGCCTGTAAATGGGAAGGTGCAAATGGGACCTCAGTGCCCAGTGCGTGTCGCCACACACGGTGGCTTCATCAGGGGCATTTAAAGTACATATCCTCGTGTCCCGGTATATATGTAGCCTAGAATCAAAATAATTACCGAGAAAATGTTTAATTTACCTGGAGAGTGCAGTTTATGAAGTCCGAATAAACCCACCTTGGACATTTTTAAAGAAACTGACTCCTGTGACTATCTTAAAAGTGGCTGAGTGAGTACCAACCCAGTTACAATTAGTGGAGAATGTGGGCAAGATTCCAGGAAAACATGTACCTGCCACAGAGATCGATGGATGTCCTGGGTAAAGGCCGCCAGCCAGCCAGAGATGTCCGGCACCATGAAAGAGCCACTCAAACACCTGCTGCAAAGCCAACAACAGCAGCACCGGCAGCACTTGCAGAGCCAGCAGAGCCTGCAACAGCAGCACCGGGAGCAGCAACAGATGCAGCAAGAGACTAATAAACTTCTGATGCAGCAGATTCAGCAGCAACAACGGCAGATGGAACTTCTAGCGGGGAAAGTTCGCAGCAGAGAGGCCGTCCCTCCCTCAACTCCAGGTAATGATTCACACGTCAGGAAGACGGTAAGAAGAGCATTGCAAAAGATTACTCCGGGTGATGACGTCGAGGTCCTAACGTTCTTTGGGAGGGTGGCGGAGCGGGAGAGATTGCCTCCAGAGCAGTGGGCGGAGGTGCTGGTGCCATATTTAATGGGCCAGCCTCAGAAAGCCCATTATGACTTGTTTGGCCCTGCAGGACGCAAAGGAGTGCGCCAAATTAAAAACAGAAATTTTGGCGCGCTTGGGAGTGACTCTGACTGTTAGGGTGCAACGGGTGCACCAACTGGGCCTATTGCAGTGACAAACCTCCCAGGTCCCAAATGTTCGACCTCCTACACTTGGTTCAAAGTGGTTGTAACCTCAATCTTCCTCCCCAGTACAGATGGTGGAAAAGGTCATCATGGACAGGTTCATCCACTCCCTTCCAAAGTCGGTGCAAGCCTGGGTTGCCCAGGGAGATCCCCGTAAAAGCTGCTGAGTGAGTATCAACCCCCTTAAAGGAGTTTATACAAAATTTCTCCATTGCCAAAAACCATATCAATAGGGAATCAGGATTGCTAAGTCTTAGAGTAACATGAATCCTGATAATCCTTGGGATTAATAAGCCTCTTCCCCAAAAAATTCTTCCAGAGGATTGGAAAAGATGTTGTATCACTAGACTTTGACGCACGTCTACATGATTTTCTATTACAGGTAAAGTCAATTACAGTATTAAAATCTCCTACAATCAAAATCGGATATTGCAAGTTTTCACTTTCTTCATAGTGAAGCTCAGATTTATATGGGAGAGGAATACAGGTGTTTGCAATTTCAAACCTTATGTTGTTAATTTTACATTTCAACAGTTTATATATATATATATATATATATATATATATATATATATTTATATATATATATATCTTACTTCTACCCTGTGTAATACATACTTATATTTACACCCCTTTGAACAAGGATAAAGACCCTCGTGAGTAGATATTATGTACAGCATGATATACATGTACTTGACAACCCACTTTTAGCTACTTTCTTGAATCACTATCTGAATGTGTCTTTTGAAGACATATCAGAGACATCAGATCTCTTCTCATCCAAGCAAAGAAATACCATTTCAACTTATCTTAAACCCTTCTAACATTAAATTAGATAACTTTCACCATATTAAAATAATAATTAAGTTAAAATATCCCTCCTCTTCTGATACCTCCCCCACTCCACCTTCCACTTCACCCCTTCAAACCATCTCCCACTCTTAGCTCCCCAACTACACGTTAGGCCGGGTCACACAAGTGTTGATTCTCTCATGTGAGAGAATTGGATCATTTATGCTAATGACACTAGGCTCAAGCTCTGACCAGAGTTTGAGCCGAGTGTCAGTTTACTGGGATCCGTTTCTCTTGTTTGAGACAATCATATTACAGGTGCGGAGAAGATGGAGAACTTCGTTTCTCCAACTTTTCCATCGTCTGTGTCTGCATAAATCAAACTGCACTGGGATGAAATCCAAGTCTGGGCCAAGGTTTTACACGCACCCATTGACTTGTATGGGTGCATGTGATCCGATTTGCTGAGCCACTCTCAGCGTGCTGCAATTGTTTTCCCATGCCGAATCGTCATGAGCAAAAACATTTCAGATCTGCACTGCCCCATAGTATAATATTGGGCTGAGTGCTGTCTGATAAAACATCAGAGAGCACTCTACTATGTCATACAGCAGTGTGAACGAGTTCTTAGAGAACTCCTCAACCAGACATCCACCCACCCTCCAACTAACCTGCCTTAAATAAATGAATCTTCCATAATCAATTGTAAGGGAGAATATCTCTCTATTTACATCTCAAAAACCCTTAGATTAGCCACTGACACAGAATTTAAGAAAACAAATAGTAAGATATTGTATGGTAATTCAATAGTGTATTAAATAATGTTTAAGTGCATTTATAAAATGACCCTAAAAATTCTTTATTAGATGTAGATATTTGAGTCTTAAAAGAAGTAGTAATAAGATCTTATTAATACGTATTTTGTCTCAAACTCTGTTTGCAGTTATGAGGAAATGGAAGGTAAAAGAACAACCTGAATTAAATTAATTGATAAGCGAAAAAAGAGAAAGTGGTCTACGATAATAAAAATCAGACAACTGTTTATGAGCATATCTGGGAAGAATGGACAGGTGTAGAGCAATGCTAGTTATGGGGTGAAGGGTTTTCCTTGTATCCTCCCCTTCAGTTTGGGGGTGCAGGTGGGGTTTGTTTTGATTCAAGGGAGGAGGGATGATGGAATAATATGGAAGGGTTAATATTTGTTCCATTTTGTTTTTCTTAAACAGATGATTGAAGCGTATGGATATTTATTGTATATGAGAGAATATAAATAAATGTTATATGTGAAGTACTATAACTGCATTAAAATAAATGAGATTATTGCAACATATTACTATTTAATAAACTATTTGTAATCTTTAAGAAAAAAAAATAGCAAGGAGGGGAATTTTATATGCATTTGTTGGAAATGTGTTTTTTGAGTATAAATGGTGCAAGATAAAAGATCTTCACCCTGAGGTTTCTGCCCCCATAATCAGTGCAGGAGAGCAAATGCTATGCAAAACCATGAATCTGCAACAACAGTAGTGGATTTTCTGTTTCCCATTTTGCTACAATGAATAATAATGGTACATACCCTCAAAAATGGTACTTACCACACTAAAGAAATAGAGGCTACATACACATGCATCTCACTAAATTAGAATATTATCAAAAAGTTTATTTATTTCAGTTATTCAATACAAAAAGTGAAACTCACATATTATATAGAGTCATTACAAGCAGAGTGATCTATTTCAAGTGTTTATTTCTGTTAATGTAGATGATTATGGCTAACAGCCAATGAAAACACAAGCGTCATTATCTCAGTAAATTAGAATACTTTATAACAACAGCTTGAAAAATGTTTTTAAAATCTGAAATGTTGGCCTACTGAAATGTATGTTCAGTAAATGCACTCAATACTTGGTCGGGCTCCTCGTGCATCAATTACTGCATCAATGCGGCAATGTGGCATGGAGGCGATCAGCCTGTGGCACTGCTGAGGTGTTATGGAAGCCCAGGTTGCTTTGATAGCAGCCTTCAGCTCGTCTGCATTGTTGGGTCTGGTGTCTCTCATCTTCCTCTAGACAATACCCCATAGATTCTCTATAATAGATTCTCTATGGGGTTAAGGTCAGGCGAGTTTACTGGCCAATCAAGCACAGTGATACTGTTGGTTTTAAACCAGGTATTGGTACTTTTAGCAGTGTGGACAGGTGCCAAGTCCTGCTGGAGAATGAAATTTCCATCTCCAAAAAGCTTGTTAGCAGAGGGAAGCATGAAGTGCTCTAAAATTTCCTGGTAGACGGCTGCGCTGACTTTGGCCTGGAAAAAACACAATGGACCTACACCAGCAGATGACATGACTCCCCAAACCATCACTGATTGTGGAAACTTCACACTAGACCTCAAGCAGCTTGGATTGTGGCCTCTCCACTCTTCCTCCAGACTCTGGGACCTTGATTTCCAAATGAAAATTGGAACTCTGGGACCTTGTGGGGTGTGTCAATGACTGCCTTCTGGACATCTGTCAAGTCAGAAGTCTTCCCCATGATTGTGGAGCCTACTGAAACAGACTAAGGGACTTTTTAAATGCTTAGGAAGCCTTTGGAGGTGTTTTTTGTTAATTATTCTAATTTACTGAGACAATGACTTTTGTGTTTTCATTGGCTGTAAGCCATAGTCATCAACATTAACAGAAATAAACACTTGAAATAGAAAGGGTGCTTCTACTCAATACTGAGCCAAGGGTCTGAATTCTTATAACCATGTGATATTTCAGGGTTTTTTTTTAATAAATTTGCAAAAATTTCTACATTTCTGTTTTTTTTCAGTCAAGATGGGATGCAGAGTGTACGTTAATGAGAAAAAAAATGAACTTTTTAGAATTTACCAAATGGCTGCAATGAAACAAAGAGTGAAAAATTTAAAGGGGTCTGAATACTTTCTGTACCCACTGTATGCCCACATACTGTCCCTCTCCAAAATATTCCCCTGTACATTGCCCGATTGAATGAAGGAACCCCCACCACAATTGTGCCCCCTTTGACAATTGTCAACCTCATTATGTGCCCTCACTGTAACATTAGCCCCTTCCTTCCTCATCCACAATGATATAATTAATTTAATCTTTGGCTCCTTGACTTACTATTGGCTGTGCCATCTCTTCTCCTCTGAGGTGTTTGGGTGCCGACAATAGTGTGATGACGTCAGCAGCGTGCCGAGCAGCAGCATGTCGAGGCTGGGACTGACGAGCGCTGTTTTACCCTAGTCCCGATGACAGTGTTCAAATATGTTTGCGTCTGAAACATTTGAATATAAGAAGAAGGGAGCTCCATATCCTGGACGGCTCCATGGGCTGCAGCAAAACTTTGGTGGGCTGCATGCGGTACATGAGCTGTTTGTTGTGCAGGTCTGTTCTAAAACAACACTACATTGTATAACACCTGCACCAGATTGTGCAGTTACCTCAGCCCCGAGCCTACCGGCAGTCACAGTCGGACTCCCTATAGAGAAGGTAGAGAGGATTTATTACCATCTCTGGCTTTTCAATTACTGTGATAGATGTTAGAAATGCATTGGGGAAATATTGGCCCATTTTGAAGCAAGACCTAGTCCTTTCCAAATGTACTACACCAGTCCCTTCCACCACCTATAGAAGGGCGATGAACCTGAGGGACTTGCTGGTACATAGTTACCATAAAGATCCGGGACCAGAGAAAGCCTTCAGCTCAAAAGGCCCCAGATGGGGCTTCTATCCATGCAAGAACTGTGCGGCCTGTGTAAATCTGGTGCGGTGTACATCCTTCCCATCAAGTGATGGTCATAAGGAGTTTCAAATCACACAGCATACATCTTGCAATACAGAAGGCGTAATCAACCACGCCTTGTGTCCATGTGGCCTCATCTATGTGGGTCTTACTTTTCGCCAACTGAGAGTGCGTGTGAGGGAGCACGTGCAAGATATTAAGAATGCATCAGAATCTCTTGCCGATACTGTATTGAAGCCTATCCCAAGGCATTTCAAGTTAAAACATGGGTGTGATGCTAGCCTCCTCCAAATTCGGGGTATTGACAGGATATTAATTGACTAGGGGGGGGGATTGGAGAAAGACCGTTGGTGGATTATGAAAATTGATTGCATATGCCCCAAAGGCCTCAACGAGGTCCTCAGTTTTGTCCCTTTCTTGTAATGTGCTATTGTGTTTAGGTTTTACTTATGTTTTATGCTGTTTATAACTTCTCACTTTTTTATTTACATGCAGGGTATCCAGTATTTTTGTACACTCTACTGTGAGACAGATGCTGGACCACCACTCACTTGGAGGATCTTCTTCTCCCTTCCCTCCCTCCCTTTTTCTGCCCCCCTCGGGGACCGGGTGCCTGATCGTCCTTGCGGGCCAGCGCTCCACGCGTCTCCCTTTTTATGGATATGTACTCACCTTTCAGCAGCATCCCGCCCTGCTGCTCTCTCTTTTTCGGACCTGTCTATTTCCTGTGCGGTGTGCCACTAATTGATTCCATCCGCTATAAGCATTTTTTATAAAACATTTTACTCACTATTGTTATTCATCGGCTTTTACTCTTTGTTTATTGTTGCTTTAAATCTGTGATTTTGGATGCACAAAAAAGGGCACTTTAAGATGCACTTCCTGTGTCACACTGACACGTCAGTATTCCTATCACTTGTATATTTTTTATTTTATTTTTTCGATTCCTCTTGCCCATTGTGGCTTATAATTTTCTGATTTTTTTATTGTACATTTTCCATTATACTGATGTCAGTAGCTATGTTACTATATAACACATGTCTATGCTCACTCGTATGTGAAGGGCACACATACATTTGTATTGTGACATTAACTATCTCTTCATACTATTGTTATTTATTATATTTATTTTACCTGTGATTGGTCTCACTTGTAGTGATGGGCGAGCGTGGTTTGTTAACCCTTTCGGCGAGCATGCTCGGGTGCTCGCCCAGTATCTTCAGCGTGCTGAGGTGTTATGTTTGAGTTATTGTGTGTGCATGATTTGCGACTGACAGCTTTAATACATGTGAGGAAAGCCTAACAAACAGGCATTCCTCACATGTGTTAAAGCTGTCAAACAGTCGCAAATCATGCACACACAGTGACTCAAACATGATATTCAAGTACACTGAAGATGCTCGGAAAACACCCGAGCATGCTCATAAATCTCGAGTAACGAACGTGCTCGCTCATCACTACTCACTAGTGTAACACTTTCACGTAACATATGTGGTTTTTCACGTTGCTGTGATTCTGGTTGCCATTGGATGCATCCGACATCTGCACCACATGGGCTTGGTCACGAAATAATAATAAAAAATATTCACACAATTCGTGCACTCTCTGTTTATTATTGTTTCCATGTTTTCATTCACTTGTCACATCTTCATTTTTTCTTCCTTTTCCCTTTCCCTTCCCTCCCCTCTTTTTTACCACCATTAGTTTTGCACATTTATGCACAATTTATAACTTTGTTCTGTTGATACTCATGGTATTCCCATATTCTCTGTACCATATTGAGTACATATTATATGATATTGTCTCATGACTCTCTCTATATATACTCCTTTATATTTAATAATGATACTTTGGGTATTACTTGGTGGACATTATACTTTATACACATATGTTGTATATAATTCTCACAATATGATGTCTATATTTTCCTGATTGTGTGTTTTCATATATTATTTTCCCTCTTTTATCTACATCTTTGTATCTTTGTGTATTTATATATATATATATATATATATATATATATATATATATATATATATATATATACATATATAGTGGTCCAAAAGTAGGTGGACAGAAAATAATAACATTTATTTTGATTTATATATAAAATTATATTTACTAACACAAGCATAACATTGACAATTACATTTTATTCTGAACAATAACACAAAAGCCCTTAAATGTTATCAATGCAGGGGCTCAAACTGTTTTCCATTACAATTTGCACAGCTTTGAAGTCGCCTCTTGCGCTTCAACAAACTTTTTTGCACAAGTCTCTTTGGGTATTAATTTCTTGAAGTGCATCTCTTATGTCATTTTTCAAGTCACTGACACTTTTTGGTTTTCGACTATAAATTTTGTCCTTGAGTACTCCCCAAAAGAAAAAATCCATTGGGGTCAAGTCTGGTGAACGTACCGGCCAATCAAGTGGGCCTCTTCGGCCAATCCATTTATTAGGAAATGTTTCATCAGGATACTCGCGGATTACTCTTGAATAATGTGGAGGGGCCCCAACTTGTTGAAAATAGACTTTTTTTTTCAAAGAGTCTGTGAGGTATGAAAAGTGGAATCTGATTGGTTGCTAAGGGCAACTGAGCCAGTTTTACTTTACACCATGTTTGATAAATCCCCCCCTTCATAACCTTATTACACTTTCTGTCCACCTACTTTCGGACCACCCTGTATATATATATATATATATATATATATATATATATATATATATATATAATATAACCGGGGATGCATCCCTCTGTCTGAAGCCTCGATAGACTGCGCATGCGCGACGCACAGTCTGGCTTCAGACAGAATCATGCATCCAGCCGTTACAGGTAAGAGGAGGTGTATGGCGCCGGAGATCGCGGTATGCGTAGACACTGAACGCATACCGCGTTCTCCGGCGCCATACTTGCATACTTACCTGACCGGGAGGAGCGTTGCCACGGCACCTCTCTTCTGGCCGGAGACCGGGGGCAGGAGTGAGGCGTCGGATCGGCGCGTGCACATAGCGCTATCCTTTGCCATTTTACTGAAGACACATTTACAGTGTGTCTTCAGCAAAATGGCGCCGGACAGCGCAGTGCCCGGCGCTGCTCTCCTCCCCCGGCCTCCGGCAGAAGAGGACGCAGCAGCGCTGGAGCACAGAGAACAAAGGTGAGTATAACTCTTTATTTTTTTTTGTATGTGTGTACAGTGTGAAATGGATGAGGGGGCCACACATATCAGGATTGTGGGGTGAGGGGACCATGCATATACCAGGATTGTGGGGTGAGGGGTATCACGCATACCAGGATTGGGGATGAGGGAAGCCACGCATACCGGGATTGGGGATGAGGGGTGCCACGCATACCGGGATTGGGGATGAGGGGTGTCACGCATACCGGGATTCGGATGAGGGGCCATGCATACCAGGATAGGGATGAGGAGTGCCATGCATGCCAGGATAGGATGGTGCGGACAGGATGGGGGCAGCACAAATACCAGGAGGGGGGCAGCACATACCACACATACCAGCATGGGAGACCATATACCAATAAAAATGCTCGCCACCTGGGCATAGAACGGCTTCAATAGCTAGTATATATATATACATAGAAAGTCATGATTAACTTACACCAGGTATGGGCCGGTAATGTTCTCCGCAATTTCTTTCTCTCCCTCTAAGTATGTCTGCATCTCTTGGCATCCTGATGATTGTGCACATTCTGCCAGCCGGCAAGAAGCACCTGGTTGCCATGAATATGTGTCCCTATGACGCGGCACTTCGGGCCCTCCTTACTGACGTGTTAGCGGGAGGCGGGCACCTGCTGCGTTGGACACTGACTCCCTGGCTTCCGGCGCTGGCTTCCGCCACTGGAAGCGCCGCTGTACCCCCGCTACACGTGCCAAAATACTTTGGATATATATACCCCCTGCCTGTCACCCATACACAATCGCCCCCTGGAGAAGCAGGACTTGAAACGCGCGTCAGGGCTGCTTTCATGCCATCTACAGGTTGTAACTAGGCTGTACTCTCATTTTATGTGGGACCATAACTTTCTATATGTGTCACTGTGTATTACTCTCACTAGAAGATATACTTATGTTGTGACATCTGTGTCATAGGCATGATTCTTCTCCTTATTTGGATATTAGCAACTTGTACTGTATAACTAGTTCCTGCTGTGCACTCGTACTTTATATGCTTTACTTGTGATCTGGACTCTGATACATTCTTTTCCAGTTGCTCTATGTCTTATCCCTAATTTAATGTATCATTAACCTTTGTGCATGGGATGCAGTAAGTATGTTAATGAATCAATTGAACGTATTTATTGATTTTTCTCTGCCTCCCTTGGGACGAATCATGCCTTAATAACACTTGTTGATTATTCCTTCTTTATAGACACTTAACTGTATGTATATATATATATATATATATATAAAAAGTTATAGATATATATTTTTACATTATGAAATGGTATTCCTACTTATGGAGGGAATTGGATTGTAATGTATTCCCAATTAAACACCTGAGATTGGGAAGGAGGTGGAGACCTGTTGAGGGTTCCTCCTCTGACCTATTAATCTCACTCCATGGATGAACCTAGGAATAGGGAATTCCATGGAAGGGTGTTTGGGTTATGTAATAAATATTATCCCTCAGTTCATTGAGGCTGAGTGCCCACGTAGCGTTTTTCAAGCGTTTATGCTGCGGAATTTCCGCAGCATAAACGCTTGTTAAACGCTAGGTAATCCGCCCCCCATGGTCCCCAAGGGGATTCCGCATGTTCTATGCACATGCTGCGGATTTTTCCGCAGCGTTTATGCTGCGTACAAAAATCCGCAGCATGTCATTTAATTTTGCGGAAGCGCAGCGGAACTCCCGCCATTGACTTGCATTGAAATGCATAGAAACCGCGACTGTACATTTGTACAAGCGGATTCTATGCGTCTCTATGTGCGGATGGTACCCAGTTCTGGAGGAGAGGAGACTCTCCTCCAGACCTGGGTACCATTGTACCTGTAAAAAAAGAATAAAATAACAAATAAAGTTATATTCACCTGTCCGGCGTCTTCTCTCTGAATGCCGGCATCGCTTGAGGACCTGCGGTGACGTCACAGTCATGTGACCGCAGGCCCTTCACCGCTCTGTCTCGCGATATGCTGGCAGCCGGGAACCAGCCAGGAAGCAGCGCTGCAGCCACACCGGGGCCTCGGGGGTGAGTATAGCTTTATTTGTTTTAATTTTTACGGTTCACACTATATAAATCCATGCTGTTTGCTGTTTGCATGGATTTATACAGTGTGACCTAGTTGTCAAGCACTTTCCAAGTGATGCTAATCGCCTGGAAAGCGCTTGTCAATCTGCATGCGGAAACGCATGTGAATCCGCATGTGGATCCGCATGTATTCTGCAGGAAAAACGCATGCACAATCTGCATGTACAATCTGCATGCGTTTTTTCTGCCAGGGAGATGCAGAAATGCTGCAGAAATTTTCTGATTCATTTCTGCATCGTGGGCACATAGCCTTATGGACACAGGAATCACTATTTGAATACTGTCATTGCAATGCAAATATATTGGGAAACTGCTAACAGAATGTTGTCCCTAATAATGAGAAATAGTGCGCTTTTATTATAAATAGGGGATAAGAGAAATCATTAAAGCACATACGTTGTTTACATTTGAAGAAAAGCTTTTGGTGGGGCTTGCCAATTTAAAAGATGGCGATCGTAGCATTAGAAGTGTAATGCGCATGCCCGGTGACGTCACGAAGCGGGCGGACCAGGTTTGCCCCGATCATGTGACGAGATAATGGGGATTTCCTGGGAGACATGCGCAGATGGGATTTTGAGACGCCGAGGACAGCGTGGAGGAAGTAAGAAACGTGGTCATGCATGATTGCTGCAGTGTGAGTCGCAACCTCAAATATATTATGATTTATAATGTACACCTGGCACTGATAAATACTAATCAAAGCACTTATCACTTTATGAGAGTTATGGATACTGTAATTGATGATAATAATATATCTGTCTAAAATTTTATCACTATGTATGTAACTGAATAATATTTTGTGATAGGCACTACTGCACTTTTCTTATGTAATCATGGTTTTGTATAAATTAATTATAATTATGGAATCACTGTTTGTAACTATATATATTGCACTATATGCACTTGAACTCTGCTTGAGAAAGATTCTGTGAACCGAAACGTTGCCTTTGGGCTCATTAAAGTCCATTTTTCTATAATATTTTTGGAGTGCTGCCTCTTGATATTCTTTCTTTCTATATATATATATATATATATATATATATATATATATATATATATATATATATATATACATAAATGTATACACAGGGTGGGCCATTTATATGGATTCACCTAAATTAAATGGGAATGGTTGGTGACATCAACTTCCTGTTTGTGGCACATTAGTATATGGGAGGGGGAAAACGTTTCCAGATGGATGGTGACCATGGTGGCCATTTTGAAGTCGGCCATTTTGAATCTAACTTTATTTTTTTCAATGGGAAGAGGGTCATGTGACACATCAAACTTATTGACAATTTCATAAGAAAAACAATGGTGTGCTTGGTTTTAACGTAACTTTATTCTTTCATGAGTTTTTTACAAGTTTATGACCACTTATAAAATGTGTTCAAAGTGCTGCCCATTGTGTTGGATTGTCAATGCAACCCTCTTCTCCCACTCTTGACACACTGATAGCAACAACGCAGAAGAAATGCTAGCACAGGCTTCCAGTATCCGTTGTTTCAGATGTTGCACATCTCATATCTTCACAGCATAGACAATTGCCTTCAGATGACCCCAAAGATAAAAGTCTAAGGGAGTCAGATCGGGAGACCTTGGTGGCCATTCAACTAGCCCACGACGACCAATCCACTTTCCAGGAAACAGTTCATGTAGGAATGCTCTGATCTGACACCCATAATGTGATCGTGCACCATCTTGTTGGAAAAACTCAGGGAACGTGCCATCTTCAGTGCATAAAGAGGGCAACACATCAACATGTAGCAGTTTCAGATATCCAGTGGCATTGAGGTTTCCATTGATGAAGAATGGCCCCACTATCTTTGTACTCCATATACCACACCATACCATAAAGATACGAGATGTGCAGCAACTGAAACAATGGATACTGGAAGCCTGTGCTAGCATTTCTTCTGCGGCATTGCTGTCAGTGTGTCAAGAGTGGGAGAAAAGGGTTGCATTGACAATCCAACACAATGGGCAGCACTTTGAACACATTTTATAAGTGATCATAAACTTGTAAAAAACTCATGAAAGAATAAAGTTACGTTAAAACCAAGCACACTATTGTTTTTCTTATGAAGTTCTCAATAAGTTTGATGTTTCACATTACCCTCTTCCCATTGAAAAAAATAAAGTTGGACCCAAAATGGCCGACTTCTAAATGGCCGCCATGGTCAACACCCATCTGGAAAAGTTTTCCCCCTCCCATATACTAATGGGCCACAAACAGGAAGTTGATATCACTTAGGTGTATCCATATAAATGGCCCACCCTATATATATATATATATATATATATATATATATATATATACAGTGCTGGCCAAAAGTATTGGCACCCCTGCAATTCTGTCAGATAATACTCAGTTTCTTCCTGAAAATGATTGCAATCACAAATTCTTTGGTATTATTCTCTTCATTTAATTTGTCTTCAATGAAAAAAACACAAAAAGAATTGCCCTAAAGCCAAATTGTATATAATTCCACACCAAACCTAAAAAAGGGGGTGGACAAAAGTATTGGCACCCTTTGAAAAATCATGTGATGCTTCTCTAATTCGTGTAATTAACAGCACCTGTAACTTACCTGTGGCACCTAACAGGTGTTGGCAATAACTAAATCACACTTGCAGCCAGTTAACATGGATTAAAGTTGACTCAACCTCTGTCCTGTGTCCTTGTGTGTACCACATTGAGCATGGAGAAAAGAAAGAAGACCAAAGAACTCTCTGAGGACTTGAGAAACCAAATTGTGAGGAAGCATGAGCAATCTCAAGGCTACAAGTCCATCTCCAAAGACCTGAATGTTCCTGTGTCTTCCGTGCATAGTGTCATCAAGAAGTTTAAAACCCATGGCACTGTGGCTAACTTCCCTAGATGTGGACGGAAAAGAAAAATTGACGAGAGATTTCAACGCAAGATTGTGCGGATGGTGGATAAAGAACCTCGACTAACATCCAAACAAGTTCAAGCTGCCCTGCAGTCCGAGGGTGCAACAGTGTCAACCCGTACTATCCGTCGACATCTGAATGAAAAAGGACTGTATGGTAGGATACCCAGGAAGACCCCGCTTCTTACCCCGAGACATAAAAAAGCCAGGCTGGAGTTTGCCAAAACTTACCTGAGAAAGCCTAAAACGTTTTGGAAGAATGTTCTCTGGTCAGATGAGACAAAAGTAGAGCTTTTTGGGAAAAACCATCAACATAGAGTGTACAGGAAAAAAAAAGAGGCATTCAAAGAAAAGAACACTGTCCCTACAGTCAAACATGGCGGAGGTTCCCTGATGTTTTGGGGTCGCTTTGCTGCCTCTGGCACTGGACTGCTTGACCGTGTGCATGGCATTATGAAGTCTGAAGACTACCAACAAATTTTGCAGCATAATGTAGGGCCCAGTGTGAGAAAGCTGGGTCTCCCTCAGAGGTCATGGGTCTTCCAGCAGGACAATGACCCAAAACACACTTCCAAAAGCACTATAAAATGGTTTGAGAGAAAACACTGGAGACTTCTATGGTGGCCAGCAATGAGTCCAGACCTGAATCCCATAGAACACCTGTGGAGAGATCTCAAAATGGCAGTTTGGAGAAGACACCCTTCAAATATTAGGGACCTGGAGCAGTTTGCCAAAGAAGAATGGTCTACAATTCCAGCAGAGCATTGTAAGAAACTCATTGATGGTTACCAGAAGCGGTTGTTCGCAGTTATTTTGGCTAAAGGTTGTGCAACCAAGTATTAGGCTGAGGGTGCCAATACTTTTGTCCGGCCCTTTTTTGGAGTTTTGTGTAAAATGATCAATGATTTGATTTTTGCTTCATTCTCTTTTGTGTTTTTCCTTGCAAGCAAATTAAATGAAGAGAATAATACCAAAGAATTTGTGATTGCAATCATTTTCAGGAAGAAACTGAGTATTATCTGACAGAATTGCAGGGGTGCCAATACTTTTGGCCAGCACTGTATATATACATATATATATATATACATATATATACAGTAGATATATTGTCTCTTGCCTTACATTGGTTTATTCCTGTGGTTCCGTGGCACTTTGTTGTCACCTCTTTCCCTTGGATTTTTTATCTCTTTTGATTATGTCTGATTTTACTTACATTTTTGCAATAAAAATGTAACTTTTATTGGATTTGCTCCTGTTTCCATTTTTCTCTTTTTGGGTTATATAGTTATGGAAGAGCATTTAGAGGGACCGACTCTTTTCTTTTTGGATACTCCCTATAGAGAAGGTAGAGAGGATTTATTACCGTCTCTGCCTTTTCAATTACTGTGTACACAGCTCTGAACAAGTGCTGTGTATTCAGTATGGTAAGCGCAGATAGCACTTCCTGCTCCAGACCCAGAGATCATGTGATGGCCGGGTGTAGAGAAAGAGCAAGAGCTTCTGGGTCCTAGGAGACCCAGTCAACCCTGCTATATAGGCAGTAGGTTGAATGTCCCCTGTAACTAGGATCAATATACCAGCAGATGTGTTTGGGACACAGGTTTATTAACAATTACTATTATATAAGTATGGCAGGTTCTCCTCCTGCACTTGTTAGTTCAGCTTTCCTCACATACTGCACAGCTCTCCAGTCCATACAATGGTCACTGATGGAGGAGCATGTAACCAGACCACTCCATCAGCCTTGTCCTATTGAGAACCTCCCATGAGAAAGATGCTTTTATAGTGAAGTAGACTGACGGACAGGTCTGGTCACTGCTCCTCCACCAGCAGCCATATTATAGACTAGAGAGCTGGGCAGTCTGTAAGGAAAGCTGCAGTAACAAGAGCAGGAGGAGAATCTGACATACCTACAGTATATCATAGTAAATGCCACAAAATCATGTCCCCAACACATCTGTTAAAGTAAAGATAAAATGGTCAACCTCATTAACTAATTCTGCAGCCAGCAATAGACAGCGCAACACAAAGACTATAGGAGGCAAACGACTCAATTTTATTTTAATGAAACCATATTGCAATTTTTTTTATCCATTCAAGCAAGAAAAAAATCAAATGTTTCAAAAGTTAAGACAACACCTGTGTAAAATCATTGAAATAAAGAGCAAAAAAACCAGGAAAAAATAAATAAAAAAACAATGACTATCCAAATTGCATTTACAAGCCCCATCCCTAACAAAAAACCATGTAACTAATATATAAAAATAACACAAGCACAGAAATCCTTTATTTACTACAGATATTACCAGAAAAAAAATAAAATAATATTAAAATATTGTAAAATTTAGACTCGATGTTTCACAAAAAAATATTTAAATATCCAAACATTACAATTTTTTACAGTTTTTTAAACCATATGTATGAAAATAAGAAAAAAATGTGCCTTGGCAAGAATGGGGAAAAATGGCCTGATCATGTAGGGGTTTAACAAAGTACTGAATATATACATATATATAAATGGACTGGGGAACAGTTCTACAACCCTCCAGCTTCAGATCTTGCTCATGTATCACATCCTCCACCTGTCAGATTTAAAAGATGTGTAACTTGTGTAAAGTGACAACATTGCCCTGATCTGTAAGTGTGGGCATGAGAAGCTACATGTCATGGTGCTCCCTGTGGTAAGCTGATGTATAGTATTACCTGTGCCCTTGGTGGTCTTCTGCCCTTCTTCTTCTTTCTTGATTGAAGAGCTTTCATGTGATGAGCCAAAGATTTGTCTTCTCCTCTTGGCTCCACTTCTTCTAGCTAGGACCTCCTGATGACATTCCTGTTCTTCTTTCTGGCCTTGGTGATCAATCTTCTGAGAGACGATCTCCAACTCTGAGCCATTTCTCTTCTCTCCTCTCCTATGGCTCTTCTTGATGGACGGCTTCTCATCATCCGATGAGTCCAAAACATTTCTTCTCCTTTTCTTCCCTCTCATCCTAAAGTCCTCCTCTTTAATCTCCATAATGTCGCTTTGCTGAAGGCAGCTCCTCCTCATCCGCATGCAAGCCAACCGCAACTCTCCAACTGCCAACCGGCAACATTCCAATGTGCTCACTGGTCATGTGATAGGAATTGACCATAAGCAGTCATATATATGAGTTATCAGATATTGGTGTTTTTCTATTTTATTCTCATCATATCACATAGTATTAGGCCAAGCTCACAGATAGAGGTTTATTTTAGCTTTTCTGCTGCCTTTTTTCCTATAGAAAGACTCAAATATCCAGATCTTTTTCACATTTTCAGGTTAAGACTTGAATATACTTTGCAGCAATCTCGATAGTAATATTTACACGTAATGACAACTATAGGTTTCTAAAGAATAATTTCTAGTTACTATAATGGCTTCTTAGAAAACCCACATGTGTGAGTTTGCTGTTTTGCAGAACGCTCTTTGCCACCATTTTCCTTCTGACGCTGTTTTGCAGCATTTAGGGGATGTGCACACGGTTATTATTTGTAGAGGAAAAGAAATACTAGAGTGTTGGCGGGTAAAATGCTGCCTAAAATATGTGCAAAAACGCTTCAAGAATTGACATGCAGAAGATATGAAACTTCTTCAAATCTGCAAGGAAAAAATAAGCAGAATGTACATGAGATTCCATAAATCTCATTGACTTTGCTAGTACATTAAAACACTGCGTTTTTTCATGCAAAGAACGTGCGGAAATAACTTTTGAAAATACGGCAAAAATGCAACATGTGAACATGCCCTTGGCTTCTAGTCCATCAAAAATAGTGTAAGTCTGAACTTGAGATGCCGCTGTGGATACTCATTCTGGTGTTAATACTATAGGAAATGACAAGGCAATGATCGTGCTTTTTATTAGTGTAAATAGGGAAATACAGCCCTCCTAGACCGGACACAAGGATTTTATTTGCCAATAGTAATAATATTGGTGGGTTATATTTTTTACACTATACTACATACTTTTTTCACATATAACTATTTTCCTGTGATAAATTGTATTATCAATATATGGACTGGAGTTATTTGTAATTTAATTCCATATTTGGTGCACACAGATTGTTCTTTCTGCTGAATTCTAGATTAGTCATTGCTAGTGTCTCGGCATATTAGCATGTTTTTGTAACTTTTTGCTAAACCCTAATGAGGATTATTTGCTTATACTTGATATTCGCTTCTCAATAGTATTCGCTTATTCACTATATTCTAGATTATACATTTTGTCTTAGATGTATATTGGAAGTTCTTCATATTTTTTTCTTATGTCACATTATTATTTTTCACAGTGAATGTTTGATAAAGATCATGTTGACGCTTTTGTATTATACATTTTACTTTGACTTAAAAATAATACTTAGTACAATTTTAATGGAAACAATTTGCTTCAATAACACAGACCCTTATTAAATGACCCAGCATGCCACTTCTGGCCTGAGCTTTCAATGTAGAATTACATATTTGCTGTGTAACTAAATAGCTGTAATGCATAGAATAATTGGGCTTACTACAGAAGGGATAGATGCTCTTCTAGTGAAGCTTCATGATGTCCATTGCTCCAGAGTAGACGACCTTCTCTATGAACACTAAATGCCTGTAAGGCACAGTGTGATTATGGGGTGGGAATGCTTTAGGACATTTCTTTAGGATACAATGACATTGGTGGCAGACTGGTATCTGGTGTCACCACTAAAGGACGGCAGAAGTAATTCAGGCACATACTGGTGACAGTTTAGGATAATGTTACTGAAAAGAGGCAACAAGCTTACTGGTCACAGAGTCTCCGAGACGCCAACATGCTTCATAACTACAAATACTCTTAAATAGGGGAACAGCTTCACCACAGATAGATGACTGGCAAAAACATTTACGCTGGGCTTCCACTTTCCAAACTTTACACCACCTGCTGGAAGGCTCCTCCGCAGTATCTCAAGCTGTCTCGGTGTCCGTCCTCTTACAGAACAGCACTCACACGTTCAAGCAGTTATATGACCAGGTTTCACAAAGCAAACTGTAAAAATACTATTAATCAGATCTCTGACCAGATGGGGCTGATGTACGTACTCTGAAAATTCACATCAGGATGGCTGTGCAATCCTGATGTTAAGAGGAGCGTTTTATCCTTATTTTAATGTGATAAAGGAAAAGTTTCACAAAGGATTATACAGCCATCCTTATGCATATGCTGACAAGTACACCAGCCTCACCTGGGCTAACAGATTTGCATAATAATATATAATACTATAAGCAGTATGTATTGTAAAATCAGTGCTTGGATGTGGCATGAGGCATTGGAGGAGCTCAAGGACCCTGAAGGTGGCTGAATCCTGGTATCTAGACAGCTTCTCAGCAGCACTCACAAGCTCCATGGGAAACAAGTTGTAAGCGCTGTCCTCCTTGTTTGGGAGAACAGTCAACTCTGACAGACAGAATGGTGGCTGACCTAGGCAACAAGCAAATTCTAGAATTCAAAATACCTCCTCTCATGAGAAATGAAGAGAATTTTTAAAAAGGGGTTATTTGCAAAGTTCCCTATTTTTACAAGCACTTTGCAATTTTACCCAATTAAGAAATTGCGTATAGCCTTTTAATAATGTAATTAATCTGACTGATGTAAAAAACTATCCTTTTATAGACAGCACATTAAATATAAAATACAGGTGGATACAATTCTGTTACCATATACTGTGAATATAACTAGTGCCATGAACTGCCCATATGGGTAATGCCATTCAACTGTGCCATATAGTTGCCATATGTACAATATAGGAGCTATAAGAAATGTGCACTTTGAACTTCTGAATTCCAGCACCATGCGGAGCCTACACATGTATCGGTATAATGTGCCATAATGACTATTGTCATACCTGGGTTTATAATATTGGTGGTGAATATATTCTTATGGGCTCTGTATGACATTACTGACATGGGCAGCATTTGCCACTAATGATGGAGCACTGCATGACACTTTATGTTGGCGTTTTGTCCTATTATCTTGGGATAATCTTATTTTTCTGATCACTGTATATTACTAATATTCTGGATACTATACTTTTGGAATCATCTTCTAGTTGTAGCTCTGAAACTTGGGATAAAAGTGACTCTGTAAATGTCAGATTGACATTTTCTAGAATTGAAGAGCATTGTGGTAAGTATGAGAATGTACCAGGCAATAGATGTGTGTAATGCAATGCACATACCGCAGCCTCATGCTGAACCCCTCACCGCAGATTCATGAGTGTGAATGGCCCAAAGGCCAGACCGAAATCCCATTGAGGATCTGTGGCAAGACTTGAAATTGCTGTTCACAGACGTCTCCATCCAATCTCACTGAGATAGAGCATTTACAAAGAAGAATGGGAGAAAATGTCACTTCTAGATGCAAAGCTGGTAGAGACATACCTGAAAAGACTTGCAGCAGTAATTGCAGCGAAAGGTGGTCCTACAGACTATTTACTCCGGAGGGATAAATACAAATGCAAGTCACAGTTATCAGATTTATATTTTCTCAATATATAGAAAACCTTGTAGAATTTACTTTACACTTCACACATACAGTGGTGTGAAAAAGTGTTTGCCCCCTTCCTGATTTCTTATTCTTTTGCATCTTTGTCACACTTAAATGTTTCAGGTTAGTAATGGGGGTGTCTTATAGACGCCCATCATTACTAACCTGGGCTTCATGGCAGCTGGCGCTGACATGAAAACCAACCCTATTACCCCCTGCCACCGCACCAGGGCAGCGTGGAAGAGCGAGGCTAAGTGCCAGAATTGGCGCATCCTATGGATGCGCCATTTCTGGGGTGGCTGACGGCTGGTGTTTCTAGCCTGGGAGGGGGCCAATATTCATGGCACCCTTCCTGGGCTATTAGTATCAGCCCCCAGCTGTCTGTCCAGCCTTTGCTAGCTATTAAAATAGGGGGGACCCCACGTCATTTTTTTGGGTGGGTCTCCCATTTTAATAGTTAGTAAAGGCTAGGAGGGGGCCAATATTCATGGCACCCTTCCTGGGCTATTAGTATCAGCCTCCAGCTGTCTGTCCAGCCTTTGCTAGCTATTAAAATAGGGGGGACCCCACGTCATTTTTTTGGGTGGGTCTCCCATTTTAATAGTTAGTAAAGGCTAGGTATTCAGCTGGGGGCTGATATTAGTAGCCGGGGAAGCTCCATGGGTATTACCCCCTTCCCAGGCTTCAAACATCTGCTCCAGCTGTCTGCTTAACCTCCGATAGAAACTAAAATTATGGGGGATCCCACGTCAATTTTTTTTTAATAAATCCTTTATTTTAACACTAAATGACACTTGAGGGGTTAATAAAGATGCAGTCCCTAAATTAATATTTATTTTTTAATTAATTTTTCCCAAAAATTTTGACGTGGGCTTTGCCATATTTTTGTATGCGAGCCAGGTACAGAATCCAGGAACGGGCTGCCCCCAACTCCCAGCTGCCTATTTTTACCTGGCCGGACACAATATAGGGAAGCCCTTTTTTTTTTATTATTTCATGAATTTCATGAAATAAGTTTAAAAAAGAAAAATACGTGGGGCTTCGCCCTATTTTTGTGTCCAGCCAGGTACAAATAGGCAATTTTTTTTTAATTATTTCAGGAAATTCATGAAATAATTAAAAAAAAATTGATGTGGGGTTTCGCACTATATTTGTGTCCAGCCAGGTACAGCAGACAGGAACGGGCTGACCCCAACCTCCAGCTGCCTATTTGTACCTGGCCGGACACAACAATATAGGGAAGCCCTTTTTTTTTAATTATTTCATGAAATAATTAAAAAAAAATTGACGTGGGGCTTCGCACTATATTTGTGTCCAGCCAGGTACAGCAGACAGCAACGGGCTGCCCCCAACCACCAGCTGCCTATTTGTACCTGGCCGGACACAACAATATAGGGAAGCCCTTTTTTTCTTAATTATTTCATGAATTTCATGAAAAAATTTAAAAAAAAATACGTGGGGCTTCGCCCTATTTTTGTGTCCAGCCAGGTACAACTAGGCAGCTGGGGACTGGAATCTGCAGCGCAGGGAGGCCCAAGCTTTCTGGGCCCCACCCGCTGCAAATTGCAGTCCACAGCCACCCCGGAAAATGGCGCGTTCATAGAAGCGCCATCTTCTGGCGCTGTACCCAACTCATCCAGGGCCCTGGTGCGGTGGCTCACTGGGTAATAAAGGGGTTAGGGCCAGCTTGGCATTATCAGCTGGCCCTAAGCCCGAAATTCATGGGGTCACGCCAATATTAGACATGACCGCCATGAATTTCTAGTAAAGTATTTAAAAAAAAACACAAACACCCAGAATAAAGTCCTTTAATTGAAATAAAGACACAATTCTTTATTGTTCTAAATTAAACCATACTTACCATCACGCCCATTCCAGCTGAAGCCAACGATCTCCTGCAATAAAAGAAAAATAATAAAGCAACATCATTCTTACCTTTCGATGGTTCCCAGGACAGCTCCAGCTCTGCTACATCGAGATGACAGGCTGGACCGCAGGAGAAAGCTGCCATCCAGCCTGTCATCCCGCAGACACTGAGAAGCGCAGGCATGCTTGCGCTCCTCAGTATCAGGCTGTGACGGCATCCCGATGAGCCGAGTCTCTCACGCTCACCGCATGCGCAGGAGAATTCTCCCACGCTATCAGTGACGTGCATGAGGTGAGCTGAGTTCATTGTTGGCTCATCGGGATGCCGTCACAGTCAGACACTGAGGAGCGCAAGCATGCCTGTGCTTCTCAGTGTCTGCGGGATGACATGCTGGATGGCAGCTTTCTGCTGCGATCCAGCCTGTCATCTCCATGTAGCAGAGCTGGAGCTGTCCTGGGAGCCATCGAAAGGTAAGGATGATGTTGCTTTATTATTTTTCTTTTATTGCAGGAGATCGTTGGCTTCAGCTGGAATGGGCGTGATGGTAAGTAAGGTTTAATTTAGAACAATAAAGAATTGTGTCTTTATTTCAATTAAAGGACTTTATTCTGGGTGTTTGTGTTTTTTTTTAACTTTGACTATGGGGTTAGTAATGCGGGTGTCTTATAGACGCCTCTCCATTACTAACCTGGGCTTGATGTCAGCTGGCATTATAAGCTGACATCAACTCCAACCCTATTACCCCACTGCCACCGCTACAGGGCAGTGGGAAGAGCGAGGCTAAGTGCCAGAATTGGCGCATCCTATGGATGCGCCATTTCTGGGGTGGCTGACGGCTGGTGTTTCTAGCCTGGGAGGGGGCCAATATTCATGGCACCCTTCCTGGGCTATTAATATCAGCCCCCAGCTGTCTGCCTAGCCTTTGCTAGCTATTAAAATAGGGGGGACCCCACGTCATTTTTTGGGGGGGGTCCCCCATCTTAATAGCTAGTAAAGGCTAGGTATTCAGCTGGGGGCTGATATTAGTAGCCTGGGAAGCTCCGTGGGTATTACCCTCTTCCCAGGCTTCAAACATCTGCCCTAGCTGTCTGCTTAACCTCCGCTAGAGACTAAAATTACGGGGAGCCCCACGCCAATTTTTTTTTTAATAAATCCTTTATTTTAACACTAAATGACAAGTACAGTAACCAACACTATCACTGTACTTATTATATATGTGACTGACATGTTTCTATCTATCTAATCTATGTGTGATGCTCTATTATTTCTGTTGTAAATTGTCAGGTACCGCTGCTGAATTGCCGGCCGGCTTTTTTAAAGAGACGGTGCATGAAAACACTAAGATTTTTTTAAATAAATCCTTTACACTAAATGACAAGTACAGTAAGCAACACTGTCACTGCACTTCTTATATATGTGACTGACATGTTTCTATGTATCAAATCTATGTGTGATGCTCTTTCTTTCTGTTATAAAGTGTCGGGTACCGCTGCTGAATTGCCGGCCGGCTTTTTTAAAGAGACGGTGCATTAAAACACTAATATTTTTTTAAATAAATCCTTTACACTAAATGACAAGTACAGTAAGCAACACTGTCACTGTACTTCATATATATGTGACTGACATGTTTCTATCTAATCTATGTGTGAAGCTCTATTCTTTCTGTTCTAAATTGTCGGGTACCGGTGTATGCCACTGATGAATTGCCGGCTTTTCATGTTTCACTGTGAGCACTGTTCCCATCGATTTGGGCAACCACCTCCACCAATACATTCTACATTATTGTTAGTTGTTTTCCTTCATGTAGAATTAACCTACAAGGAAAGAAAGGGTTTATTTTCATTCCGATATTTGTGTCCCATTGATTTGCATTGGTTTGCGGTATCGGAATCGGCGATATCCGATACTTTTTGGGTATCGGCCCGATCCAATCCGATCCGATATTTCCTGATATCGGAAGGTATCCCTCAATACTAGTCCTGACCTCAATCCCATTGAAAATCTTAGGGGTGAGCTGAAATCTGCCATTGGGAAAAAGAACCCTGCAAACATTCAAGAGCTTGAACAAACTGCAAAGGAAGAGTGGGAGAAAATTCCAGCTGAGAAGTGCAAGAAGCTTACAGATGGCTACAAGAAATGTCTGGAGGCTGTCAGCAATGACAAAGGGTGTGCAACCAAGTATTAATTAGGGGTGCCATTATTGTGGCACATTCAGTTTTTTCTTTGATATTGCAACATTGAAGTTGAAAAACAATATTGTATTGTTGTATTACTTTGGACCACAAATCCTGAGGATATAACTTTGGTACATTTCCATTTATTTCTGAAGATATTGTACAGTCTACGAAAAAATGAAGGCGTGACAAGAATGGTGAGCAGCACTGTAGTACAATAAATCATTAAAAATGTAAATATATATAGAATATAAAAAATAAAAAAAGATTAAATTAAATTAATAATTAATTTTTTAAAACCTTTTTTTAAAAAGCATTTTCCCTTGCAATTATATACTGTATATATAAAGGATAGAGCTTATGTGTTCAGTAATAATGTTGTCGTGTCAATGGAAGGGTGAAAAAAAATGGTAAGAGGAGGATATATAGATGGAAAACGTCCAATCACTAGCTGCCTCTATCTGTACCAGAAGCTTGGTACCACCCGACCAATTATCCATAGATCATCGCAACCCAGGGAATCATCTATTAACTTTCATAGCTGCAAATCATTATCCGGTAATCTTAAGACAAATTTACATACCAAGAAAGGGGGACATTCAACTCATTTTGGTGAAACATTATTTCTATGTCTGTTATTCCTTTCATTCATCCTGCTCTGTTCAGCCGCTGTTTAGCGTGATAGTATCAATCCTTTATCTAGTAGCCATTCTTCCTTACGGGTTTTCACACAGGACCCGCTAATCTATCAGCAGCTTCCAGCAATACCCACTCCCCTTTTTTCGGCGCTAGTGTTTTAAAGCCTAATTTCTTTCTAGATTCAGCTCCGGACATTTGTGATAGATTATTTCCTCCTATACTCGTATATAGATATAGCCATTTGAATTGCTGTTATGAAATGTTTTGAAATGATTGAAAGTGCATGTTTAACAAAAAAAAATTTCTATTCTTATTAATCTGTTCTCCTCTCCTTTTTTAAGAGGTCTCAGAGTCCTGCCAATATATTGCTTTGAACATGGGCACTGAATTAAATCTATAACTCCTTCACTTTCACACCTTAAAATGCACCCAACAAAAAAATGCAAGTGTATTTTTGCAATTGTCCCATCTTTAATGTAACGGCAGTTCACACATTCATTCCTAGTGCTGTATATGGGAATCACTGACATTTCTACAGTATGTTATATTTTATCTTGATTATCAATATTTCTTGCACGGGGTCCCCATGGTATCATATTACTGATTGTAATTTTTTTATGTGTAATAAATGATTATTAATAGGGGGATTTATATGTGCCTGTAATTATTTTTCTTCAATAAACATAAAGCTAGAATCGCTACAGAATGTGCCTCTGCCATATACTAGTCTGTAGAGTTTGAATACTCGTGCAAGAAGCATTTATCAGGTTTGAATTTTATGAGAAAGTTTGCAGATATATAATGAATATGTGTAAATCAATCTGTACCACTAGGTAAAAATCCTTACATCAAGGAGACCAAGTAGACAAAAGTGAGCACTTCAAGTTAGTGTGTATAAAAAACAAATGATTTTACTGAACAATATCATAGACATTACCAAACACATACATAAAATAAAAACAGATGCCTCTTGTTTGAGGGATGGTAAGAAATGCCAACCCAGTATGCATGAATATTATCTCCTGGTGCACCCCACAAAATAGCATAGAACAACCTAGCAGAGATAGTCACTGCAGAGTAACCTATACCATTACATAATCCAACGATTCCAAGGATTGAAACTATCCAAAGTGCATGTGCATGTCAAAGAAGGAAATTGTTCATTAATTGGGGTGGTCCAGTGGTTAAACAAAAACAAAATAAACCCTGCTTCAAAGTCACCAATCAAGAGATAAATACATAATAAACCCTTAAAGTGCATGTGTATGGAGAATTATAATGCTCAGAATTATAATACACCAATGTCTGGAAATGACAGGGCTACTACAGAGCATGTATATAACTTAGTGTTCACAGAAGCGAAAGAGTCGAGGTGAAAAGCAGTTTATATGCTTGTTAGAAACTCACAACATGTATGGCTATACATGCAATACCGCACGCCTGGAAAACATGGACTGCCTCTGATGTACAAAAGCCCTGCTAGATGCAATCACAAATAGGTAAAATGCAGTGGTGTACCACTAATGGAGGCAGACCACACGACTGCTATGGGGCCCGTGAGCTGGGGGGCCCCATAGCAGTCCAGGGGCGGACATATCGCTGCTGGTGCAGCTGTGCCGGGGGGCCCGCCGGTGCAGCGTCTCCCTGCTCGTGGCGGGCAGGGAGCGATCCCTGCATCCCCGCTGCTGACAGGACAGAATGGCAGCGGAGCTGCAGAGATCCATCCTCTGCTTCCTGCCCGCCGCTTCCTCCCTTACACAGGCACGCGCTCCTTGATGACATCATCATGCAGCGCGGGCCTGTGTGAGGGAGGAAATTGCAGCGGCCTGCGGGGGCAGAGAGGTAAGTGTTTTTTTTTGTTTTTTTTTTACTGAAACGCTGGTGAGATCAATAATGGGGCTGATGGAGCTGGAGAGCGCAATAAGGGGGCTGATGGGGCTGGGTAGAGCAATGGTGGGGCTGGTGCGGCTGGGGATAACAATGGTGGGACTGGGAAGAGCAGTGATGATGCAGCTTGCGGGGGAACGGGCAGAGGGGTAAGTGTTTTTTTTTTATTTTTACTGAAACGCTGGGGAGAGCAATAATGGTTATGACTGGGCTGGAGAGAGCAAAAGTGGGGCTGATGGGGCTGGTGAGAGCAATGGTAGGGCTGATGGGGCTGGGGAGAGCAATGGTGGGGCTGGGGAGAGCAATGGTGGGGCTGATGGGGCTGGGGAGAGCGCTGATGGGTCTGGGGAGAGCAATGGTGGGGCTGGGAAGAGCAGTGATGGGACTGATGGGGCGGGGAGAGCAATGATGGGGATTAGTAGACCAATGACGGGGATAGGGAGAGCAATGATGGGTTGCTGGGAGAGAGCAATGATGGAGGTGCTGGGAGAGTAATGACGGGGGTTGCTAGGAGAGAACAATGATAGGGGTGCTCGGAGAGAGCAATGACGGGGTGCAGGGAGAGAACAATGACGGGGGTGCTGGGAGAGAGCAATGACGGGGGTGCTGGGAGAGAGCAATGATGGGGGTGCTGGGAGAGAGCAATGATAGTGGTGCTGGGACAGAGCAATAATGGGGGTGCTCGGAGAGCGCAATGACGGGGATGCTGGGAGACAACAATGATGGGGTGCAGGGAGAGAGCAATGACGGGGGTGCAGGGAGAGAGCAATGACGGGGGTGCTGGGAGAGAGCAATTACAAGGGTGCTGGGAGAGCAATGACTGGGGTGCTGGGACAGAGCAATGTTGGGGGTGTTGGGAGAGAGCAATGATGGAGGTGCTGGGACAGAGCAATGATGGGGGCGCTTGTATATTTTCCGTGTGCACATAGCCTTACAGTTAATTGGGGAGAGTCACAGAGACTGAATAATTTATATTATTGGCAGGTGGAGATTATAGTTAATGGGGGGCACAGTGCTGCTTATCACTTTATATTTTGATTACTAAGTGGCTACCCCTAGTATATTAATGGGGGATAACAGACCTGTATTCAGGGGCGCAGTGCAGGAGAGACACATGTATATATACAATATATGTGACCTTGTTATTATCTAGGCTGGAGATCATCATGACAAGACGAATCGTGACTGGGAGATGTCGACATGAAGGTCTGACCAGATGGAGAAGAAGCAGCAGAAACCGACTCTGATCAGGCGAGACGTCAGCGGTAAGTGCCTGGATGTAAATATTATTCTGTATCTGCGCTGTATGACTTGGAGTGATAATGTTACATGTAAAATCCCTTAGGCTGCATTCTCACATTTGTGTAAAATGTCAGATTTTTTTATCGGATGGTCCACGGACTTGTAGAGTTTTATAGATCACGGATCACGGATCTGAGAATGAGATCTGTGAGGATCAGAGAATGTCCTGTTCTGATCCGATTTTGAGGATTACAATAGGACATGCTCAATGCGTCTGTAAAACAGGGTAGCACACTGACACTGCACACAAATGCAGGAATATAGCCGTATTATGTATAGCACAGTCCCTTAGTACATAGTGTAATCACTTATTATGTATAGCATACGCCCTTAGTATATAGTGTACTCGCTTATTATGTATAGCGCCGTCCTTAGTTAATATAGTTTCATCTTTTATTATATATAACACCCTCCCTTTTTACCTACCATCCTCTCTAGTTCTAGAGCTCACAATTGGGGGATCATACTGTGTTGGGATCAGCAAACTTTGCCCTGGTAGTTGAGGTGAGGTACAGTAGGGTCATTATACTGCGCTTGTTGAAGAATTCACCATGGGGGTATCATACTGTGTTTGGGGGACACTTTTGTTGGTATCACACTTCATGGGACAATGAAAAGAGGGGTCTAGGACGTCAGCAGGAGGAAAATTACTATGTAAAGGCTGGAAGGTTGTGTGATCTGCTCTTCTGTGACACCGACAATTATTTACATTTTTTTTGGGGGGGGGCCCAATTTGAACTTCTGCTATGGGGCCCCATGAATCCTATGTACGCCCCTGGTAAAATGTATTGCTAATAGCATTGTGCCACTTACACAGTGGAGTGTGAGACAGGGTTTGTCCTGCATCCCTCTTCCCCGACGCGCATTTTGTCCACACTTCCTCAGGGCCGTGTCAGAGGAGAGGGACGCTGGACCTTTTAAGTGATCACTGTACCAATGGTTGACGGAGGCTAGATATCACATGATTTAAACCTTCAGGGTTGTGAAGGATATGACGTGGCACATCGTAGGATTTTTTACCTTGTACATTGATTTACAGTTGTCCCTGTGACACTATGTTTGTTTTCAATCATTTTTATTAATATTTTATAACAGTTCAAGGGGTAGGGATATGGTTAGGGAATAGAGGAATATATGGGGGACGGGAGAGTAATGGATAAGTGTGGGAAAATGGATAAGGGGAAGGAGAACTCAAAATTGAATAAACAGTAGAATATATAGTATTACAACAAGTAAATTAAGATGAAAATCAAAATTTGGTTATAGAACAACTTAGTCGTAATATAATAGATATCCAATTAAATCTAATAAGTATATGTATTAATAATTTAAGTAACAATCAGGAATATATTTCAGGCCACTTTGTTCATTTTTTGAAATATTTGTTAAGGTTATTATTAGAGTTTGCAAATCAGTATTCATATAATTTATGTAGAGCCATTTTTTCTTTAATAACTGAAAAGATAGGTACATCCGTTTTTTTCCAGTAAGATGCAATGGCATTTTTAACTACCATATTTTTCGGACTATAAGACGCACCGGACCATAAGACGCACCTAGGTTTTAAAGGAGGAAAATAGGAAGAAAAAATGTAAGCAAAAAATGTGGTCCTGATGCCCTGTTATGGGGGAGGGGGTCTGCTGGTGACACTGGCATTGGGGTAATGTCCCTCAATTCTGTTAATATCCTCTATCCTGGTATGTATGGCCTCTCCTTCCTGGTATAAGTGGCCCCCATCCCATCCTGGTATGCATGGCACCCCTTTATCCCCCATCCTGGTATGCATGGCACCCCTTTATACACCATCCTGGTATGCATGACACCCCTTGAGCCCCCATCCTGGTATGCATGGCAACCCTTGAGCCCCCATCCTGGTATGCATGGCACCCCTTGAGCCCCCATCCTGGTATGCATGGCACCCTCTGAACCCCCATCCTGGTATGCATCTTGCCCCGCTTCAAGTGGACCGGGTGAGAGGCCCGAATCTATGAATGTAAAAGTGAACAGCTCTTCAGAGTGTCCATGTGTGGGATCAGCTGTCTCTGGGCGCTTGGCATGGTGGGAGGAAGGAGGATCAGGGTGAGGAATATGCGGTCCAGACTCACGGCTACTGAGACTTGACCGTGTGGAAGACAGGGTGGTGGTGGCGGCTAAGTGACTGGAAGCATTATCCGCTATCCAACCAACAACCTTTTGACACTGCTCTGGGTTCAATAGTGGTGTGCTGCGGTCCCCTAGCAGTTGGGACAGTAAGGTCGGGCGAGAAGATGTGGGTGTTTGTTGTGGCACAATTTCAGCTTGCCCACGGCCTTGTCCTCGGCCTCTGCATGCACCATCACCATCACGTCCAGTTCCCCGTCCCTTGCCACGTGCCTTGCCCATTTGTCTTGTCCTCGGCAGAGATGAGGGGGTTGGAGGGGGCAGTGGTGGGCAGAGGAAGGAGTTAAAAGTATTAAATAACCATTTGGACTTGAAAAATAAGGACAGGGTCGGACTGGCCTGGCGGAATGCCGGTGAAATGCCAGGTGGGCCCCACAGAAGGAGAGGAAAAAAAACTTTTTTTGTAAGGACATGGGCCTTTTAAAAGTGCGGGTGGCAGGAGAACGCGCATGCAGACCTGACCCGCCGTGATGACCATGGCCGGCGTCACCGCCACTAGGCGCACCCAAGTAAGTGTTGGGGCCCCGGGGTTGAGGGACACCGGCACGCTACTGGGCCTATGAGTCGGGGGAGGGAGAGCCCCCTACGGAGAGGGGGAGCGCCCCCTTCAGGAGGGAGAGCCCCCGCCCCCACCTCTCCTCCTCAAATACTTACCTATCCTCCTCGTTCCCTGCAGCTCCAGTGATGTTAGCGTCTTCTGATTCTGACGTCTCAGGGCAGAGGGCGAGGTGACATCACTACCGCACTCTGCTCTGAGCACTGCAGAGTCAGAAGACGACGTGCTGAGTACACCAAACCTGCAGGGAACGGGAGAGGTATTTGATTTTTTTTATGTATGCAGCATCATGGGGGCCCATATACTGTATGGAGCAGCATCATGTGGGCCCATATACTGTATGGAGCAGCATCATGGAGGCCCATATACTGTATGGAGCAGCATCATGGAGGCCCATATACTGTATGGAGCAGCATCATGGGGGCCCATATACTGTATGGACCAGCATCATGGGGGCCCATATACTGTATGAAGCAGCAGCATGGAGGCCCATATACTGTATGAAGCAGCAGCATGGAGGCCCATATACTGTATGGAGCAGCATCATGGAGGCCCATATACTGTATGGAGCAGCATCATGGGGGCCCATATACTGTATGTACCAGCATCATGGGGGCCCATATAATGTAAGGAGCAGCATCATGGGGGCCCATATATTGTATGGAGCAGCATCATGGGGGCCAAATACTGTATGGAGCAGCATCATGGGGTCCAATATATTGTATAGAGCAGCATCATGGGGGCCCATATACTGTATGGAGCAGCATCATGGAGGCCCATATACTGTATGGACAACAAAGAAAATGACGGCACTTCCACTACAAAAAATAGGTGTGAACAGGTGCTTACTAAGAGCAGCTACCTCCATATATAATGAACAAATAACACTGAGTATATAGATATGAAATATGAAATATGAATAACATAACTGCTGTAGAAAATTGAAATAAATGAAAAAAATTTTGAAAATTTTTTTTTAGCGCATGTAAATATGAAGTATGAAAAATGAATAGCATTACTGCTGTAAGTAAATGAGAAATCTTAGCACATAAATTGGCCAATTCATGTGTCCCTGATAGCCGCGGTAAGGCGTTTCTCGATGTCAGGACCTACCAATGTGAATACCTCTCTAAGAGGTACACATAATCAGACAGAGGTCTCTTAGAGAGGTATTCACATTGGTAGGTCCTGACATCGAGAAACGCCTTACCGCGGCTGTCAGGTACACATGAATTGGCCAATTTATACGCTAAGATTTCTCATTTATTTACAGCAGTAATGCTATTCATTTTTCATACTTCATATTTACATGCGCTAAAAAAAAATTTTCAAAAAATTTTTCATTTATTTCTATTTTCTACAGCAGTTATGTTATTCATATTTCATATTTCATATCTATATACTCAGTGTTACAGTGTGCTACTTTATTTGTTCTTCATATACTGTATGGAGCAGCATCATGTGGGCCAGTATACTGTATGGAACAGCATCATGGGGGCCCACATACAGTATGGAGCAGCATCGTGGGGGCCCACAAACTGTATGGAGCAGCATCATGGGGGCCGATACAATGTATGGAGCAGCATCATGGGGGTCAATACACTGTATGGAGCAGCATTACATGGGGCCAATATACTGTATGGAGCAGCATTATATGGGGTCAATATACTGTATGGAGCAGCATTACATGGGGCCAATATACTGTATGGAGCAGCATTACATGGGGCCAATATACTGTATGGAGCAGCATTACATGGGGCCAATATACTGTATGGAGCAGCATTATATGGGGTCAATATACTGTATGGAGCAGCATCATATGGGGCCAATATACTGTATGGAGCAGCATTACATGGAGCCAATATACTGCATGGACCAGTATCATATGGAGACAATATACTGTATGGAGCAGCATTACATGGAGCCAATATACTGTATGGACCAGCATCATATGGGGAAAATATACTGTATGGAGCAGCATGACAGGGGGCCAATATACTGTATGGAACAGCATCATATGGGGCCAATATACTGTATGGAGCAGCATGACATGGGGCCAATATACTGTATGGAGCAGCATCATATGGGGCCAATACACTGTATGGAGCAGCATTACATGGGGCCAATACACTGTATGGAACAGCATCATATGGGGCCAATATACTGTGTGGAGCAGCATTACATGGGGCCAATATACTGTATGGAGCAGCATTACATGGGGCCAATATACTGTATGGAGCAGCATCATATGGGGCCAATATACTGTATGGAGCAGCATGATATGGCGCCAATATACTGTATGGAGCAGCATGACATGTGGCCAATATGCTGTATGGAGCAGCATCATATGGGGCCAATACACTGTATGGAGCAGCATCATATGGCACCAATATACAGTATGGAGCAGCATTACATGAGGCCAATATACTGTATAGAGCAGCATCATATGGGGAAAATATACTGTATGGAGCAGCATTACATTGGGCCAGTATACTCTATGGAGCAGCATTACATGGGGCCCATAATTCTGTATGGAGGTGGTCACTGTATTACCTGTATATTTCTGTATTACAGCATATATAGGTACTCTGTATATGCTGTAATGTCTCTGGTGATCACTGTATTACCTGTACACCGACACTATATACAGAGCTCCTGTGTATTATGTCACCAGTGGTAATATTAATGTTATTAGTATTGTGTTTTTTATTAATGATCAGTATTGTATTATTCGGTCACTGAGGTGGTAATATATGATCTGGTCATGGTGTGGAGGTATTTGTTCCTTGTACAGTATGTGGTATTATTCGGTCACTATGTGGTAGTAATACATGCTCTGGTCATGGTGTGACAGTATTATTCAGTCACTATGTGGAGGTAATATGTGGTCTGGTCATGGTGTGACTGTATTAATTGCCTGTATGTGGTATTTGGTCAATATGTGGTCTGGTCATGGTGTGGCGGTATTTATCTCTTGTATGTGGTGGTATTGGTCTTGGTATAGTGGATTGTGTTGTGTATGGAGGTCACTTGTTCCCTTTGATATCAATAAGGGGAAGATTCTTGATTTCCAATGGAGATTAAATACTTGGATGTTTAACGCCTCCCTGTCCTGTGGCTATTGCACAGTAGCAAATATGCACTTACAGGGGTTCTACGGTGAAAACAAGTAATCACCTCTCCTAAGGCCATGTTCACATGTTCAGCATATGGTCAGTATTTTACATCAGTATTTGTAAGACAAAACCAGGAGTGGGTGAAAAATGCAGAAGTGGTGACATCTTTCTACTTTACTTTTCCTCTGATTGTTCCTCACAAATACTGATGTAAAATACTGACCAAATGCTGATCGTGTGAACGTGGCCAAAGGATAAATAAGTTATTGAATGCTGTGACCTGGAGAATGTGCAACCTTTATCCCCATTAGTATGGAGCGGCAAGTACGACTCGACCACTGATCCATTTATTCCCTAAGGGGCTGCACTTGGCTTTTTCTGGAAGCCCCCAAAGAGGATGAATGGAGCTACGGTCAGACATACCACATGCCGCTCCATTTTAAAATGGCGATAAAAGTGTCCTGTCAGGGATAAAAGTTCCCCATTCTTTCAATCAGTGCGGTTTGCAATGCATAAGGAGAAAGGATTACCAGCTTCATGAATAGTTCAAAAAATAGGTTTCTTTATTGTGACAAAAGCTCTTTAAAAACAGATTCCATAGTCACATAGTGTAGCCAGGGCAACGCGTTTCGAACGCTAAAGATGCGTTCTTTGTCAAGACTACAGCAATTGTACATCCCAGTTATGGTGGCGCACAGTAGATGTGCAGGAGCCGCCTGTGATTTACAGTCGACACTCCACTATAACTGTTATGTTCTGCTACCAAAGCTAAGGAAAGAGAGGAGATCTGTCCCTACTATAGGACTCAGCTGAATCCCTACGATGTAACAGGGAACCTGATCCTGCGATCAGACCTGCTAAAGTCCTAATCTAGTCTGTACGGAGACCTATAGATGTGGGGAGGGAATCCCTACAAGTACTAAGGACTGGGAGGAATATGGGACACCTCCTAACAGAAATAGTAGCAGACAGACGAACAAACAAAATAGATAGAACATAGAGGTCCGTAGACCAAGCAAACTAACAGAGTTAGATACAGAGCACAGGCTAGCTAGAAAGTAGATATACAATGAAGTCCAGCAAAGCCAGAAGGGCGGAGCAGGATTAAATAGGCCAACAAGGTCATGTGACCAGCAAAGGAAAAAAAACCTAACAGCAAGGTTCTAACAGTACCCCCCCTTCTAAGAGGATCCTCCGGATCCCCTAGGACCAGGCTTATCAGGAAATCTCCTGTGAAACGCTCTGATAAGTCTGGACGCGGAAACATCATCTGACCTCACCCAAGAGTTATCCTCGGGTCCGAAACCTTTCCAGGCCACAAGATACTGCAAACTACCTCTATACCGTCTAGAGTCAAGGATGCGAGAAATTTCATATTCCCCGTCCTCCACCACCGGAGGAACAGAGGCAGAGGCGTCACCATCCGACACAACAGCTTTTTTTAACAGAGAGACATGAAAGACCGGATTAATTCTCCAGGAGGTAGGAACCTCCAACCTAACAGCAGATTGGTTGACAACCTGAAGCACCTTAAAGGGCCCTACAAACTTGGGACCCAATTTCTTAGAAGGAATCCTCAACCGCAGATTCCTAGAGGACAACCAAACCATGTCACCAACAGCGAACAAAACCTCCTGTCGTTTCCTATCAAAGTAGTCTTTAGATTTTCTGTTGGCCTCCTGAAGATTACCACGCACATCCGTCCAAACTCTTTCCAAATCACCGGAAAAATTCTCCTCCTCAGGCACGGCAGATCCCAACTTGGAGAACGACCCAAACGACGGATGTTTCCCAGAACAACAAAAAAAAGGCGAACAACCAGCAGAAGAAGATGTATGATTGTTCAGAGCAAATTCGGCAAGTGGCAGAAACTCAGACCACCCCTCTTGATTGTCTGCCACAAAACAACGCAAGAACTGCTCAACATCCTGGTTTTTCCTTTCTGTCTGGCCATTAGATTCAGGATGATATCCGGACGAAAACGACAAATGAATTCCCAACCTGTCACAAAAGGCACGCCAAAAACGAGCCACGAACTGAGGACCCCTATCAGAAACAATGTCAGTAGGAACGCCATGAAGTCTGACAATTTCCTTGACAAAGGCCTTAGCGAGAGTTTTAGCGCAGGGCAGTTTGACGAAGGGAACCAAGTGACACACCTTGCTAAAACGGTCCACGACCACCCAGATGACAGTAAAACCCTCAGAGGGGGGAAGGTCAGTTATAAAGTCCATAGCCAAATGTGTCCAAGGAGCACTGGGGACCTCCAAAGGACAAAGCAACCCCGCAGCAGGAGTATGTGAGGACTTAGATCTAGCACATATAGTACATTGGCGCACCCACTTAATGACTTCCTTCTGCCATCCAGGCCACCAAAAACTGCGACCCACCAGTCTCTTGGTCTCAGAGATTCCGGGATGACCTGCCAACCGAGATTCGTGACACTCAACAAACAAATCTCTCCTAAAGGTCCCAGGCACAAACAACCTCCCATGAGGAGTGTTAGATGGGGCATTCTCCTGAGCTTTAAGAATCTCATCTTCCAAAACGGAGTCTAAAGCAGCTATCACAACACCTTCTTGTAAAATGTTTTCCTCTTTCTCAGCACCGACTATGGGAGAAAAACTGCGAGACAAGGCATCCGCCTTAACATTCTTAGTACCAGGGATGTAAGTAACGGAGAAATTAAACCGCGAGAAAAACAGTGCCCACCTAGCCTGACGGGCATTCAGGCGCTTGGCAGCATCAAGATATATCAGATTTTTATGATCCGTAAGAACCTGAACGGGAAATTCCGCACCTTCCAAGAAGTGGCGCCAGTGTTCAAATGCGAGTTTAATAGCCAATAATTCCCGATTACCAATATCGTAATTCAATTCAGTCTCCGAAAATTTTTTTGAAAAAAAGGCACAGGGATGTAATCCATCCCCGTTATCCTGAGACAATACTGCGCCAACCCCCACAGAGGAAGCATCAACCTCAACCAAAAACGGCCTAGTAACATCAGGCTGCATAAGGATGGGAGCAGAGGTGAACCTCTCCTTGAGATACACAAAAGCTTCAATGGCCTCAGAAGACCACTGAACCGCATCAGCACCTTTCCTGGTGAGATCAGTCAGAGGTTTGACAATACTAGAAAAATTTTTTATGAATTTTCTATAGTAATTGGCGAAACCCAAAAACCTCTGTATCGATTTCAAACCAATAGGCCTAGGCCATTCCTGCACAGCCTGAACCTTAACCGGATCCATCTCAAAACCTTTGCTGGAGATAATGTAGCCCAAAAAACTAATTCTCTGTACAGCGAACTCACATTTCTCCAGCTTAGCAAAAAGCGAATTGTCCATTAATAACTGTAATACCTCACGCACGCTCCGCCAATGAGACTCCAGATCTGGCGAATAAATCAAAATGTCATCCAAATACACAACCACATTTTTACCGATCAAAGGTCTAAGGATGTCATTAATCAGATTCTGAAAAAATGCAGGAGCATTAGTAAGACCAAAAGGCATAACCAGATTCTCAAAATGACCCACAGGAGTGTTAAAAGCAGTCTTCCATTCATCACCCTCCTTCATGCGCAACAGATTGTATGCCCCCTTAAGGTCAATTTTAGAGAACCACTTGGCCCCCAATAACTGGTTAAACAGATCAGGAATCAATGGCAGTGGGTAAGGATTGCGTACCGTAATTTTGTTAATCTCACGAAAATCCAGACAAGGACGTAAACCGCCGTCCTTTTTTTTACAAAGAAAAATCCAACCGCCACAGGAGACTTAGAGGGCCTAATGTGACCGGCGGCCAAACTTGTCTGTATGTATTCCTCCAAAGCCTTCCTCTCAGGAATAGTAAGGTTAAATAAACGACTTTTAGGAAGAGTCGCTCCAGGGACAAATTCAATAGAACAATCATAGTCTCTATGGGGAGGCAAAACCTGCGATTCTTTCTCAGAAAAAAGTCTCCAAAAATCCTGAATAGGAACAGGCAATTCTCCCCTATCCAAAGCTGCAATACGCCCGTTACAACACTTGTCATAACATTTATGGCTCCAGGATTTAATTTCACTGGTAGACCAATCCAGTACAGGATTGTGAAATTTTAACCAGGGCAAACCCAATATTACTGGAGAAGGCAAGTTATTCAACACTACCAAATCCAATTTCTCATGGTGAACACCATTAATAGTGAGAGGAAATTCACTGACCTTGAGAGTAATATTCTTCAAAGGGGAGCCATCCACAGAAACCACAGCAATGGGGGATGATAAAGGTTCAGGTTTTAAATTGAGTTTTTCCACGAATCCCCCATCAATTACATTCAGTGTAGACCCGCAATCAACAAACACCCGAAATTCCATTAATTTTTCCTGAGCAATCGTGGAAGCAGCTAAGAATATACCCTTGGAATTTAAACAGGCAATACGGGCGTGACTGACCATTTTTTTTTTCTTTCTTCATACGAAGCTCACAGCCTTTAATCAAATGACCAGATTTTCCGCAATAGAAACACAAGCCTTCCGAAAAACGACGGTCTTTTTCTTGAGAGCGAGGTGCCACCGATCCAATCTCCATCGGTTCACCACTGTTAGTACACACATTATCATAACCAGAAACTGACATAGCAGAGGATTTGCTCTCATTAACCCTAGCACGCAGTCTTCTATCCACCCGTATAGCTAATTGCATAGCCTGTTGCAAATCCACAGGTGTAGGATAAGCAATTAGCAGGTCTTTAACCCTTTCACTGAGCCCAGCAAGAAATAGACTTTTCAGAGCAGAATCGTTCCACCCTGTTTGAGTGGACCAACGACGAAAATGAGTACAATATTTTTCCACATTACCTGATCCTTGTTTTAAACGTCTCAACTCAGTCTCAGCTGATGCCACACGGTCAGGATCATCATATAATAGTCCTAAAGCAGAAAAAAAACTATCCACTGATCTGAAGCATGTATCACTAGGTTGCAAAGAAAAGGCCCACTCCTGAGGCTCTTTGCGCAAAAGTGACATTATGAACCCTACGCGCTGGGATTCATCCCCAGAGGACTTGGGTCTCAAACGAAAATACAATAAGCAAGCATTTTTAAATGAAAAAAATTCTCGATGTTCACCAAAAAATAAATCCGGCAAACATACCTTAGGCTCCAAGAAATATGCTCCAGGACAGTTACTCACGTGCTGACGGAGCTCGGCCACTTCCAGAGAGAGTCCCTGCAGGTGTTTAGCCAAATCCTGAACCGACACCATGATGGAACAAAAAAAAAAACTCTTTCCTTAGAGAATTTGCAGGCTGGACTTACTGTTATGTTCTGCTACCAAAGCTAAGGAAAGAGAGGAGATCTGTCCCTACTATAGGACTCAGCTGAATCCCTACGATGTAACAGGGAACCTGATCCTGCGATCAGACCTGCTAAAGTCCTAATCTAGTCTGTACGGAGACCTATAGATGTGGGGAGGGAATCCCTACAAGTACTAAGGACTGGGAGGAATATGGGACACCTCCTAACAGAAATAGTAGCAGACAGACGAACAAACAAAATAGATAGAACATAGAGGTCCGTAGACCAAGCAAACTAACAGAGTTAGATACAGAGCACAGGCTAGCTAGAAAGTAGATATACAATGAAGTCCAGCAAAGCCAGAAGGGCGGAGCAGGATTAAATAGGCCAACAAGGTCATGTGACCAGCAAAGGAAAAAAAAACCTAACAGCAAGGTTCTAACAATAACAGGGATAACGGCTAACAAGTATGTGCATATAGCTGTAGAGTGGGCCCCTAGGGTCAATTTCCCCTGTGGGCCCCAGACACCCCAGTGTGACCCTGGATAAGGAAGATACGAGGGTTGTGAAGTAAGCCTGTTTAGCAGAGGTAAGGGCTGATTTGAAAGCGAGTGTTGCTTGTTTGAATGCCGAGAAGTCATCTTGCGAATGTGTTTTCTTCCAATGCCGCTCCATGACCCCAGGGCCGCCATCAGGGCATTACTACCCTTACTACTGTATGGGGCCCGGTGAAAAGAAGCAAGAAGGGGGGGCAGGCACGCTGGCAGCCCGGGGCCCCTCTCTTTGCTTCTTCTTACCGGGCCTCAGGGGTAACAGTTAAATGCCCGATGCACCCGGCAGACGGAAATGGGTGCTTTACCTTTAAGCAGCGGCCAGGTGCATCATGGTCCTGACTCCAATCTCCTGACACACTGCATGCTCATCTTCATTCCTGAGCAGAGCAGCATGTCTCGGAGGCGGTGGCTAGTGTGTGAGTAGCAGGAGGAGGAAGCTGCTGCTGAGTTTGGTGGTGAGTGGGGCCTGGTGGTGCTCAGAGGGGCCTGCTTATGGTGATGAGGGGGCCTGCTGAAGGTTATGCGGGGCCTGCTGATGGTTGTGGGGGGCCTGGTGATGGCAGGACCTGCTGCTAGTGATGGGCGGCCTGCTGCTGGTGATGCGGGGGCCTGCTGATTGTGGTGGGGGGGCCTGCTGATGACGGTGGGGGGGCCTGCTAATGGTGATGAGGGGAGGCTGCTGCTTCTGGTGGTGAGGGGAGGCTGCTGCTGGTTCTGAGGGGAGGCTGCTGCTGGTGCTGAGGAGAAGCTGCTGCTGGTGCTGAGGGGAGGCTGGTGCTGAGGGGAGGCTGGTGCTATTGCCAAGGGGAGGCTGCTGCTGCTGGTGGTGAGGGGAGGCTGCTGCTGGTTCTGAGGGGAGGCTGCTGCTGGTGCTGAGGAGAAGCTGCTGCTGGTGCTGAGGGGAGGCTGGTGCTGTTGCCAAGGGGAGGCTGCTGCTGGTGCTGAGGAGAGGCTGCTGGTGCTGAGGGGAGGCTTGTGCTGAGGGGAGGCTGGTGCTGGTGCCAAGGGTAGGCTGCTGCTGGTGCTAAGGAGAGGCTGCTGGTGCTGAGGGGAGGCTTGTGCTGAGGGGAGGCTGGTGCTGGTGCTGAGTAGAGGCTGCTGGTGCTGAGGGGAGGCTTGTGTGGAGGTTGCTGCTGGTGCTGAGGGGAGGCTGCTACTGGTGCCAAGGGGAAACTGCTGCTGGGAGGAGGCTGGTGCTGGTGCCGATGGGAGGCTGGTGCTGGTTCCGAGGGGAGGCTGCTGCTTGTGCCGAGGAGAGGCTGGTGCTGGTGCCGAGGGGAGGCTGGTGCTGGTGTCGAGGGGAGGCTGCTGCTGGTACCGAGGAGAGGCTGCTGCTGGTGCAGAGGAGAGGCTGCTGGTGCTGAGGGGAGGCTTGTGGTGAGGCTGATGCTGGTGCTGAGGGGAGGCTGCTGCTGGTGCTGAGGGGAGGCTGTTGCTGGTGGTGAGAGGAGGCTGGAGGTGAGGGAAGGCTGGTGGTGGAGAGGGGAGGTTGCTGCTGGTGATGAGGGGAGGCTGCTGCTGCAGCTGCTGAGGGGAGGCAGCTGCTGGTGCTGAGGAGAGGCTGCTGAGGTGGTGAGGGAAGGCTGCTGATGTTGGTGAGGGGAGACTACTGGTGGTGGTGAGGCGAGGCTGCTGATGATGAGGGGAGGTTGCTGCTGGTGATGAGGGGAGGCTGCTGCTGGTGATGAGAGGAGGTTGGTGCTGAGTGGTGGCTGGTGCCGAGGAGAGGCTACTGCTGGTGCTGAGGGGAGGCTGATGGGGAGGCTGCTGCTGGTGATGAGGGGAGGCTGGTGATGAGGGGAGGCTGCTGGTGGTTGTGATGAGGGGAGGCTGGTGGTGATGAGGGGAGGCGGCTGGCGGTGGTGAGAGGAGGCTGCAAGTGGTGGTGAGGGGAGTCTGCTGGTGGTGGTGAGGGGAGGCTGCTGCTGGGGGGAGGCTGCTGCTGGTATTGAGGGGAGGCTGCTGGTGGTTCTGAGTTGAGGCTGTTGCTGGTGCTGAGGGGGGCCTGTTTCTGAGGGGAGGCTGCGTCCGGCAGGGTGAGGCTGGTGCTGAGGGAAGGCTGCGACCGGCAGCGAGAGGCTGAGGAGGCGGTGGCGAGGACGACCAGGGCTAGTCGACAAGGATATGCCAATTGCATATCAAGATGATGCCAACCTCTGTGGACAGGTAGGAGGAACAAGAGTAGTTGACAAATAGGGTGATCAATAGACCTTGGAATAATAATAACTTCCACAATTGGATGTGTTTAAATAAAATGTTCCTGTGCTGAGATAATCTTATACATGTGCCCCTGCTGTGTACTGTGTAATGGCTGTGTCTGACCGTGCAGGAACATGGTCTGATCATACCACATCTCCTGGGCAGGGGAGGAAGAAAAAGAATATACAGACATTACAGCAGGGGATCACAGCTGATTCTTTCTGTGAGGTAAAACATTTCACTGCCTGTTTTTAAACAATGTTTTACTTCAAAGAAAGAAACAGTTGGGATCCCATGCTGAAATGTCTGTATACTCTTTTGTTTCTTCCCCTTAGCATGAGATGTGGTTGTGGCACCCCAGGGGTCAGGTTGCCACAGTGGCATTGCCTCACTCACAAGAGTTGATGCCATGCCTGGAAGCAAGCAGGAGTCCCCTAATCAGGTTTTACTAAGCATGCAACACTTTCCTGGCTCCAGACCAGCAAGGGGAGTCCCTCCCCTTGGCAACTGGGATCTGGGGGCGTGGTTAGTGAGACTTAGTGTGTGAGGAGTTGAAGTCAGGACATCGAGGAGAGAGGAGCTGGGGACTGGAGCTGCGCGGCAGCTCACCCCAGAAGAACCAGCACAGAAGAACCGGACACCGGAGTCCGAGGCTGTGGGGCACCGAAGGCCCAGCAGTAGAAACCGGAGGGCAGGAGACTGCAGGTCTCCTGGCCCCATCAGACGCCCAAAGGCTCAGCAGCACCGCAGGGTTCAGCACCGCCACGTGAGAGCGACGCACCAGCAAGGCCCGAGCTGCCTGCCATACGGGTGAGCACAAAAACATTGCACTCAGGGACGAGGGCCGCGCACAGCTACAAGCAGCAGGGCTAAAGAGTTTAGTGTAAAGGGAAGGCCTCCAATTTCACCTGGCAAGGAGGATTCTTTACTTGCTTCCAGGATGCCCGGACTTCCACTTCTAGCCAGCACCCTAGTCCCGGCTTGTCTAATCACCACCAGTAAAGATAAGAGGAAACCGCCATTGAGTTGTTGATTATTGCTGCGCCATCAACCCCTGCACTACAACGTCCAGCATGACCCATAACATTTACACTGCCCTGGAGCTAAGTTCTACCTGTGGAGAGCCACACTATCCCTGCTGCAGTAACATCAGCTCCAGAGGACCTGCTCCGCAGCGGCGGCTCCCCTAGCCGCATACCACAGGTGGCGTCACAAACTTTATACAATCACCATAAATCCCCTATCAATAACCCCTGGGTCACGGACCGGGTCACCGCTACTGTGACATCCCCCAGCATTTACCGGCCCGGCACCGGGTACCCCACGGCCCAGAGGGCGCGTCATGGTATGATCAGACCGTGTTCTGTACACGGTCAGACACAGCCATTACATTATTCAAAGATCTATTGATTAAAATTAACTTTTGTTCGTGGGAAAACCCCTTTAAGTTCATGTATTAATTTGTCCACCATCTCAGTACATGATTATATGATACAATCATTCCCTCTGCTCCTGAAAGGGGGGAGGGGAGGGAATGATTGATATAAGTGTATACAGTGCATTGTGAAAGTATTTGGTCCCCTTGAACTTTTCTAACTTTTGCCACATTTCTGGCTTCAAACATAAAGATATAAAATTCTATTTTTGGGGGAAGAATCAAAAACAAGTGGGACACAATCGTGAAGTGGAACGAAATTTATTGGAAATGTTAAACTTTTTTAACAAATTAAAAACTGTGGGACTGCTGGCTTGTGGATTTAGACTGGACAACCCCTTTAAGGCTCCTTCAGCCATCAGTGAATATCGGTCTGTGCTCGGACCGCAATGCATGGACTTGCCGCGGGTCTCCTGACCTCAACTCAGCAGCCTCACAGCATGTATGAGGATGCGGGTCAGCATGATTGGTGCCCAGTCCAAGCACTGCAGACTGAGAGCAGAACGATTTCTCACTTCCAGTATTTACACTGTCATAATAATAAAGATGTTTCCCAATCATATACAGTGCATTGTGAAAGTATTTGGCCCCCTTGAACTTTTCTACCTTTTGCCACATTTCTGGCTTCAAACATAAAGATATAAAATTCAAATTTTTTGGAAAGAATCAACAACAAGTGGGACACAATCGTGAAGTGGAACGAAATTTATTGGAAATGTTAAACTTTTTTAACAAATTAAAAACTGAAAAGTGGGGCGTGCAATATTATTCGGCCCTCTTGAGTTAATAATCGCCATCTTTTGCTGCGATTACAGCTGAAAGTCGCTTGGGGTATGTCACTATCAGCTTTGCACATCGAGAGGCTGAAATTCTTGCCCATTCTTCCTTGCAAAACAGTTCGAGCTCATTGAGGTTGGATGGAGGGCGTTTGTGAACAGCAGTTTTCAGCTCTTTCCACAGATTCTCGATTGGATTCAGGTCTGGACTTTGACTTTGCCATTCTAACACCTGGATACGTTTATTTTTGAACCATTTTATTGTAGATTTTGCTTTATGTTTGGGATCATTGTCTTGTTGGAAGATAAATCTCCGTCCCAGTCTCAGGTCTTTTGCAGACTCCAACAGGTTTTCTTCCAGAATGGTCCTGTATTTGGCTCCGTCCATCTTCCCATCAATATTAACCATCTTCCCTGTCCCTGCTGAAGAAAAGCAGGCCCAAACCATGATGCTGCCACCACCATGTTTGACAGTGGGGATAGTGTTTTGAGGGTGATGAGCTGTGTTGCTTTTACGCCAAAGATATCGTTTTGCATTGTGGCCAAAAAGTTTGATAATGGTTTCATCTGACCAGAGCACCTTATTCCACATGTTTGGTGTGTCTCCCAGGTGGCTTGTGGCAAACTTCAAATGAGACTTTTTATGGATATCTTTGAAAAATGGCTTTCTTCTTGCCACTCTTCCATAAAGGCCAGATTTGTGCAGTGTATGACTGATTGTTGTCCTATGGACAGACTCTCCCACCTCAGCTGTAGATCTCTGCAGTTCAACCAGAGTGATCATGGGCCTTTTGGCTGCATCTCTGATCAGTCTTCTCCTTGTTCGAGATGAAAGTTTAGAGGGACGGCTGGGTCTTGATAGATTTGCAGTGGTCTGATAATCCTTCCATTTCAATATGATCGCTTGTACAGTGCTCCTCGAGATGTTAAAAACTTGGGAAATCTTTTTGTATCCAAATCCGGCTTTAAACTTCACCACAACAGTATCTCGGACCTGCCTGGTGTGATCCTTGGTCTTCATGATGCTCTCTGCACTTGAAACAGAACCCTGAGACTATCACAGAGCAGGTGCATTTATACGGAGACTTGATTACACACAGGTGGATTCTATTTATCATTACCAGTCATTTAGGACAACATTGGATCATTCAGAGATCCTCACTGAACTTCTGGACTGAGTTTGCTGCACTGAAAGTAAAGGGGCCGAATAATATTGCACGCCCCACTTTTCAGTTTTTAATTTGTTAAAAAAGTTTAAAATATCCAATAAATTTCGTTCCACTTCACGATTGTGTCCCACTTGTTGTTGATTCTTTCCAAAAAAATTGAATTTTATATCTTTATGTTTGAAGCCAGAAATGTGGCAAAAGGTAGAAAAGTTCAAGGGGGCCAAATACTTTCACAATGCACTGTATATGATTGGGAAACATCTTTATTATTATGACAGTGTAAATACTGGAAGTGAGAAATCGTTCTGCTCTCAGTCTGCAGTGCTTGGACTGGGCACCAATCATGCTGACCCGCATGCTCATACATGCTGTGAGGCTGCTGAGTTGAGGTCAGGAGACCCGCGGCAAGTCCATGCATTGCGGTCCGAGCACAGACCGATATTCACTGATGGCTGAAGGAGCCTTAAAGGGGTTGTCCAGTCTAAATCCACAAGCCAGCAGTCCCTCTGTGTCACTGACTGAAGACTTGTGAATCCACACATCGTAAGCACTGTGAGGATTCGCTGGTGTCAGAGCCAGGAATGGCAATCACTTGGCTTCAAGGATGTGAAATGCAGACTCCCAGCCAGAAGGGGGGGTGTGGAGATAGAGGGAGAACAAACAGGTGGGCAGGTGAATTTAAAGGGTTGGCTCTGCCGTGAAGTACCGAGTGGTGGGACTTTATTTGAACAGTCATCCTGTGCTGACAGAGTCCCTTTAAACATAAGTCATACTCATCTTCTGGCGTCTTCATCAATTTTCAGCACTGCTTCGGTCTTGCGGCGCCATCTTGTGAACGCAGCTTCTGACTGACTGGAAGTCAGAAGCTATGTCACAATCTCTCAATGCAAGTCTGAAAGCCTGAACGATGCTCTCATAGACTTGATCTGATCATGGTGTGACAGTATTTGTCTCTTGTATGTGGTATTATTCAGTCACTATGTGGTGGTAATATGTGGTGTGGTCACAGTGTGGCAGAAAGTAGAGTTTTTCCAAGAGTGGTCGGTGGGACTGTGGAAGGTTTGAGGAGTGGAGGCGGAGCTGGGGTGAAGCCTGGGTGGAGTTTCAAGGGGGCCCCAAAATTTTGCCACTATGGGGCACCGAAATTCCTAGCAGCAGCCCTGCACGACCCTGGACACTTGCCAAAGCTTTTTAGTGATGCTATTGTGCCAGTTTTGTCTATTGATTCGTCACACTCTGTCATGCATGAGAGGGGTAACCGAGTCAATAGCTGGTGCTATGCTAGAGTGGCATTGTAGAAGGCAGTGACACTGTCTGTGTCGTGGAGTGAAGATATGGATGTCAGTGGTAGAATAGAATTAGAGAGTGTGTGAGTGTGGAGACATGCAAGGTTTCTTCAGGGGTGTGCTATTTGCTGACATGGGTGACAGGTGAGGAGGACAGAGATGAGAAAGTGTTGGAATAATACATATTAATCTGTATGTGTATTGCAACAACTACTGTGCTGTTTCATATGTTGTGCATATTGTGAGGTTGTTAACAAAGTTTAGTTAAAAAAAAAAAAAAAAAAAACTCCCACAGACAGGATGCCCCCTCCTTCTCTTCCTGTGTTGTTGTTATATATCTGATTTGATTTCCTCATGCTGCAGTAACATCATGCTGTGCCTGTGCTGGATATAAATAAACCTACATTCTGTGTTCTAAACTCTGGATGTCACGCGGATTAATCCTCTGCTAACAGGTTATGGGCCCAGATGTACCAGAGTCCCAGAGTCACAGATCCCCAGAACACAGAGGAAAGAAAAGAAAGAAAGACAGCAAACTGAGAAGAAGCAAAGATGGCCACCAGCAGCAGCTCCATGAAATTTACAGTGCCAAGTCTCACTAACCAGAATTATCAATCCTGGAAATTCAAAGTGAAAATGCTGCTAATAAGAGAAGGTACGTGGAAATACACACAGGAGCCTAAACCTGACCCAGTGCCACAGGAGTGGACAGAGATGGATCAGAAAGCACAAAGTACGATATCACTCAGTATAGATGATGACCAGATTGTGCATGTGTGTAAATGTAATACTGCAAAGGAAATGTGGGAGCAGTTGCAAAAGGTACATGAGAGGATAAACTTAAGCAATAAGCTCTATCTCATGAGAAAGCTGTACCAGTCTAAGCTACAGAAAGGCCAGGATATGCAGGATTACATAAGAAGTGTTCTGGAAGTTGTAGAACGCCTGAGAGTCATTGGGGAAGATCTAAAGGACTTTCATGTGGCCGCATTACTGCTTAGTGGCCTTTCAGAGAGGTATGATACGCTTGTAACCGCACTAGATGCGCGTCCAGATGATGAGCTTACACTGGATTATGTCAGGGGGAAGCTCATAAATGAATATAAGCGAAAGGCAGAAGGTGTAAACAGTAGGACATGCAACACAGAATCTGCTTTACAGACACAAAACCTAACTGATAACAGGAAGCACATAAAAGAAACACGTGAATGTTTTGTTTGCAAGAAATCAGGACATTTGAAAGCTGACTGCAGAGTCTGGAAAGCTAGAATGAATCAGCTGAAAAAGCAAAGCAGTCATCAAAGGGTTAAAAGTGCTGTATCTGGAGAAAATGATTCTGTGAATACTGAAACTGCATTTACTGTCAGTGCAAATACATCAAAGCATGCATGGTGTATAGACTCTGGAGCAGCTAGTCACATGACTAATAACAGAGACTTCTTTTCTAAGCTTAACCAAAGTAAATCAGAGAAATTGATTATGGCTAATGGTCAGTACATGACTTCAGAAGGCATAGGAGATGGTTATATTGATTGTCAAATCTCACCAACACAAAGCAGGAAGATCCCAGTAAAGGATGTGCTGTATGTGCCTAGTCTTGAAAGTAATCTACTATCTGTGAAGAAACTCACAAAACAAGGAAATGAAGTTACATTTAAGCATGATAGCTGCATCATCTCAAAGGAAGGTCACACACTAGTAGAGGGAAACATCACAGATGAACTTTATCAGCTGAAATGCAAAGAGTGTGTGTATACAGCGCAACAAGAAGAGCATAAAAACTGTATTCATGTGTGGCATATGCGTCTGGCACACAGAGACCCAGAAGCAATAAGAAAGTTAGTCCAAAAGCAACTAGCTGAGGATATTACAATTGATCTATGTAACCAGACAATGAAGTGTACTAGCTGCATCAAAGGGAAAATGTCTAGGAAAGCTTTTCCTAAGAGAATTAGTACAACAACAGCACAGCCACTAGATTTAATACACACAGATGTCTGTGGTCCAATGAGCACTCTGACCCCAGGGAAGAAGAGATATTTTCTCACATTTATTGATGATCATTCAAGATATACAGTTGTCCACCTGCTTCACAGCAAGAAGGAAGTTCCAGAGAAACTTGAAATATACCAGCTGAAGTATATAATAAATTTGGAAGAATGTCAAAGATTCTACGTGCAGATAATGGGACTGAATATACAAGTAATGAGACACAGAGCATTTTAAAGAAAAATGGAATCCTATTTCAGACCACTGTACCGTACAACCCAGAGCAAAATGGTGTCGCGGAAAGAAGGAACCGAACACTATGTGAAAGTGGAAGAAGCATGTTATTTGATGCAAATCTGCCCACAGTATATTGGGGTGAAGCAATCATGACAGCTTGCTATCTTCAGAACAGACTACCAGGTAAAGCTACAGACAAAACTCCATTTGAGCAATGGAATAGCAGAAAGCCAAAACTACATCACATAAGAATATTCGGAAGTAAAGCATTTGTGCATGTTCCCAAAGAAAAGCGAACTAAGTGGGAATCTCACGCTAAGGAAGGTATCCTGGTAGGCTACAGCGAAACCCAGAAAGGTTATAGGATTCTACACCCAGATAAAATATGTGCAAAATACAAGGACCTAATAACACAGATGTACTGTCTGTGATATTAGATAGCCAAAATACTTCCATGTATTGTTGCGTCCAAAGATATTTTCTTCATATTTCTTCATATTTCTTCATATTCCCCTTTTTTTTTTTTTTTTTTTTCATAATTTCACCTTTATTTCCATTTTTATTTTCATAATAATTTTTTGTTTGGGCTTTAAGTGCGCTCTCGACCTGGGCCGTGGCACCACTGTGCGGTTTTGACCTATGAGGTATTTCCAGCTCATGAACCATTGGGGCAGAATATACGCGGTTAGTATATACCGCGGTACATACGGTATGTGCCTGGATGGGTGTCAGCTACTGTATAACTTGGACATTTGCCCTGGCCTGGGGTACTTATGGATGGGAGGGCTTCATGTCACCATCCAACACAAGATGTCAGTTGGTTACCTTGTGTGCCCCTTAATCGTCGCTCCGTAGTGTGCGGTTTTTCCTTGTCTGTGATGCGCACACCGGATGTGACGCTTGCGTGTCACGCCCGGCACCTGCGTTCCACATACCGGATGTCAGCTGACCGGAACCGGAAGTGACACGATCGCGAGTATAGCGCGACTAGGATTTAAAAGAGGACTTATCAGAGTGTCAAATGGCGCTGTCTGGTGAATGAGCTGCGCGATTGTGGGCAGCGTGCATACCGCATGTCTTCTCTTTTTTTCCCCTGATGACTAGCTAAGGCAAAGAAACGCGTCGGGAGCGGTATATTGTGATGGGCTGGTGACCCTATGAGACTTGGTCTGCCCCCATCATATGGAGCTATCTTGAAGTCTGAGAGCAGGAACGGATATCAAAATTGGTGAGGATGTTCCATTTCTATATATAGCAAGGTTAAATGGTTACCATTGATAGGGTTAATGTTTCTGCGTTCTCACATATTGAGACACAATAAGTTGTTATAGTGTCCCGTAGGCTCCATCATTTTCTTTTTGCCACACTTTCTTGGTTGCGTCAGAGATACAATATGCTTATATGACATATATCTATATCTTTGGACGCAACAATACATGGAAGTATTTTGGCTATCTAATATCACAGACAGTACATCTGTGTTTTTAGGTCCTTGTATTTTGCACATATTTTATCTAGTGGTAATAAATGTTAAGTTTTACATTTCTATAGCACTACACCTGCTTGTGTTTACATTTATTTTTTTGTGTAGTTATTTCTAAAACCCCTGCTCCTGCATTTTGATTCTACACCCAGAAACAAACTAGATCACAATAAGTAGAGATGTAGTGATTGATGAGAACTTTGTATCACCCAAGTTTTGTGACATCACGCCAGTAGTCCAGCTGAAGTCACAATTACAAGACAGCAACAAGGAGGATGTAGAGGTCTGGCTGGATTCTTCAACTAATGAAGGAACAACAGAAAAATCAGGTGAATCTGAAATCAGGAGATCGTCAAGATCAAGCAAAGGTATACCAGCTAAACGTCTATCCTACATTGTCAAGACACTACCTGAGTCAGAGCCGCAGTCATGGGATGAAATGCAAGCACTACCTGTCCATGAAAGAACAAAGTGGATCGATGCCGCTAATGAGGAAATCAAATCGCTTCATCAACTCCAAACTTGGAAACTCACCAAGCTACCACAGGGCAAAAAGGCAATCAAGTGCAAGTGGGTCTTCAAAACCAAATATGACTCAGAAGGTAAAGTCCACAGATTCAAAGCAAGGTTGGTCGCAAAAGGATATTCTCAAAAGTATGGCGAAGATTGCGATGCTACATTTGCTCCAGTCACTAAACAGACCACGTTCAGAGCTTTGTTAGCTGTAGTTGCTGTACAAAAGATGTATGTCAGACATTTGGATATAAAAACTGCCTTTTTAAATGGTGACATTGAGGAGGACTTATACATGACTCAACCTGAAGGTTATGTAAAAAGAGGTCAAGAGAATCTTGTTTGCAAACTACAAAAATCTCTCTATGGTCTTAAGCAATCAGCAAGAGCATGGAACACCAAGATGAATAAAGTCTTGTTGGAAGACAAAATATACAGATGGAAAGTGGATGTATATTCTCTTATATGTGGACGACGTGATTGTTGTTCATCAAGACGACGCAGGAATTGGAAAAATGACTGAAATTCTGAATCAGCACTTTGAATCAAAAGACCTTGGAAGTGTGACATATTATCTAGGAATCCAAATCCAGAGAGAGGAAGATGGAAGTTTTCTTCTAAACCAAAGTGCAAAAATTAATTTGATTCTGAATCAGTTTAAAATGTCAGAGGTCAAAGGTATATCAACCCCAATGGAACCATCCTACCTGAAGCTGGAAGGAGAAGATGACCTGTTGCCTAACAATGAGAAATATCGTCAGGCAGTGGGGACACTTCTATACATATCAACTATGACTCGACCGGATATCACAACAACAGTTGGAATCCTTTGCAGATATGTGGAAAAACCGCGCCAAAGAGACTGGAATGCTGTTAAGAGACTTCTCCGATATTTGAAAGAAACGCAAGATGTAAATTTAAAACTATCTGCAGCAGGAGATCTAGAACTTACCGGCTATGTAGATGTGGATAGGGCTGGTGATTCGCGTGATCATAAATCCACAAGTGGATACTTGTTTAAAGTTGGAGAAAGTTCAATCTCCTGGTCTAGTAGGAAACAAGTGTCTGTTGCCTTGTCATCTACAGAAGCGGAGTATGTGTCCGCAGCCTATGCAAGCCAGGAGGTTGTTTGGCTAAGACAATTGATGGACGATCTTGGCAAACCGACAACTCAGCCGACGGTGATTTATGAGGACAACCAAGGATGCATTAAACTTGCATGCAGTGAAAAAATCAGTGCTAGAACCAAGCACATTGACGTCAGACATCATCATCTACGTGATTTGATAGATCGTGGGATAATTCACTTTGTCTATTGTGAAACTGATAAGATGGTAGCTGACATTATGACAAAGCCATTGCCACGAGCTAGGTTAAAAGAATTGAGAACCACAATGGGACTAAGAGGATAAGTAGTTGTTGAGTGGGGGTGTTGGAATAATACATATTAATCTGTATGTGTATTGCAACAACTACTGTGCTGTTTCATATGTTGTGCATATTGTGAGGTTGTTAACAAAGTTTAGTTAAAAAAAAAAAAAAACTCCCACAGACAGGATGCCCCCTCCTTCTCTTCCTGTGTTGTTATATATCTGATTTGATTTCCTCATGCTGCAGTAACACCAGACTCCATGCTGTGCCTATGCTGGATATGAATAAACCTACATTCTGTGTTCTAAACTCTGGATGTCACGCGGATTAATCCTCTGCTAACAGAAAGTGAGTAGATGGTGATGAGGTAGGGGGAGAGGGGAGGTTGTGAAGTTAGATAGGGAGCAGAGACGGGTGAAGATAAGGTCTAATGTATTTCCGTCTGTGTGGGTGGCTGAGGAGGAACATTGAGTAAGTTCAAAAGATAAAGTAAGACACAGGAGTTTGGAGGCTGCTGACTGGAGGGTGTCAGTAGGGATGCTGAAGTCACCCATTATGATAGTGGGAATGTCAGCGGAAAGAAAGTGAAGAAGCCAGGTGGAGAATTAGTCAATATAGGTAGTGGCCGTGCCCGGAGGTCGGTATATGACGGCCACTTGGAGGTAGAATAGATGCGGACAGAGTGGACTTCAAAAGAGAAGATAAGGGAGGTTAGAGGTGGGATTGGATTAAAGGTGCAGTTGGTAGAAAGAAGAAGACCCACTCCTCCGCCATGTATGTTGCCAAGGAGAAGAGTGTGGGCAAAGTGGAGGCCATCATAACACAGCGGAGCAAGGGAGGCAGTGTTGGAGGGTGTCAGCCATGTTTCGGTGAGGCCCAGGAAGGAGAAATTGTGAGAGGTAAGGAGGTCATGAATCACATGGAGCTTATTACAGACAGAGTGGGCATTTCAGAGTGCTCCAGAGAGAGGGAGCAGAGGGGTGGTCGTCAAGGACACAGGTTTTACATAGGAGAGATTGCGGTAATTCATATTAGGATGAGAGCGATAAGAGGGGGAATAAATGGGAAGTATCAGATGTGGGCAGGCTGACATTATGGGGAGGCAAACAAAGCAAATGCCTGAGGCCCCCACTCCCTCAGGAGCCCCCAGTGGGGGCATAATGGTTGCGGTCACACTGGGGGCTGTGTTGGGGGCTCCTTTCCAATTATCAATGAGACAGGAGCTACGTCGTTCCTGCACTCTCAATAGAAACGGCCAGGCAGCGCTCCATCCCCTCCAGCCCCTGCCAGTGACTTTGGTCTGAGACTGAGCTAGTTTTTTCTGCGCATGTGACAGGATGCTGAAGGAATCAGGTGAGGCGCTGACACGTACAAGTGTGTGAGGCAAAACCTGTGCCTCGTCCCAGCACTGCAGCCTCTGTCTGTTCCCTCTGACTCCCAGCTCATGGTCCGTGACTTGAAGCTTATCTTTTAATGTTCCATGCTATTATGGACAACAGCAAGATATCTTACTGAAAAGTGCAGCCGGCATTCCAGGCTGTGCGGTGGGCTGCCTTTTCTGCAATATATCTTAGTGGAAACTGTCAGACTGATGTCAGCTGAGCTCACCAAGCAGAAAACACTTTGGTAACTAGTAGCTGATGGAGCGGGGATGAGGGAGGCTGGGAGATAGGAGAGTGGGGGGTTGTCAGCAGGCTCGGACAGGCCTGGCGGGGTGCCAGGAAATTTCCCGGTGGGCCCCGGCCCCCTGCAGAGAAGGCAGAGGAGAATTTAAAAAAAAAAAAGGAAAAAAAAAGTGGTCGCGGGCCCTTTAAGGGCGCGCGCACACACTCTCACCGCCGCCGCGATGCCCAGAACAGTAGCGGGAGTGGCCTGGGAGCAGGAGAGCCGAAGAGCAGAGCAGGGGCTGTACTGCAGCGTCACATTTAGCAGACAGGGCCGCACGTCTGCTGAAAGTGACGTCACAGCGCGCCCTGCACTGCAGTCTCCCGCCTTAGGAGCGCTTCTGTAGAGAATGACACCAAAATTATATTTTCACATGATCTGCTGGCCTCTGGTTTTTATTAGTGTTTGTCTGATGTTTATATCACATACAGAAATATAATTGCAATCATATTATGAGTACAAATAGGTTATATTGACAGTTAGAATGAGTTAATGCAGCAAGTCAATATTTGCAGTGTTGCCCCTTCTTCTTCAAGACCTCTGTAATTCTCCCTGGCATGCTCTCAATCAACTTTTGGACCAAATCCTGACTGATAGCAGTCCATTCTTGCATAATCAATGCTTGCATTTTGCCAGAATTTGTTGGTTTTTGTTTGTCCACCCGTCTCTTGATGATTGACCACAAGTTCTCAATGGGATTAAGATCTGGGGAGTTTCCAGGCCATGGACCCAAAATCTCTATGTTTTGTTCCATAAGCCATTTTGTTATCACCTTTGCTTTATGGCAAGGTGCTCCATCATGCTGGAAAAGGCATTTTTGGGCGCCAAACTGCTCTTGGACGGTTGGGAGAAGTTGCTCTTGGAGGACATTCTGGTACCATTCTTTATTCATGGCTGTGTTTTTAGGCAAGACTGTGAGTGAGCCGATTCCCTTGGCTGAGAAGCAACCCCACACATGAATGGTTTCAGGATGCTTTACAGTTGGCATGAGACAAGACTGGTGGTAGCGCTCACCTCTTCTTCTCCGAATAAGCTGTTTTCCAGATGTCCCAAACAATCGAAAAGGGGATTCATCAGAGAAAATGACTTTGCCCCAGTCCTCAGCAGTCCACTCCCTGTACCTTTTGCAGAATATCAGTCGGTCCCTGATGTTTTTTCTGGAGAGAAGTGGCTTCTTTGCTGCCCTCCTTGAAACCAGCCCTTGCTCAAAGAGTCTCCGCCTCACAGTGCGTGCAGAAGCACTCACATCAGCCTGCTGCCATTCCTGAGCAAGCTCGGCACTGCTGGTAGTCCGATCCCGCAGCTGAAACAGTTTTAAGATACGGTCCTGGTGCTTGCTGGTCTTTCTTGGGTGCCCTGGAGCCTTTTTGACATGCTTCTCCTTGAAGTTCTTGATGATGCGATAGATTGTTGACTGAGGTGCAATCTTTGTAGCTGCGATACTCTTCCCTGTTAGGCCATTTTTGGGCATTGCAATGATGGCTGCACATGTTTCTTTAGAGATAACCATGGTTAACTGAAGAGAAACAATGATACCAAGAACCAGCCTCCTTTTAAAGTGTCCAGTGATGTCATTCTTACTTAATCATGACTGATTGATCGCCAGCCCTGTCCTCATCAACACCCACACCTGAGTTAATGGATCAATCACTAAAACGATGTTAGCTGCTCCTTTTAAGGCAGGACTGCAATGATGTTAAAATGTGTTTTGGGGGTTAAAGTTCATTTTCTGGGCAAATATTGACTTTGCAAGTACAGTAATTGCTGTTAAGCTGATCAATCTTTGACATTCAGGAGTATATGCAAATTGCCATTACAAAAAATGAAGCAGTAAACTTTGGAAAAATTACTATTTGTCTCATTCTCAATACTTTTGGCCATGACTGTATGTGTATATGCCTGCGTGTGTGTATATTCCTGTGTGTGTGTATATGCCTGCATTTGTGTGTGTATATGCCTGTGTGTGTACAGTGTGTGTATATGCCTGCCTTCATGTGTGTGTGTGTGTATGCCTGCATGTGTGTACAGTGTGTGTGTATATGCCTGCATGTGTGTGTGTATATATACCTGCATGTGTGTGTATATGCCTGCATGTGTGTGTGTGTATGCCTGCATGTGTGTGTGTGTGTATATGCCTGCTTGTGTGTGTGTATGTATGCCTGCATGTGTGTGTGTGTATATGCCTGCATGTGTGTGTGTGTGTATATGCCTGCATGTATGTGTGTTTGTGTATGCCTGCATGTGTGTGTGTGTATATGCCTGCATATATGTGTGTGTGTGTGTGTATATGCCTGCTTGTGTGTGTGTGTATGTATGCCTGCATGTGTGTGTGTGTATATGCCTGCATGTGTGTGTGTATATGCCTGCGTGTGTGTGTGTGTATATGCCAGCATGTGTATGTATTTGAGTGCCTGCATGCCTACGTGTATATGTGTCTTCACACGTTTGTGCGTGCTTCCCTGCTTGTCTGCATTTTTGTGTGTGATTGTCTGAGTGTGTCTGTGCATGATTGCGTGTGCATTTCTGTGTGTGCTTGCCTGCGTGTGTACGTGTCCCCATTTCTGTGGGTATGTGTATCTGCGTGTGTATATTAGGGCTCTTTCACATGTCCTGATATTTACGGGACTGGAGATATGTGTCCACCTGTGTGTCATCCGTGTGACACATACCAGTGCTTGGGAATCAGTGTACAGTTAACGCTGTTCCCAAGAGCCGGGTGCTGAGCGCTTGCCCTCATCATGGATCCCTGCCGGCACTGCGATCAGCAGCAGCAGGGTCAATGATGAGAGTAGTAGTCAACTCCCGCCGTGTCCAACTGTAAAAATAGGAATAAAATTAAAAAATCCTTGTACTCACCTCTCCTAAGTGTCACCCGCTGTAATCTGTGCGAGCGCTCACGCCGAAGAGAATGACTTCTGCAGCGAGCGGGCCTCGGAGCTGCACTCAGTGATTGACAAGGCACCGCTTGTTGAGCGCAGCTCCGGGGTCCACTCGCTGCAGGAGTCATTCTCCTCGGCGTGAGTGCTCGCACGGATTACAGCGGGTGACTCTTAGGAGAGGTGAGTATAAGGATTTTTTTTATTTTATTCCTATTTTTACAGTTGGACACTGCTGGAGTAGACTACTACTCTCATCATTGACCCTGCTGCTGCTGATCGCAGCGCCAGCAGGGATCTATGATGAGGGCAGCGCTCAGCACCCAGTGCTTGGGAAGAGCACTAACTGTCATCAGTGTGCGGGACGTTTTGTGGCCTGTGCAGCAGGTAAAAAACAGACATGTCAGCGTGTTTTGCCCATGGACACCACATGGTCTGTGGAAAGTGGAAACACACTGACGTGTGCACATTCATTTGAATGGGTCTACGTGTACCAGTGTCTGTGGTACATGAGGAAACTGTCACCGCATGTACTGACGTGTGAAAGAGCCCTTAGTATGTGTCTGTGTGCGCTTGTTTTCGTGTGTGTAAGCGCGCTTCTGCATGTCTGTGTGGTCTTCCAATGATTTATTATATTTGGGGAGAGAAATTTTAGGAGACAAAATGGGGAGATGTGTGAAGAAACGGTATGGTGAACTAGAGGAGGGGTGGGAATGAGTGCAGGAACAGAATGGGGAAGGGGGATGTATAAGGAAACAGTATGGAGAGTGGGGGAATAGTGTGAGGAGATAGTATGGAGAGAGAAAAGTGTGATGTGACACAGCACAGAGACTAGGTAGTGAGGGGGAAGGTATAGAGATGCGGCAGTATGGGGGAAACAGTGTGAGGGCACAGAAAGGAGGTAACAGTATGCTGAGGAGGTGGAGTGTGATGAAGGGGCACAGTATAGAGACTGGGTAGTATAGGGGGGACACAGTGTGAGAGGACAGTGTGAAGAGGGGGCCCAGTATGGTAAGGAGAGGACAGTGTGGAGAGCATGTACCCCAACAGTGGTAGAGTGTATGTCATATTTTGTGCAGGGAGCATTGTAAGAGTTAGGTTTATTTAGGGGCTCAGTGTAGATATTTTTATTCAGGAGCATCATAATGACACTGCTATCTTTAAGGGCATCATGTGGGGATGTGCTGCAGAAGACCGGAGAAGATGGAAGTCTGCAGAGACGAGCTGTGGAACTCATCATGGAGTCTGGACAAGAGGAAGAACAGAAAGAGAACGACTCTAATCAGAGAAGCCGTCTCAGGTAAGATACCTGCATGTAAATGTTCATTTGTGATCCTGCCTGTGTCTCATCAGTAATGTGGTTCCTGTATGGTCTGCAGTCTGATGATGACTGATAACTCCCAGTATCTCTATTGTTAATTACATACTGGGAGTTGTAGGTTTATGCGATACAAAGATATATGGGTCTGACCTGACATTACAATTGATGGTGGTTCAGATGATGTATTCGTGTACTGATGTGTATGTGCGCGTCTGCGTGTTTGTGCGCGTCTGCGTATCTGGAATAATATGTATTTTTGTAAGATGCGTGTATGTAACTGTGCATTGTGGTGTGTAATAACATTCATATGCTTGAGGCACCTTTACTAAATCTGTTAGGACTCACTCACATGTGTTAGGGAATTCCATTTGTCTTTCCACATTTAGGAACAGACAAGTGAAATATGCTAACCCTGACAAAACTGTCACCATAGGGATGTGCTTGTATGGACACGGGTTCAGGAGCTGAGCCTGCTCCATACTGGGCAGATGTCGGCTGTGTTACATAGCCGGCGTCTGCCTGTAACAGCAGTGATCAGAGCTCGCCTTGATTGCTGCTGTTTTGAGTATTTAAGTGCCCTTGTCAATCACTGACAGCGGCATTTAGATAGCACAATGGCCGGTGCATGCAGTCACCTGTTCCCTTCAGCCCCCTGTGACGCAGTTGCAGGTTGCTGATGGGTTGCCAGTAGTGCTGAGTGCGCGTGGTCGGATAAGAGACATTACAGTCACCGCGAGCTACAAAGTGCTGCAATAACGTCAGGCACCTTAATTGTGACACTTCCATGGAGCCCAACCTCAGGCTGAGCGTTATTGAATGACTAACATGGCAGCAACACCTGGCAACTAGTGCTGAGTGAGTGTGGTTGGATAAGGTGTGATCCCAGCATGCTCAGGTGTTATCTGAGTATCTTGTAGTGCTCTGCTAATATGCTCGAGTCCCCGGGGTAGCATGTTTTGCGGCGGTAGACAGAAGCAACACATGCAGGGATTACCTAACAAACAGGCAATTCCTGCATGTGTTGCGTCTGTCTACTGCCGCAAAACATGCTACTCCGGGGACTCGAGCATATTAGCAGAGCACTACAAGATACTCAGATAACACTTGAACATGCTGGGATCACACCTTATCCGACCACACTCACTCAGCACTAGTTGCCAGGTGTTGCTGCCATGTTAGTCATTCAATGAAGCTCAGCCTGAGGTTGGGCTCCATAGAAGATGTCACAATCAAGGTGCCGGACGTTATTGCAGCACCCTCACTTTGTAGTTCGTGGTGACTGTAATGTCTCCCTCCTTGCACCGACCCAATAACAGGAAGCGAGTGGCGGCAGGGAGAATAAAATGTAATTTTCTCTGTGTAGCCAATGCTTTTCCAATAAGCCGTCTAACCAGGCTTTACACCCTATTTACCTGCAGATTACCCTTTTATCTGCAGATAAATAGCGTTTTTCAAGGTGACAAGTTACCATTAAAGGGACTCTGGCAGTACGGAATGACTGTTCGAATATAGTCCTGCAACTTGGTGCTCCACAGCGCGGCCAATCATGTAATTATAGAACATTATAGAAAAGCATAACAAGTAATAAAACCGTTTATGGTGGGCTGTAGTGTGGGCCCCTAGAGTCAGTTCCCCTGGTGGGCCCTAGCCACCCCAGTCCGACCCTGGTTGTCAGCCTGCAGAATCACATCAAGTGTGTGATGACAGGGGGAGCATCTGGAGCAGTTCAAATTTGTTGAAGAGGTCCTGTTTACTGTGCTTATTACACAATAAGAAGATTTGATAAGTCCTGGGCGGGAGCTTTAAAGGGAACCTGTCACCAGAAAAAGCACTATTAACCTGCAGATATGGGGTCAATCATCAGGGTAATAGCGTTACTAACCTGCCTGGTGCCTGCACTTAGCTGAACGCTGCGAGGAGAAAATGAACTTCATTCCTTCCAGCAGTGTTCCAGTTTCAGTCACGGGGCGGTGCCGGCGCGGTTTCAGTCACCGGTCTGAAAATACAGAGCAGTGGCTGTAACTGCGCCCCCGGCCCTGACTGACAGTCGCTCTGCATTGGGGCCGGCTGTCAGTCAAGGCCAGGGGCACGGTACTGTAAACTCAGATCGGTGACTGATCCTGTGCCCCCATGACTGAAACTGAACGTTGCTGGAGTGAATAAAGGACATTTTCTCCCCATAGCGTTCTGATATGTGTGGGCACCGGGCAGGTTAGTAACGCTATTAACCTGCAGATTAAGCCTATATCTGCAGATTAATAGCGTTTTTTTCTGGTGACAGGCTCTCTTTACAATACCCAGCTGACTTGACTTGAGCAACCAATAGTTGCTCTAGAGGGTGAGGGGAGGAGCGCAGAACCACTGTGCAGAAAGGAGACCAGCCATTGGCAGCATTTCTCAAAGGTGCACAAAGAAAAGTTTAGTATTTTGTTGTGTCATATTCAACCTCAGGTAATGGATTTAAAGGGGTTGTCAACTACTAGGGAACCCCCTCTCAAAGGGTTTATCTAGAATTATATTAATTTTTTACTATGGGCATAAGTGCTGACAGGCAGGTGGTTACTAACTACCTGCCTATTCTACCCAGCGCAGATCTCTCCTAGCACAGAGTGGTCACAGACCATTCCTGACGATCATTCTGAGACTTCCGCTGACGTCACATTGTCGCAACAGCTTCTCTTCCGCTCTGTAGCCAGGGTGTAACTGCTGATGTCATGCTGACAGCCAGCTCCTCGCTGCCTCATTGCGGGGAGCCGTCTCTCAATTAGCATGATGTTGACAGTCACATCCTGGCAACAGAGCAGCCCAAGTTACACCACTGACACCAAACATCTACCGCAAAAACTACATAATAGCTCTGCGTTATCAATACAGTTGTTGGGACTGCTTAAGGATCTTTGATGACACCACAGTCGTAACCATGATATCATCACAGGTCCTGTACTGTGCAGGAGTTTAGAAGAAGTGAAGAGGAAGAGACAGACTGGTAAGTATTGTGCATATATACAGTACAGACCAAAAGTTTGGACACACTTTCTCATTTAAAGATTTTTCTGTATTTTCATGACTATGAAAATTGTACATTCACACTGAAGGCATCAAAACTATGAATTAACACATATGGAATTATATACTTAACAAAAAAGTGTGAAACAACTGAAAATATGTCTTATATTCTAGGTTCTTCAAAGCAGCCACCTTTTGCTTTGATGACTGCTTTGCACACTCTTGGCATTCTCTTGATGAGCTTCAAGAGGTAGTCACCGGAAATGGTCTTCCAACAATCTTGAAGGAGTTCCCAGAGATGCTTAGCACTTGTTGGCCCTTTTGCCTTCACTCTGCGGTCCAGCTCACCCCAAACAATCTCGATTGGGTTCAGGTCTAGTGACTGTGGAGGCTAGGTTATCTGGCGTAGCACCCCATCACTCTCCATCTTGGTCAAATAGCCCTTACACAGCCTGGAGGTGTGTTTGGGGTCATTGTCCTGTTGAAAAATAAGTGATGGTCCAACTAAACGCAAACCGGATGAAAAAGCATGCCGCTGCAAGATGCTGTGGTAGCCATACTGGTTCAGTATGCCTTCAATTTTGAATAAATCCCCAACAGTGTCATCAGCAAAGCACCCCCACACCATCACACCTCCTCCTCCATGCTTCACGGTGGAAACCAGGCATGTAGAGTCCATCCGTTCACCTTTTCTGCGTCGCACAAAGACACGGTGGTTGGAACCAAAGATCTTAAATTTGGACTCATCAGAGCAAAGCACAGATTTCCACTGGTCTAATGTCCATTTCGTCTGTTCTTTAGCCCAAACAAGTCTATTCTGCTTGTTGCCTGTCCTTAGCAGTGGTTTCCTAGCAGCTATTTTACCATGAAGGCCTGCTGCACAAAGTCTCCTCTTAATAGTTGTGGAAACGATGTGTCTGCTGCTAGAACTGTGTGTGGCACTGACCTGGTCTCTAATCTGAGCTGCTGTTAACCTGCGATTTCTGAGGCTGGTGACTCGGATAAACTTATCCTCAGAAGCAGAGGTGACTCTTGGTCTTCCTTTCCTGGGGCGGTCCTCATGTGAGCCAGTTTTTTTGTAGCACTTGATGGTTTTTGCAACTGCACTTGGGGACAGTTTCAAAGTTTTCCCAATTTTTCGCACTGACTGACCTTCATTTCTTAAAGTAATGATGGCAACTCGTTTTTCTTTACTTAGCTGCTTTTTTCTTGCCATAATACAAATTCTAACAGTCTATTCAGTAGGATTATCAGCTGTGTATCCACCAGACTTCTGCACAACACAACTGATGGTCCCAACCACAATCATAAGGCAAGAAATCCCACTTATTAAACCTGACAGGGCACACCTGTGAAGTGAAAACCATTGTTGGAAGACCATTTCCAGTGATAACCTCTTGAAGCTCATCAAGAGAATGCCAAGAGTGTGTAAAGCAGTCATCAAAGCAAAAGGTGGCTACTTTGAAGAACCTGGAATATAAGACATATTTTCAGTTGTTTCACACTTTTTGTTAAGTATATAATTCCACATGTGTTAATTCATAGTTTTGATGCCTTCAGTGTGAATGGACAATTTTCATAGTCATGAAAATACAGAAAAATCTTTAAATGAGAAGGTGTTTCCAAACTTTTGGTTTGTACTGTATATATATGTGCTTAATAAATATATATATATATATAAACACAAGTCTATATCTATGTGCTCATATATACAGTGGGGAAAATAAGTATTTGATACATTGCTGATTTTGCAAGTTTTCCCACCTACAAAGAATGAAGAGGTCTGTAATTTTTATCGCGGGTACACTTCAACTGTGAGAGACAGAATATAAAAAGTAATCTAGAAAATCAGACTGTATGATTTTTACATTTTTACATAATTAATTTGTATATTATTGCTTGAAATAAGTATTTGATATAATAGAAAAACTGAACTATGTGTATGTAGCATCCACAGTTATAAATCCCGGCAGCACAGACAAAAGTTAATAAGTGTAAAGATTGGCAATTGCCCAATGAATGAGCAAAATGCTGCTCATTCATCGGGTGATTGGATTGTTTATGGCAGAACAAAAATCATTATTCTCAGCAGCACATCACTAGTAATTGTTCATCACTGTTCATCATGCGCTCATCATTGTTAGTCAGCCTGTCTAAAGACGCCAATATCAAGCACAGAACGACTTGACAATTGCACTCGCTTAACGGCCTGAACTCTGTGCATGTAAATGCAACTGAAATGTTTCTGTGTGATGGTACAATATATGAGCGTTTGGTGCCCCACTTTAAACTTTTGCCCAGGGCCCCACTTTGGCTAAAACCGGCCCTGGATGTGGGGGGAACAGGATTGGAAGATATGTCGCCTGCAGTGAGGAGAAGCAGAGAGAGGTAGAGCAGGTGGGAGAAGGAGAGTGACTGTTTTTTCATGTTTTAGTAGGATAGATCTGAGGTTGAAGAGCAGTATGGCAGATGAGGACAGGTGTGGAGATAAGAGGGAAGGAGAGATAATTATTTGGTTAGAGGGTGCTGAGGTTTGGGGATAGCGAAGGAGACTGAGGATTAGTGGAGCCAAAACTGTGAGCATATGTAAGCATGTTGAAGGAGTAGGAGTAGGTTAAAAGAAAAGCTAGGTACATGTAATAAGCAGTGCTTACTGTTCCCTTCTGGTTTATTCCTGGTATACAGTGGGTACGGAAAGTATTCAGACCCCTTTAAAATTTTCACTCTTTGTTTCATTGCAGCCATTTGGTAAATTCTAAATAGTTCATATTTTACTCATTAGAGTACACTCTGCACCCCATCTTGACTGAAAAAAAACAGAAATATAGAAATTTTTGCAAATTTATTAAAAAGAAAAATTTAAATATCACATGGTCATAAGTATTCAGACCCTTTGCTCAGACACTCATATTAAAGTCACATGCTGTCCATTTCCTTGTAATCCTCCTTGAGATGGTTCTACTCCTTCATTGGAGTCCAGCTGTGTTTAATTAACTGATAAGACTTGATTTGTAAAGGCACACCCCTGTCTATATAAGACCTAACAGCTCACAGTGCTTGTCAGACCAAATGAGAATCAAAGGAACTGCCCAAGGAGCTCAGAGACAAAATTGTGGCAAGGCACAGATCTGGCCAAGGTTACAAAAGAATTTCTGTATTACTCAATGTTCCTAAGGGCACAGTGGCCTCCATAATCCTTAAATGGAAGAAGTTTGGGACCACCAGAAGTCTTCCTAGACCTGGCCATCCAGCCAAACTGAGCAATCATGGGAGAAGAGACTTGGTGAGAGAGGTAAAGAAGAACCCCAAGATCACTGTGGCTGAGCTCCAGAGATGCAGTAGGGAGATGGGAGAAAGTTCCATAAAGTCAACTATCACTGCAGTCCTCCACCAGTCAAGGACTCCCAGACTATGAGAAATAAGATTCTCTGGTTTGATGAGATGAAGATAGAACTTTTTGGTGATAATTCTAAGCAGTATTTGTGGAGAAAACCAGGCACTGCTCATTACCTGCCCAATACAATCCCAACAGTGAAACATGGTGGTGGCAGCATTGCTATGGGGGTGTTTTTCAGCTGCAGGGACAGGATGACTGGTTGCAATTGAAGGAAACATGAATGTGGCCAAGTACAGAGATATCCTGGATGAAAACCTCTTCCAGAGTGCTCTTGACCTCAGACTTGGCCAAAGGTTCACCTTCCAACAAGACAATGACCCTAAGCACACAGCTAAAATAACAAAGGAGGGGTTTGAGAACCACTCTGTGACCATTCTTGACTAGCCCAGTCAGAGCCCTAACCTAAACCCAATTGAGCGTCTCTGGAAAGACCTGAAAATGGCTGTCCACCAACGTTCAGCATCCAACCTGACGGAACTTGAGAGGATCTGCAAGGAAGAATGGCAGAGGATCCCCAAATCCAGGAGTGAAAAACTTGTTGCACCATTCCGAAGAAGACTCATGGCTGTACTAATTCAAAAGGGTGCTTCTACTCAGTACTGAGCAAAGATTCTGAATACTTATGACCATGTGATATTTCAGTTTTTCTTTTTTAATAAACTTGCAAAAATGTCTACATTTCTGTTTTTTTCAGTCAAGATGGTGTGCAGAGTGTACTTTAATGAGTAAAATATGAACTATTTAGAATTTACCAAATGGCTGCAATGAAACAAAGAGTGAAAAATGTAAAGGGGTCTGAATACTTTCCGTACCCACTGTATTACTGCAGCACACTTACAGAGCAACACAGAATTCGTCACCAGACCTGTATCTACACATGTAAACCTACATAAGAGATATCACTAAAGAGAAGTGTGTTGTACCCCTAAGAAGATATCAAAACCAAAAAGAAGGGAATCCTAGTCAAATACCGCTCAATATATATAATGTTAATAAATATGGAGGAGACGGAGACCCAAACGAAAACAAAGGTTTGTTAAATATATAAACCATTTTATTGTACATCAATTATAAATATAATACCAATAATACAACAATACAAGGTAAGGGGGAGAAGTGCAATTAAAAAACAGGGAGGATGGAAACAATCCCTGAATATAAGGATAGAACCAGATAATGAGGAGCTCCTGTGAGATGAAAAATGCTCTAGAGTTCTAGGGGCAAACACAATTAAGGTGGGCTAGTAATTACTGCAAACTGCGAGACTAAGAAATATGATGAATAGTCTATAAAAAACAGGAAAAAATATGAATATACCTGCAAAAGAAGTATACTAACAAGTAGAATATGCAAGCATATAATCCGGTATAATTAAATAAATTAAATACTAAAACCTCACAGCTAACTGACAATTATATAAGGTATAAATATCAGAGAGTTTAGCTGATCAATTGTGAGTGGCCGTAGTTTTAATAAGAACCCGGAAAAAAGGCTCGATGTTTATAATACGTTTTAACAGTACGCAAAATATAGGTGAAGCAACCCTGATGTTCTACAGCACTAGTGTCTTATAAGTGGCGTGCATTGCAGTCAGTTAAATAAATACATAGTAGAGAGCAGGAAGGCAAAACTTTAAACTTTGCCTGTATAATACCCCTGCAATATCTATATAATAATCAGAAGTTGGTCAAAAGACGAGATGGCCGCAGTAGATGCTAATCCCCAATATGGGGTGCAGGTGAAAATAATGAAGCCAATTAACCCTGGTAGATATAATCATAACAAGAGCATAAAGAGATAAACATATGATGGTATCAGGAGAGCCCGAAGATAATCAGTCATAAAGTATGTGCACCAGTACCATGTCTCACGAGAAGCACAGGAGCATCCAGATGGTGTGTGTGAGCCTCGACATGCATTTCACCAACTGCGGCCTCGTCAGGCTCTCCGGACACCGTCATATGTTTATGTCCTTATGCTTTTGTTATGATTATATCTAGCAGTGTTGCTAGATATAATGCTATGATTTAACAAAAAAAAAAACCTGGCCTCCTCCACCCCTTAATAGCCAGCCATCACACACCTTATTTCCCCCGTCGCCCAGTACAGCTCAATGAGTTGTTATGGAGGAGGGGGAAAAGTGTAACTATAGTCACAGGTAAATGTAATTATTTTACATAGCAAAGCAATACAGCTTTAAATGCTATGATTTAAAAAAAAAAATCTGGCCTTCTTCCACCCCTTAATAGCCAGCCATCACACACCTTATTTCTCCGTCGCCCAGGACAGCTCAATGAGTTGATATAGAGGAGGGGGAAAAGTGTAACTATAGTCACCAGTAGTCACCGGTAAATATAATTTTTTTTACATAGCAATGCAATATAGCTTTAAATGCTATGATTTAAAAAAAAAAAAAAACTGGCCTCCTTCCACCCCTTAATAGCCAGCCATCACACACCTTATTTCCCCGTCGCCCAGGACAGCTCAATGAGTTGTTATAGAGGAGGGGGAAAAGTGTAACTATAGTCACCGGTAGCCACCGGTAAATATAATTATTTCACACAGCAAAGTAATATAGCTTTAAATGCTATGATTTAAAAAAAAAAAAAAAAAAAACTGGCCTCCTTCCACCCCTTAATAGCCAGCCATCTCACACCTTATTTCCCCGTCGCCCAGGACAGCTCAATGAGTTGTTATGGAGGAAGGGAAAAAGTGTAATTATAGTCACCGGTAGTCACCGGTAAATATAATTATTTTACATAGCAAAGCAATATAGCTTTAAATGCAATGATTAAAAAAAAAAAAAAAAAAAAAAAACTGGCCTCCTTCCACCCCTTAATAGCCAGCCATCTCACACCTTATTTCCCCGTCGCCCTGGACAGCTCAATGAGTTGTTATGGAGGAGGGGGAAAAGTGTAACTATAGTCACCGGTAGTCACCGGTAAATATAATTATTTTACATAGCAAAGCAATATAGCTTTCAATGCTATGATTTAAAAAAACAAACCAAAAAAAAAAAACTGGCCTCCTTCCACCCCTTAATAGCCAGCCATCTCACACCTTATTTCCCCGTCGCCCAGGACAGCTCAATGAGTTGTTATGGAGGAGGGGGAAAAGTGTAACTATAGTCACCGGTAGTCACCGGTAAATATAATTATTTTACATAGCAAAGCAATATAGCTTTAAATGCTATGATTTATAAAAAAAAAAAAACTGGCCTCCTTCCACCCCTTAATAGCCAGCCATCTCACACCTTATTTCCCCGTCGCCCAGGACAGCTCAATGAGTTGTTATGGAGGAAGGGGAAAATTGTAATTATAGTCACCGGTAGTCACCGGTAAATATAACTAGAATATTTTTTCTCTTATGTACTATATACATAGCGTAACACTATACATATAGTATCATAAGGCTCTTATTGTCAGGGGCATGTAGTGTGCATGGTATTCCCAGGCACACCATAATGCCACACATAAAAGTCCCTACTGGGCACTTACCTCCCTTGCCTCATCCATCTTTATGGCCATCCTTTTGAACAGGAATATCTTCTGTGTTCTTCTGGGGTCCTGATCCTGGCTTGAGTCCTGACACGCTTATTTCTTGCTTGTCCAGGTCCTGCTTGCCCTTCCGGATCTTCTTATTTTGATGTTCTTCTTGGGGTTTAGGAAGACAGCTTGCTCTGATGATATTAAAGAGCCGGTGGATGGTTTGGGGTTTTCCAGCTGATGTTGGTAAATGAAAACCCCGTGAACAAGGCCTGGTGGTCTGCTGAGAGGGCTGAGTTGTTAGACTCTGCTGCTTCCAGAATTTGAAGATTGAATGGTCTGGAGCCGCGCTGGATGTTACTTGGCTATAAGAGAAAAAGAAAACACAAGAAGGTGATTACATAAGAACAGTATATAGTAAAGTTCAGGAAAGCTAGAGGCTCTCTACATATGTCAACCAATGATCGGCAGATTTTGTCACTATCTGCTGATCATTTAACATGTATGGGGGCTTACAATCTCACCACTGACAAATCAGCAACCTTCACTGTTATTAGTAATCTGACGAATTTGGAAAAAGTGATTAAAGCTATGTGAAACTATTCATAAATGAGTCTGTATAAAACATCTCCTCTAATACTTACTGGCACAGGAACATGTGGGGGACACATTCTAAGGGCTTCCACCGAGTCCCAGTCAATACGCTGGAAAAACCTATGGGCTCTGATGTTACCATGGACTCCGAGGCGCCTGGCAGGATCTTCCCGGAGGAGCTACAAAAGAAGAAAAAAAAATGTTTATATTTATATAACAGCTTCATAAATAAAATTTAACTAAAATAAATAAATATTATATATATTTATGAAAAAAAAAGCCTAATATTAGTGTTTTTTTTCTGACATCTTCAATAATACATGACAGGTAATATATACCATCACGTCACCCCTACAAGTGTTTACGTGTTATATTGAACACGTAAACACTTGACCTAACATGAGATTCCACTCCCACCAATGGAGCTGAATATAATAGTAAATTACCGCTAACATCACAATAAATCACACAATAATATAAAAGTAATACAACTTATATCATGTACTGACCTTTTTAATGATGTTCTTCGCCTCCTTGCTGGAAGCGTTGAATAGTCCTCGATGGTATTTGGACCTGCTGGTAATCATGATTTTCAAAATGATGCCAAATGCATACCAGTCTACCCCAGCATTGTACTCCTCCGCAGCCAGCATCTCAGGAGCCATGAAGCCTGGTGTCCCAGCGTATTCGGTGGCTGTCCGGTCTCCATAGATGTTCTCAAGTGCCAGACCGAAGTCGGCAATCTTTATATGGCCCGTCGCAGCCACCAAGATGTTAGAAGGCTTGAGATCTCTGTGAAGAAGACAAATGGATTCTTATCAGTGTCCGCTGTATAATTCTCAGTATTGCTGTGTATAGTTATAGGCATCACTGGTGGTGGAGGATTAGATGTATTTCTAGTTACCGGTGGATGATGCCCTTAGAATGCAGGTGTTGAATTCCACACACAAGTTCTGCGGCGTAGAATCTGGCCGAAAGAAAAGAGGAGAAAATAGTTTTTAGTGAATCAGAAACTCAGAAATATATATTGCCCAAAAGACTAGACAGGCAGGACTTATCAGGATTTTATATTTCTGGTTATTATATACAAGTATTTATATTATTATAATGGTCTAGAAGGGCAGTCGCACATATCGTATTGATTATAAGGCACCTGGACCTGCTCATCCTAAGTATAGGACATCAATGTTAAAGTAGTGGATAACCTCTTTAAGTTCCTTCTTGCCTATAGGGATACACAATTGCTACTATTACAATGTATATTCATATGGTGTTAAAGGATTATCCAGGATCAGAAAAACATGGTGTCTTTCTTTAAAAAATAACGCCACATGACTAATGTGAATGAGGATGAACTGCGATGCCTCACACAACCTGTGGACAGGTGCGGTGCTATTTTTGGAAATAAAAATTAGAGCTGTATTTTTCTAAGTGTTTCCCTAATAACATCCCTGTGAATGGGAGATATGAATTTACGTGAACGTTAGGGCTAACAATCGAATCAATCTAGTCAGTCTCATTTAGAAAATACATAGCTGTATGGCTTAGACTGTGAATACTGTACCGTGCACTGGGGATGTCAAGACACCCCTTCCTCATCAGGAGATGGTGGAATTCGCCACAGGTGACATACTCCATCCCAAGAAGCACAAGCTCCTGTCAGACAAGACGTAGAAATCAGTCGTATGATAAAGTCATTGTAGCAGTCATACATTTACTAACACTCAATAATCAGTGATTTCTTCTGCGATTTCTTCTGTGATTAATCTCTGTTCCACTTACTCGTGGAGATATAGTTGCATAATAATAGCAGTAATGATACTTTCTTCTTTTACTATGTGTTTATTAGTTATTCTAAGTATATACATATAGAAGATATATCTACATATGTAGAATGTGATGTGCTAAATGTACAGCATTACTTTTCACTGTAATGTTGCCTTCTGCATTTCTCACCATTATGAAGTACTCATTAAGAATGACATCCATAGGGGTGGACAAATGACTTCAGATATTGGGAGCCAGTTGAACCACTCCAAGACTTTCCATAGACTTCAATAGAGAAACCCCAAAAGTTAACCGTCAGCATCATATTTCTAGGCACATTGCCTGGTTCCCAGGGTTTGTCCAGTGTTCCCACAGTAGGTGACAGCTACACATACAAGGAGCAGGACATGAAAATGTTTCCAATGCTGAAATGTTAACAAACACCAGATATAAACGTGGACATATCCTGTGCATATAGATGAGTGCACTTTATTCTTTATCCAATATTAATGAACAGGTCACAATTTTACCTTGGTCTGAAAGGCGAATGTGCCATGAAGAAGGAAGGGGCTGCCAGATGCAAGTTGTAACACACGCCGCTCCACCAACGCGCGCTCCTCTCCTTCAGCTAGCAGGTTCCTCTTTGTGATGACTTTTACAGCAAATTGCTGGCGGGTATATCTATCTTCCGCCAGCACCACCTAGAAAAAAATGGTCATTAGTTGATGATCTTCATTAAAGGTGTTGTCTGGCCTTGGGGTACAAGTCTGCAGACACTTTATGTGAGTGTAGACTCATGAGGATTCTCCAGTGATGGGAGCAGATGGTCATTTATCCGGCCTCACTCAATTCCCTTGTATTGAGCGAGCCTGTGTAAGGGGGTGTTGACTGGACCGTCGCATTCATACCCCTGAAGACACCAATCGTGTTGTATTGTAGTGTAAACGATGTCCTGCAGTTTTCAGTATATATGGTGTAATTACATAGTTACAGTATGTCATATTATGTGAATTGTAATATAGAGTGTGATATGGTCATATGTATAATGTATAGTGTACAGCATAGGATTGCGCAAGATAAGACATAGTTTAGGACTTAGGAGTTGACATAGGTAGGATGAGAATAGTGTAAGAAAGTGTTCATGTTTAGGACTAGCTCATAGTGGGAGGGAAAAGTGCCAGTTAAAGGAGACTGCTTCCTGTTTGTAGAGCGTTCGTGAGTGATATAAGATCAAATTCAAGGGCAGTTGGGGCTGATATCAAGAGTGAGTACATATTGTTCTGGGTGATATGAGGCCTTACAAAAATTCACTGCAGACATTCCTGCAATGTCCGGAGATCAGGGCTCGATTCAGGTGCTATGGCAAGCACCTCACCCCTTTACATACAGAGGAAGATGGACGTGCAATTGTGTATGGGAAATGTAACAGATCTCGGGTGTATTGTGGAACTCAACTGGGAAATCCTGGGGCTGACAGGATCAGTGAACGTAGGGATAGTCCAGTTAGAACGTAAATAAATGCTGAAAATGTTCTGTACTATGGAAATAAGAAATGGAGAATGTTGTGCCCGATACTGTGTATTACAATCTGATGCAATTGAACTGTCGAGTAAACTTCTGTGTGTTGAAACGAACTGAGTGTTCCCTAATCTATGTGCGGCAGCTCCTTAAGTTGAAGACCTGGAGACAGCTGGGGCCTGTGGCCTACAAGTGAGTGTAACGCACCCTACACGCAACAGCACATTTGAACTGGCACACAATTTTTCTGTAAAGTGCCAGGGCGACATGGACAGCTGCACATGTCTCGTGGGCACATGACCACATGTATGCAAATTGCATACCTGCAGTTATGCTCCTGCCCATTCCTGGCACCAGCACTGGAGAACCTCAACAGCACACACACTGCACACTGTGAGGACTCACAAGTCTGTAGTCACATAGTTACTGCAGACTTGTACCCTAAGGCCGAACAACTCATTGAAATAAGTGTGGAGGGGAGCAGGAAAGTGACACCATTGCTATTTCTTTAATAATTATTTTATATTTCTACAGTTTCTTACTAGCTTACATACAGGAGATCTAATAGCTATAAACATGGGCACTAGGAAATAACCCCACTAGAATTACCCATTAAAGCTAGGAGGTTAAAGGATTACTTCAGTCTTAGCCATGCATGATTGAGACAGGAATAACTACAACTCCAGAGCTGGTTGGCATTATTCCTGTGTCAGCCATGAAAAGCTGAGATGAGAATCAATATAAACAGACTGTGTTGGGGTGCAGAGCTCAGCTGTACATAGATGCTGGCATCAAAGACCATGCTGCAAATGTATGCCTATCTATACTAGGGTTATTTTGTGCAGCATATATACTTTATCACATTTGGCGTCTATTACACTTTATATGTGTGTAGGAATTATTTCCACCCAACATACCTTTTTCTAATAGCCTATTATGTATACATTACTTAATATTGCTGCATATTCTTTTGTTATGCACCATGGGGTTTGCCTGTGTTTTTAGCCTTATCTGATTTTCTCTTTTTTCATCAGATTTTATCATGTGTCTAAATTGTACTAATAAAATATATACCTTTTATGCTACCTTGGCTATTGCTCATAGTTTTTTGTATAGGTTATTTCAAGATCGATAAAGATTTAAGCAAAACAAAAGATCATTTTACCCTATGAAAGACCACTTTGCTTGTTTGTCGGGCGAACGTCAGCCTGTTTCTACTGGTTTCCGATAACTGCGCAGTGTGAATGCACCTTAATCTGCAGCACAGACCTGAGACTACATTTGCAGACACTTTGTCCTGATCCTAAACTCCTTTTCACTCCACAGCACCCCTGGTGTCAGGTTTTATGTTGCAGTGATGCCAGGAGTTAGGCTATGTGCCCACGATGCAGAAATGAAGCAGAAAATTTCTGCAGCATTTTTGCATCTCCCTGGCAGAAAAAACGCATGCAGATTGTACATGCAGATTGTGCATGCTTTTTTCCTGCAGAATACATGCGGATCCACATGCGGATTCACATGCGTTTCCGCATGCAGATTGACAAGCGCTTTCCAGGCGATAGCATCACTTGGAAAGTGCTTGACAACTAGGTCACACTGTATAAATCCATGCAAACAGCATGGATTTATACAGTGTGAAACGTAAAAATAAAATAAAATAAAGCTATACTCACCCCCGATGCCCCGGCGTGGCTGCAGCGCTCCTTCCTGTCTGGTTCCCGGCTGCCGGCATATCGCGAGACAGAGCGGTGAAGGGCCTGCGGTCACATGACTGTGACGTCACCGAAGGTCCTTCAGCGATGCCGGCATGCAGAGAAGCCTTCGGAAAGGTGAGTATTAACTTTATTTATTATTTTATTCTTTTTTTTACAGGAACAATGGTACCCAGGTCTGGATGAGAGTCTTCTCTCCTCCTGAACTGGGTACCATCCGTACATAGAGACGCATAGAATTCACTTGTAGAAATGTACAGTCGCGGTTTCTATGCGTCTCAATGCAAGTCAATAGCGGGGCTTCCGCTGCGCTTCCGCAAAATTAAATGACATGCTGCGGATTTTTGCACGCAGCATAAACGCTGCGGAAAAATGCGCAGCATGTGCATAGAACATGCGGAATCCCCTTGGGGACCATGGGGTGCGGATTACCTAGTGTTTCACAAGCGTTTCCGCTGCGGAAATTCCGCATCATAAACGCTTGAAAAACGCTACGTGGGCACCCAGCCTTATAAGAATTGCAGAAAACACGAGAGGTGAATATATTGTGAAGAGTATGCTTTGGGATATTTGCTGGCTTCTCTGGTAATCAAGGAGCTCTCTCCTTTTCCCAGGAATGTCCTAAAAAATCAGAGAGTTGTCTGTAATAGTATTAGGAGGCTTGTCCTCAATTCCATTTTTGTCCTAACTTCAGGGAGTAGTATGATTAAAAAAATAAAACGATACTACCCTGATAAATCCTTTGCTATTCCAGAGCCTGGCACAGTAGTCCAAACCTGCACTTGTTTACCTTGCTGCAGACAATCACTGGTCTCATTGAGGATGTCTCTATTTATTGGACAAAACCATTGAGACGAGTCATGGGTTAGCAATCAGGAGAATGTATGAGACGTCACCACTGCTGACACGGAATTTTTTGAATTATTACTTTTTAACTGTGGACACTATCTTTAATAAATGTCATTCTCAGTACACACACATATATTTACTCATACTTATGTAGCTACGTACATGCAGATGTACAATGTAGTGCCTTGAAAAAGTATTCACATCCTGTGAACTTTTCCACATTTTTTCAAGTTACATGCAAAAACTTAAATGTATTTTATTGGAATTTTATGTGATATACCAACACAGAGTACAAGTATTTGTGAAGTGTAAAGGAAATGATACATGTTTTTCTGAATATTTTAAAAATGTAAATCTGAAAATTGTGACGTGCATTTGTATTCAGCCCCTCTGAGTCAACACTTTGTAGGACCACCTTTTGCTGCAATTACTGCTGCAAGGTATTTTTCTACCAGCTTTGCACTATAGGTTGAAATTTTTGCCCACTCTTCTTTGCAAACTAGCTGTGAGATTGGATAGAGAGCGTTTGTGAACAACAATTTTTAAGCCTTGCCACAAATTCTCAATGAGATTTATGTCTGGACTTTAACTGGGCTATATAAACACACGAGTATGTTTTTATTTAAACCATCTTATTGTAGCTCTGGAAGTATGTTTAGAGTCGTTGTCCTGCGGGAAGGTGAACCTTCATCTCTGTTTCAAGTTTTTCCAGCCTCTAACAGGTTTTTCCTACAAGATTGTCTTGTATTTAGCTCCATCCATCTTCTAATCAACTCTGACGAGCGTCCCTGTTAAAGAAAAGCATCCCCACAGCATGATGATTCCACCACCATGTTTGACGGTGGGGATGGTGTTTTCAGGGTGATCTGCAGTGTTAGTTTTCCTCCACACTTAGTGTTTTTCATTTAGCAAAAAATTTAAATTATTGGTCTCATCTGACCAGAGCACATTCTTCCACATTCTATGTGGGTGACACAGCTAGCATGGATAAAGGTGGATGAAAGTGCTCTGGTCACATATTTGCATGTAGAGTTTCTACGGCAGCTGTCACTTCTGCATGATGTTGTCTATACAGGTGTCTGGCCCACACTTGCACAGCCAACAGGATCGTGCACCTGTATTGAAAAATAGATGTTGTTATCTGCTGGCCATCCAAGATTCCAAGGTGCAGGCATGTGGGGAAAACAGCAGCACCTGCAACTTCCTAGTGCAGAAGTTAGAGGCACCAGAAAAATACTTTAACCCACTGTAGACTATCAGAAAACACTATTACACATATATAGGTAGCAACACATTTGGAAACCGCCCTGCATCTGCCTTTGTCAGAAACACCTGAATTTGGGGATCTAAGATGGTTATTAACAGTGTTATTCTCTACTTCATTCATGATCTTATATTGTATAGCAAACAATATACAATCTGGGCTCGTAATGTTATAGGTTCTTACCTTTCCAAAACTCCCCCGGCCAAGCACTTGATGAAAATCTAGTCTCTTGATGTTGTCAGAGATTGTGCTGCCGGGGAGAGATGGCCGCACACCACTGTCTCCTAAAATGGCAAACAGAAATAAGACGAGAAATTAGAAAAAGAATTTACTGTCCATGTATAAAGTGTTGGTTATTTTGTAACCTTAGCAGAGAATTCAGTTTTGGTCAGCATTGGAGTATTCATCTTTGTAAACATATTGCTTTATGCTGTTAATTGAAAAACAGACTATAATTTACTATTCAGTTTAGCACAAAGGGTTAATTATGTTATTACAAAATGGAGAATCAGTATCATTTATGTGCGGAATAATACTGGTAGCACAGTGATTGTCCTATATTAAGTGTACTGCCTTAGAAAACAATTACAGCTCAACGCTAATATTGTCCTGCAACAGTGTTAAAGGGCCCCTTCCCCTGGGACTGAGAAGTGGGTATACGTTTCGCATGTATAGGCACTCTACCTGAAGCCCTCCATTAGCTCCCCGATGCCTCCTCTGCTGGGATAGGCGTTCCTTTCCTCCTGCTTCCAAGATGACGGTCATAGCAGCATGGAGTACACTGGTAAATCTAAACCTCACCTCTCCTGCCTTTCCTTTCCCATCCCACAGCACAGAAAAGACAGGGAAGATGTGGTTTAGACTTACCAAACTGGTGGCCATCTTGGAGGTAGTAGGAACAGAACACAGATCTAAGCAATGGAGGTAGCGGGAGGCAAAAGAAGGGCGTCAGGAAGGATGACTGTATATTTACAAAGTGTAGTAACTTTTCAGTCTCAGGGTATAAGGTTGCTTTAATATACATTTTTTCCTATACTCAGTCACTAAGTTGCAAAGAGGGGAATTTATTAAATATACATAAAAAAACAAATACATTTTAATCAGATTGATTCTTCCTTGTTCCTCCATATTTTTGCCATTCTGCTAAAACGACTCAACACCGGTATGACATTCACTTCTATATAGTCCACCATCTTATGTGATATATTTAATGCCAAATATTTCAAACTGTTGCCCTCTTGGATAATAAGTATATCACCATCTGTAATTTGGAAATTCTTGTCCAATAATGATATCTGACTTATTCCAATTAATCTTCAATCCAGAAAAAATACCAAATCCATTCACCAATGTAATATCTGTCCTTAGATCTTCCTTTACATTTATTAAAATAATAACAAATCACCTGTGTACATCGCTAATATTTCCTCCTGAGTCCAAAACTGAGAACCCCTTATTCCTTTACAACCTTAGGCTGTGTGCCCACAATGCGTTTTTAATGCGTTTCCGCAGCGTTTTTATAGCTGCTGAAACGCATTAAAAACGCATGGTAGAAGGGCAGCAATGTTCCCCAATGATAATCCGCATGTGCTGTGCACATGCTGCGAAAATTTCCGCTGCGGAAAAAAACGCAGCGCTACCAATTATTTTGCAGAAGTGCTGCGTCTTCGCCGCCATTGACTTGCTTTAGATCACATGGATTACGCATCACTGTATATGTAGATGCGTAATCCACGCATTCCAATGTGCAGATGGTACCCGGGTGTAGATGAGAGGAGAGTCTCCTCCACACCCAGGTACCATTAAAAAATCTGTAAAAAAAGAATAAAATAAAAAATAACTGTCTACTTACCTTCTGTCGGCCCGCGCTGCGCTCCTACTTGCTTCCCGGCACTTTGCAATGAATTGAAGGACCTGCGCTGACGTCAGAGTCATGTGACGGGTCACGCGATGCTGACGTCGGCAGGTCTTTCAATTCACTGTTGCCGGCAAGGGAGAACGGAGTGTAAAGCAGGACACCGGGGGCCATCCGAGGGTAAGTATACATTTATTTTTTTATTTTTACCACTCTCTCGGGTCACACTATATAAATCCATGCAATTTGCATGAATTTATATAGTGTGACCTAGTTGTCACAAGCACTTTCCAAGTGATGCTAATCGCTTGGAAAGCGCTTGTCAATCCGCATGCGGAAATGTCAGTGAATAAAGCTCCATTTCCGCATGTCCCTGGCAGGAAAACGCATGTACAATCCGCATGTACAATCCACATGTACAATCCGCATGTACAATCCACATGTACAATCCGCATGCGTTTTTTTCTGCCAGGGAGATGCAGAAACGCTCAGGAAAAAATCCTGAGCATTTCTGCATCGTGGGCACATAGCCTTATATATGGTCAATAAGTAGGGCAAAGAGCAGCTTGGATTAGGAAATCCATGTCTTGTGCCCATAAAAAGGACAAAAAGCTGGGACATAACCCCATGCACCTACTACTTTAGGAGGGCACCATCTAATAACTGGGATCTACCTGCCACATGTCATACAACATCATACGAATTTCAAAAAGAAAAGAAGACATGCACCTAAGCGGTGATCACCTGAAGAAATAATCACGGAATATTTGAATATAAATTACATCAATTTATTACAGTATCTCCTGACACATATATAAGAATACGCACAAAAAAAATTATTTTAAAACACCATTAAAAATAGTGGAGGAATCCACTGCTTGAGGAACCCACTACTTTAGAGACCTTCCCATATTATAATGACAGAAAATACAATAAAGTGCAGTCAAATAGATGAACTCTAACAGGCTGTATAGAATATCTATGATGGTCAATATTGCACAAGCCCAAAGTATTCTATATAAATAGAGAATACACAAAAAACAATATGTATATAAAGTGCAACAACAGGTATCTGTGTGAAAATCAATATGGTGTCCCTGTATACAGGGTAATAGGTCTATAGAACAGTATAATTGTAAACTGGCGATTGCCAATAGACCCTTTCACCTCACACTGGAGATGACTACTCCATAACCACTCCATCACATACACTCAATTGTGGCCACCCGTGCTGCCCCAGCAAAAAATAATAGTAGAGCCAATTAAACAATATGATCATAGAAAGCAAATACTCAATCAAATCAGCCTGTAAATGGGAAGGTGCAAATGGGACCTCAGTGCCCAGTGCGTGTCGCCACACACGGTGGCTTCATCAGGGGCATTTAAAGTACATATCCTCGTGTCCCGGTATATATGTAGCCTAGAATCAAAATAATTACCGAGAAAATGTTTAATTTACCTGGAGAGTGCAGTTTATGAAGTCCGAATAAACCCACCTTGGACATTTTTAAAGAAACTGACTCCTGTGACTATCTTAAAAGTGGCTGAGTGAGTACCAACCCAGTTACAATTAGTGGAGAATGTGGGCAAGATTCCAGGAAAACGTGTACCTGCCACAGAGATCGATGGATGTCCTGGGTAAAGGCCGCCAGCCAGCCAGAGATGTCCGGCACCATGAAAGAGCCACTCAAACACCTGCTGCAAAGCCAACAACAGCAGCACCGGCAGCACTTGCAGAGCCAGCAGAGCCTGCAACAGCAGCACCGGGAGCAGCAACAGATGCAGCAAGAGACTAATAAACTTCTGATGCAGCAGATTCAGCAGCAACAACGGCAGATGGAACTTCTAGCGGGGAAAGTTCGCAGCAGAGAGGCCGTCCCTCCCTCAACTCCAGGTAATGATTCACACGTCAGGAAGACGGTAAGAAGAGCATTGCAAAAGATTACTCCGGGTGATGACGTCGAGGTCCTAACGTTCTTTGGGAGGGTGGCGGAGCGGGAGAGATTGCCTCCAGAGCAGTGGGCGGAGGTGCTGGTGCCATATTTAATGGGCCAGCCTCAGAAAGCCCATTATGACTTGTTTGGCCCTGCAGGACGCAAAGGAGTGCGCCAAATTAAAAACAGAAATTTTGGCGCGCTTGGGAGTGACTCTGACTGTTAGGGTGCAACGGGTGCACCACTGGGCCTATTGCAGTGACAAACCTCCCAGGTCCCAAATGTTCGACCTCCTACACTTGGTTCAAAGTGGTTGTAACCTCAATCTTCCTCCCCAGTACAGATGGTGGAAAAGGTCATCATGGACAGGTTCATCCACTCCCTTCCAAAGTCGGTGCAAGCCTGGGTTGCCCAGGGAGATCCCCGTAAAAGCTGCTGAGTGAGTATCAACCCCCTTAAAGGAGTTTATACAAAATTTCTCCATTGCCAAAAACCATATCAATAGGGAATCAGGATTGCTAAGTCTTAGAGTAACATGAATCCTGATAATCCTTGGGATTAATAAGCCTCTTCCCCAAAAAATTCTTCCAGAGGATTGGAAAAGATGTTGTATCACTAGACTTTGACGCACGTCTACATGATTTTCTATTACAGGTAAAGTCAATTACAGTATTAAAATCTCCTACAATCAAAATCGGATATTGCAAGTTTTCACTTTCTTCATAGTGAAGCTCAGATTTATATGGGAGAGGAATACAGGTGTTTGCAATTTCTAACCTTATGTTGTTAATTTTACATTTCAACAGTTTATATATATATATATATATATATATATATATATATATTTATATATATATATATCTTACTTCTACCCTGTGTAATACATACTTATATTTACACCCCTTTGAACAAGGATAAAGACCCTCGTGAGTAGATATTATGTACAGCATGATATACATGTACTTGACAACCCACTTTTAGCTACTTTCTTGAATCACTATCTGAATGTGTCTTTTGAAGACATATCAGAGACATCAGATCTCTTCTCATCCAAGCAGAGAAATACCATTTCAACTTATCTTAAACCCTTCTAACATTAAATTAGATAACTTTCACCATATTAAAATAATAATTAAGTTAAAATATCCCTCCTCTTCTGATACCTCCCCCACTCCACCTTCCACTTCACCCCTTCAAACCATCTCCCACTCTTAGCTCCCCAACTACACGTTAGGCCGGGTCACACAAGTGTTGATTCTCTCATGTGAGAGAATTGGATCATTTATGCTAATGACACTAGGCTCAAGCTCTGACCAGAGTTTGAGCCGAGTGTCAGTTTACTGGGATCCGTTTCTCTTGTTTGAGACAATCATATTACAGGTGCGGAGAAGATGGAGAACTTCGTTTCTCCAACTTTTCCATCGTCTGTGTCTGCATAAATCAAACTGCACTGGGATGAAATCCAAGTCTGGGCCAAGGTTTTACACGCACCCATAGACTTGTATGGGTGCATGTGATCCGATTTGCTGAGCCACTCTCAGCGTGCTGCAATTGTTTTCCCATGCCGAATCGTCATGAGCAAAAACATTTCAGATCTGCACTGCCCCATAGTATAATATTGGGCTGAGTGCTGTCTGATAAAACATCAGAGAGCACTCTACTATGTCATACAGCAGTGTGAACGAGTTCTTAGAGAACTCCTCAACCAGACATCCACCCACCCTCCAACTAACCTGCCTTAAATAAATGAATCTTCCATAATCAATTGTAAGGGAGAATATCTCTCTATTTACATCTCAAAAACCCTTAGATTAGCCACTGACACAGAATTTAAGAAAACAAATAGTAAGATATTGTATGGTAATTCAATAGTGTATTAAATAATGTTTAAGTGCATTTATAAAATGACCCTAAAAATTCTTTATTAGATGTAGATATTTGAGTCTTAAAAGAAGTAGTAATAAGATCTTATTAATACGTATTTTGTCTCAAACTCTGTTTGCAGTTATGAGGAAATGGAAGGTAAAAGAACAACCTGAATTAAATTAATTGATAAGCGAAAAAAGAGAAAGTGGTCTACGATAATAAAAATCAGACAACTGTTTATGAGCATATCTGGGAAGAATGGACAGGTGTAGAGCAATGCTAGTTATGGGGTGAAGGGTTTTCCTTGTATCCTCCCCTTCAGTTTGGGGGTGCAGGTGGGGTTTGTTTTGATTCAAGGGAGGAGGGATGATGGAATAATATGGAAGGGTTAATATTTGTTCCATTTTGTTTTTCTTAAACAGATGATTGAAGCGTATGGATATTTATTGTATATGAGAGAATATAAATAAATGTTATATGTGAAGTACTATAACTGCATTAAAATAAATGAGATTATTGCAACATATTACTATTTAATAAACTATTTGTAATCTTTAAGAAAAAAAAATAGCAAGGAGGGGAATTTTATATGCATTTGTTGGAAATGTGTTTTTTGAGTATAAATGGTGCAAGATAAAAGATCTTCACCCTGAGGTTTCTGCCCCCATAATCAGTGCAGGAGAGCAAATGCTATGCAAAACCATGAATCTGCAACAACAGTAGTGGATTTTCTGTTTCCCATTTTGCTACAATGAATAATAATGGTACATACCCTCAAAATGGTACTTACCACACTAAAGAAATAGAGGCTACATACACATGCATCTCACTAAATTAGAATATTATCAAAAAGTTTATTTATTTCAGTTATTCAATACAAAAAGTGAAACTCACATATTATATAGAGTCATTACAAGCAGAGTGATCTATTTCAAGTGTTTATTTCTGTTAATGTAGATGATTATGGCTAACAGCCAATGAAAACACAAGCGTCATTATCTCAGTAAATTAGAATACTTTATAACAACAGCTTGAAAAATGTTTTTAAAATCTGAAATGTTGGCCTACTGAAATGTATGTTCAGTAAATGCACTCAATACTTGGTCGGGCTCCTCGTGCATCAATTACTGCATCAATGCGGCAATGTGGCATGGAGGCGATCAGCCTGTGGCACTGCTGAGGTGTTATGAAAGCCCAGGTTGCTTTGATAGCAGCCTTCAGCTCGTCTGCATTGTTGGGTCTGGTGTCTCTCATCTTCCTCTAGACAATACCCAATAGATTCTCTATGGGGTTAAGGTCAGGCGAGTTTACTGGCCAATCAAGCACAGTGATTCTGTTGGTTTTAAACCAGGTATTGGTACTTTTGGCAGTGTGGACAGGTGCCAAGTCCTGCTGGAGAATGAAATTTCCATCTCCAAAAAGCTTGTTAGCAGAGGGAAGCATGAAGTGCTCTAAAATTTCCTGGTAGACGGCTGCGCTGACTTTGGCCTGGAAAAAACACAATGGACCTACACCAGCAGATGACATGACTCCCCAAACCATCACTGATTGTGGAAACTTCACACTAGACCTCAAGCAGCTTGGATTGTGGCCTCTCCACTCTTCCTCCAGACTCTGGGACCTTGATTTCCAAATGAAAATTGGAACTCTGGGACCTTGTGGGGTGTGTCAATGACTGCCTTCTGGACATCTGTCAAGTCAGAAGTCTTCCCCATGATTGTGGAGCCTACTGAAACAGACTAAGGGACTTTTTAAATGCTTAGGAAGCCTTTGGAGGTGTTTTTTGTTAATTATTCTAATTTACTGAGACAATGACTTTTGTGTTTTCATTGGCTGTAAGCCATAGTCATCAACATTAACAGAAATAAACACTTGAAATAGAAAGGGTGCTTCTACTCAATACTGAGCCAAGGGTCTGAATTCTTATGACCATGTGATATTTCAGGGTTTTTTTTTAATAAATTTGCAAAAATTTCTACATTTCTGTTTTTTTTCAGTCAAGATGGGATGCAGAGTGTACGTTAATGAGAAAAAAAATGAAATTTTTAGAATTTACCAAATGGCTGCAATGAAACAAAGAGTGAAAAATTTAAAGGGGTCTGAATACTTTCTGTACCCACTGTATGCCCACATACTGTCCCTCTCCAAAATATTCCCCTGTACATTGCCCGATTGAATGAAGGACCCCCCACCACAATTGTGCCCCCTTTGACAATTGTCACCCTCATTATGTGCCCTCACTGTAACATTAGCCCCTTCCTTCCTCATCCACAATGATATAATTAATTTAATCTTTGGCTCCTTGACTTACTATTGGCTGTGCCATCTCTTCTCCTCTGAGGTGTTTGGGTGCCGACAATAGTGTGATGACGTCAGCAGCGTGCCGAGCAGCAGCATGTCGAGGCTGGGACTGACGAGCGCTGTTTTACCCTAGTCCCGATGACAGTGTTCAAATATGTTTGCGTCTGAAACATTTGAATATAAGAAGATGGGAGCTCCATATCCTGGACGGCTCCATGGGCTGCAGCAAAACTTTGGTGGGCTGCATGCGGTACATGAGCTGTTTGTTGTGCAGGTCTGTTCTAAAACAACACTACATTGTATAACACCTGCACCAGATTGTGCAGTTACCTCAGCCCCGAGCCTACCGGCAGTCACAGTCGGACTCCCTATAGAGAAGGTAGAGAGGATTTATTACCATCTCTGGCTTTTCAATTACTGTGATAGATGTTAGGAATGCATTGGGGAAATATTGGCCCATTTTGAAGCAAGACCTAGTCCTTTCCAAATGTACTACACCAGTCCCTTCCACCACCTATAGAAGGGCGATGAACCTGAGGGACTTGCTGGTACATAGTTACCATAAAGATCCGGGACCAGAGAAAGCCTTCAGCTCAAAAGGCCCCAGATGGGGCTTATATCCATGCAAGAACTGTGCGGCCTGTGTAAATCTGGTGCGGTGTACATCCTTCCCATCAAGTGATGGTCATAAGGAGTTTCAAATCACACAGCATACATCTTGCAATACAGAAGGCGTAATCAACCACGCCTTGTGTCCATGTGGCCTCATCTATGTGGGTCTTACTTTTCGCCAACTGAGAGTGCGTGTGAGGGAGCACGTGCAAGATATTAAGAATGCATCAGAATCTCTTGCCGATACTGTATTGAAGCCTATCCCAAGGCATTTCAAGTTAAAACATGGGTGTGATGCTAGCCTCCTCCAAATTCGGGGTATTGACCGGATATTAATTGACTGGGGGGGGGATTGGAGAAAGACCGTTGGTGGATTATGAAAATTGATTGCATATGCCCCAAAGGCCTCAACGAGGTCCTCAGTTTTGTCCCTTTCTTGTAATGTGCTATTGTGTTTAGGTTTTACTTATGTTTTATGCTGTTTATAACTTCTCACTTTTTTATTTACATGCAGGGTATCCAGTATTTTTGTACACTCTACTGTGAGACAGATGCTGGACCACCACTCACTTGGAGGATCTTCTTCTCCCTTCCCTCCCTCCCTTTTTCTGCCCCCCTCGGGGACCGGGTGCCTGATCGTCCTTGCGGGCCAGCGCTCCACGCGTCTCCCTTTTTATGGATATGTACTCACCTTTCAGCAGCATCCCGCCCTGCTGCTCTCTCTTTTTCGGACCTGTCTATTTCCTGTGCGGTGTGCCACTAATTGATTCCATCCGCTATAAGCATTTTTTATAAAACATTTTACTCACTATTGTTATTCATCGGCTTTTACTCTTTGTTTATTGTTGCTTTAAATCTGTGATTTTGGATGCACAAAAAAGGGCACTTTAAGATGCACTTCCTGTGTCACACTGACACGTCAGTATTCCTATCACTTGTATATTTTTTATTTTATTTTTTCGATTCCTCTTGCCCATTGTGGCTTATAATTTTCTGATTTTTTTATTGTACATTTTCCATTATACTGATGTCAGTAGCTATGTTACTATATAACACATGTCTATGCTCACTCGTATGTGAAGGGCACACATACATTTGTATTGTGACATTAACTATCTCTTCATACTATTGTTATTTATTATATTTATTTTACCTGTGATTGGTCTCACTTGTAGTGATGGGCGAGCGTGGTTTGTTAACCCTTTCAGCGAGCATGCTCGGGTGCTCGCCCAGTATCTTCAGCGTGCTGAGGTGTTATGTTTGAGTTATTGTGTGTGCATGATTTGCGACTGACAGCTTTAATACATGTGAGGAAAGCCTAACAAACAGGCATTCCTCACATATGTTAAAGCTGTCAAACAGTCGCAAATCATGCACACACAGTGACTCAAACATGATATTCAAGTACACTGAAGATGCTCGGAAAACACCCGAGCATTCTCATAAATCTCGAGTAACGAACGTGCTCGCTCATCACTACTCACTAGTGTAACACTTTCACGTAACATATGTGGTTTTTCACGTTGCTGTGATTCTGGTTGCCATTGGATGCATCCGACATCTGCACCACATGGGCTTGGTCACGAAATAATAATAAAAAATATTCACACAATTCGTGCACTCTCTGTTTATTATTGTTTCCATGTTTTCATTCACTTGTCACATCTTCATTTTTTCTTCCTTTTCCCTTTCCCTTCCCTCCCCTCTTTTTTACCACCATTAGTTTTGCACATTTATGCACAATTTATAACTTTGTTCTGTTGATACTCATGGTATTCCCATATTCTCTGTACCATATTGAGTACATATTATATGATATTGTCTCATGACTCTCTCTATATATACTCCTTTATATTTAATAATGATACTTTGGGTATTACTTGGTGGACATTATACTTTATACACATATGTTGTACATAATTCTCACAATATGATGTCTATTCCTGATTGTGTGTTTTCATATATTATTTTCCCTCTTTTATCTACATCTTTGTATCTTTGTGTATTATATATATATATATATATATATATATATATATATATATATATAGTGGTCCAAAAGTAGGTGGACAGAAAATAATAACATTTATTTTGATTTATATATAAAATTATATTTACTAACACAAGCATAACATTGACAATTACATTTTATTCTGAACAATAACACAAAAGCCCTTAAATGTTATCAATGCAGGGGCTCAAACTGTTTTCCATTACAATTTGCACAGCTTTGAAGTCGCCTCTTGCGCTTCAACAAACTTTTTTGCACAAGTCTCTTTGGGTATTAATTTCTTGAAGTGCATCTCTTATGTCATTTTTCAAGTCACTGACACTTTTTGGTTTTCGACTATAAACTTTGTCCTTGAGTACTCCCCAAAAGAAAAAATCCATTGGGGTCAAGTCTGGTGAACGTACCGGCCAATCAAGTGGGCCTCTTTGGCCAATCCATTTATTAGGAAATGTTTCATCAGGATACTCGCGGATTACTCTTGAATAATGTGGAGGGGCCCCAACTTGTTGGAAATAGACTTTTTTTTTCAAAGAGTCTGTGAGGAATGAAAAGTGGAATCTGATAGGTTGCTAAGGGCAACTGAGCCAGTTTTACTTTACACCATGTTTGATAAATCTCCCCCTTCATAACCTTATTACACTTTCTGTCCACCTACTTTCGGACCACCCTGTATATATATATATATATATATATATATATATATAATATAACCGGGGATGCATCCCTCTGTCTGAAGCCTCGATAGACTGCGCATGCGTGACGCGCAGTCTGGCTTCAGACAGAATCATGCATCCAGCCGTTACAGGTAAGAGGAGGTGTATGGCGCCGGAGATCGCGGTATGCGTAGACACTGAACACATACCGCGTTCTCCGGCGCCATACTTGCATACTTACCTGACCGGGAGGAGCGTTGCCACGGCACCTCTCTTCTGGCCGGAGACCGGGGGCAGGAGTGAGGCGTCGGATCGGCGCGTGCACATAGCGCTATCCTTCGCCATTTTACTGAAGACACATTTACAGTGTGTCTTCAGCAAAATGGCGCCGGACAGCGCGGTGCTCCGGCGCCGGTCTCCGCCCCCGGCCTCCGGCAGAAGAGGACGCAGCAGCGCTGGAGCACAGAGAACAAAGGTGAGTATAACTGTTAATTTTTTTTTGTATATGTGTACAGTGTGAAAGGGATGAGGGGGCCACACATATCAGGATTGTGGGGTGAGGGGACCATGCATATACCAGGATTGTGGGGTGAGGGGACCATGCATATACTAGGATTGTGGGGTGAGGGGTACCACGCATACTAGGATTGAGGATGAGGGGAGCCACGCATACCGGGATTGGGGATGAGGGGTGCCACGCATATCGGGATTGGGGATGAGGGGTGCCACGCATACCGGGATTGGGGATGAGGGGTGCCACGCATACCGAGATTGGGGATGAGGGGTGCCATGCATACCGGGATTGGGGATGAGGGTTGCCACGCATACCGGGATTGGGAATGAGGGGTGCCACGCATGCCGGGATTGTGGATGAGGGGTGCCACGCATACCGGGATTCGGATGAGGGGCCATGCATACCAGGATAGGGATGAGGAGTGCAATGCATGCCAGGATAGGATGGTGCGGACAGGATGGGGGCAGCACAAATACCAGGAGGGGGGCAGCACATACCACACATACCAGCATGGGAGACCATATACCAATAAAAATGCTCGCCACCCGGGCATAGAACGGCTTCAATAGCTAGTATATATATATACATAGAAAGTCATGATTAACTTACACCAGGTATGGGCCGGTAATGTTCTCCGCAATTTCTTTCTCTCCCTCTAAGTATGTCTGCATCTCTTGGCATCCTGATGATTGTGCACATTCTGCCAGCCGGCAAGAAGCACCTGGTTGCCATGGATACGTGTCCCTATGACGCGGCACTTCGGGGACTCCTTACTGATGTGTCAGCGGGAGGCGGGCACCTGCTGCGTTGGACACTGACTCCCTTGCTTCCGGCGCTGGCTTCCGCCACTGGAAGCGCCGCTGTACCCCCGCTACACGTGCCAAAATACTTTGGATATATATACCCCCCTGCCTGTCACCCATACACAATCGCCCCCTGGAGAAGCAGGACTTGAAACGCGCGTCAGGGCCGCTTTCATGCCATCCACAGGTTGTAACTAGGCTGTACTCTCATTTTATGTGGGACCATAACTTTCTATATGTGTCACTGTGTATTACTCTCACTAGAAGATATACTTATGTTGTGACATCTGTGTCATAGGCATGATTCTTCTCCTTATTTGGATATTAGCAACTTGTACTGTATAATTAGTTCCTGCTGTGCACTCGTACTTTATATGCTTTACTTGTGATCTGGACTCTGATACATTCTTTTCCAGTTGCTCTATGTCTTATCCCTAATTTAGTGTATCATTAACCTTTGTGCATGGGATGCAGTAAGTATGTTAATGAATCAATTGAACGTATTTATTGATTTTTCTCTGCCTCCCTTGGGACGAATCATGCCTTAATAACACTTGTTGATTATTCCTTCTTTATAGACACTTAACTGTATGTATATATATATATATATATATATAAAGTTATAGATATATATTTTTACATTATGAAATGGTATTCCTACTTATGGAGGGAATTGGATTGTAATGTATTCCCAATTAAACACCTGAGATTGGGAAGGAGGTGGAGACCTGTTGAAGGTTCCTCCTCTGACCTATTAATCTCACTCCATGGATGAACCTAGGAATAGGGAATTCCATGGAAGGGTGTTTGGGTTATGTAATAAATATTATCCCTCAGTTCATTTATGGACACAGGAATCACTATTTGAATACTGTCATTGCAATGCAAATATATTGGGAAACTGCTAACAGAATGTTGTCCCTAATAATGAGAAATAGTGCGCTTTTATTATAAATAGGGGATAAGAGAAATCATTAAAGCACATACGTTGTTTACATTTGAAGAAAAGCTTTTGGTGGGGCTTGCCAATTTAAAAGATGGCGATCGTAGCAATAGAAGTGTAATGCGCATGCCCGGTGACGTCACGAAGCGGGCGGACCAGGTTTGCCCCGATCATGTGACGAGATAATGGGGATTTCCTGGGAGACATGCGCAGATGGGATTTTGAGACGCCGAGGACAGCGTGGAGGAAGTAAGAAACGTGGTCATGCATGATTGCTGCAGTGTGAGTCGCAACCTCAAATATATTATGATTTATAATGTACACCTGGCACTGATAAATACTAATCAAAGCACTTATCACTTTATGAGAGTTATGGATACTGTAATTGATGATAATAATATATCTGTCTAAAATTTTATCACTATGTATGTAACTGAATAATATTTTGTGATATGCACTACTGCACTTTTTTTATGTAATCATGGTTTTGTATAAATTAATTATAATTATGGAATCACTGTTTGTAACTATATATATTGCACTATATGCACTTGAACTCTGCTTGAGAAAGGTTCTGTGAACCGAAACGTTGCCTTTGGGCTCATTAAAGTCCATTTTTCTATAATATTTTTGGAGTGCTGCCTCTTGATATTCTTTCTTTATATATATATATATATATATATATATATATATATATATATATATATATATATAAAAATAAATATACTGTATATATATATATATATATATATATATATATATATATAAAAATAAATATACTGTATATATATATATATATATATATATATATATACATATATGTATACACAGGGTGGGCCATTTATATGGATTCACCTAAATTAAATGGGAATGGTTGGTGATATCAACTTTCTGTTTGTGGCACATTAGTATATGGGAGGGGGAAAACGTTTCCAGATGGATGGTGACCATGGTGGCCATTTTGAAGTCGGCCATTTTGGATCTAACTTTATTTTTTTCAATGGGAAGAGGGTCATGTGACACATCAAACTTATTGACAATTTCATAAGAAAAACAATGGTGTGCTTGGTTTTAACGTAACTTTATTCTTTCATGAGTTTTTTACAAGTTTATGACCACTTATAAAATGTGTTCAAAGTGCTGCCCATTGTGTTGGATTGTCAATGCAACCCTCTTCTCCCACTCTTGACACACTGATAGCAACAACGCAGAAGAAATGCTAGCACAGGCTTCCAGTATCCGTTGTTTCAGATGTTGCACATCTCATATCTTCACAGCATAGACAATTGCCTTCAGATGACCCCAAAGATAAAAGTCTAAGGGAGTCAGATCGGGAGACCTTGGTGGCCATTCAACTAGCCCACGACGACCAATCCACTTTCCAGGAAACAGTTCATGTAGGAATGCTCGGACCTGACACCCATAATGTGATCGTGCACCATCTTGTTGGAAAAACTCAGGGAACGTGCCATCTTCAGTGCATAAAGAGGGCAACACATCAACATGTAGCAGTTTCAGATATCCAGTGGCATTGAGGTTTCCATTGATGAAGAATGGCCCCACTATCTTTGTACTCCATATACCACACCATACCATAAAGATACGAGATGTGCAGCAACTGAAACAATGGATACTGGAAGCCTGTGCTAGCATTTCTTCTGCGGCATTGCTGTCAGTGTGTCAAGAGTGGGAGAAAAGGGTTGCATTGACAATCCAACACAATGGGCAGCACTTTGAACACATTTTATAAGTGATCATAAACTTGTAAAAAACTCATGAAAGAATAAAGTTACGTTAAAACCAAGCACACTATTGTTTTTCTTATGAAGTTCTCAATAAGTTTGATGTTTCACATTACCCTCTTCCCATTGAAAAAAATAAAGTTGGACCCAAAATGGCCGACTTCAAAATGGCCGCTATGGTCACCACCCATCTGGAAAAGTTTTCTCCCTCCCATATACTAATGGGCCACAAACAGGAAGTTGATATCACTTAGGTGTATCCATATAAATGGCCCACCCAGTATATATATATATATATATATATATATATATATATATATATATATATATACAGTAGATATATTGTCTCTTGCCTTACATTGGTTTATTCCTGTGGTTCCGTGGCACTTTGTTGTCACCTCTTTCCCTTGGATTTTTTATCTCTTTTGATTATGTCTGATTTTACTTACATTTTTGCAATAAAAATGTAACTTTTATTGGATTTGCTCCTGTTTCCATTTTTCTCTTTTTGGGTTATATAGTTATGGAAGAGCATTTAGAGGGACCGACTCTTTTCTTTTTGGATACTCCCTATAGAGAAGGTAGAGAGGATTTATTACCGTCTCTGCCTTTTCAATTACTCTGAACAAGTGCTGTGTATTCAGTATGGTAAGCGCAGATAGCGCTTCCTGCTCCAGACCCAGAGATCATGTGATGGCCGGGTGTAGAGAAAGAGCAAGAGCTTCTGGGTCCTAGGAGACCCAGTCAACCCTGCTATATAGGCAGTAGGTTGAATGTCCCCTGTAACTAGGATCAATATACCAGCAGATGTGTTTGGGACACAGGTTTATTAACAATTACTATTATATAAGTATGGCAGGTTCTCCTCCTGCACTTGTTAGTTCAGCTTTCCTCACATACTGCACAGCTCTCCAGTCCATACAATGGTCACTGATGGAGGAGCATGTAACCAGACCACTCCATCAGCCTTGTCCTATTGAGAACCTCCCATGAGAAAGATGCTTTTATAGTGAAGTAGACTGACGGACAGGTCTGGTCACTGCTCCTCCACCAGCAGCCATATTATAGACTAGAGAGCTGGGCAGTCTGTAAGGAAAGCTGCAGTAACAAGAGCAGGAGGAGAATCTGACATACCTACAGTATATCATAGTAAATGCCACAAAATCATGTCCCCAACACATCTGTTAAAGTAAAGATAAAATGGTCAACCTCATTAACTAATTCTGCAGCCAGCAATAGACAGCGCAACACAAAGACTATAGGAGGCAAACGACTCAATTTTATTTTAATGAAACCATATTGCAATTTTTTTTATCCATTCAAGCAAGAAAAAAATCAAATGTTTCAAAAGTTAAGACAACACCTGTGTAAAATCATTGAAATAAAGAGCAAAAAAACCAGGAAAAAATAAATAAAAAAACAATGACTATCCAAATTGCATTTACAAGCCCCATCCCTAACAAAAAACCATGTAACTAATATATAAAAATAACACAAGCACAGAAATCCTTTATTTACTACAGATATTACCAGAAAAAAAATAAAATAATATTAAAATATTGTAAAATTTAGACTCGATGTTTCACAAAAAAATATTTAAATATCCAAACATTACAATTTTTTACAGTTTTTTAAACCATATGTATGAAAATAAGAAAAAAATGTGCCTTGGCAAGAATGGGGAAAAATGGCCTGATCATGTAGGGGTTTAACAAAGTACTGAATATATACATATATATAAATGGACTGGGGAACAGTTCTACAACCCTCCAGCTTCAGATCTTGCTCATGTATCACATCCTCCACCTGTCAGATTTAAAAGATGTGTAACTTGTGTAAAGTGACAACATTGCCCTGATCTGTAAGTGTGGGCATGAGAAGCTACATGTCATGGTGCTCCCTGTGGTAAGCTGATGTATAGTATTACCTGTGCCCTTGGTGGTCTTCTGCCCTTCTTCTTCTTTCTTGATTGAAGAGCTTTCATGTGATGAGCCAAAGATTTGTCTTCTCCTCTTGGCTCCACTTCTTCTAGCTAGGACCTCCTGATGACATTCCTGTTCTTCTTTCTGGCCTTGGTGATCAATCTTCTGAGAGACGATCTCCAACTCTGAGCCATTTCTCTTCTCTCCTCTCCTATGGCTCTTCTTGATGGACGGCTTCTCATCATCCGATGAGTCCAAAACATTTCTTCTCCTTTTCTTCCCTCTCATCCTAAAGTCCTCCTCTTTAATCTCCATAATGTCGCTTTGCTGAAGGCAGCTCCTCCTCATCCGCATGCAAGCCAACCGCAACTCTCCAACTGCCAACCGGCAACATTCCAATGTGCTCACTGGTCATGTGATAGGAATTGACCATAAGCAGTCATATATATGAGTTATCAGATATTGGTGTTTTTCTATTTTATTCTCATCATATCACATAGTATTAGGCCAAGCTCACAGATAGAGGTTTATTTTAGCTTTTCTGCTGCCTTTTTTCCTATAGAAAGACTCAAATATCCAGATCTTTTTCACATTTTCAGGTTAAGACTTGAATATACTTTGCAGCAATCTCGATAGTAATATTTACACGTAATGACAACTATAGGTTTCTAAAGAATAATTTCTAGTTACTATAATGGCTTCTTAGAAAACCCACATGTGTGAGTTTGCTGTTTTGCAGAACGCTCTTTGCCACCATTTTCCTTCTGACGCTGTTTTGCAGCATTTAGGGGATGTGCACACGGTTATTATTTGTAGAGGAAAAGAAATACTAGAGTGTTGGCGGGTAAAATGCTGCCTAAAATATGTGCAAAAACGCTTCAAGAATTGACATGCAGAAGATATGAAACTTCTTCAAATCTGCAAGGAAAAAATAAGCAGAATGTACATGAGATTCCATAAATCTCATTGACTTTGCTAGTACATTAAAACACTGCGTTTTTTCATGCAAAGAACGTGCGGAAATAACTTTTGAAAATACGGCAAAAATGCAACATGTGAACATGCCCTTGGCTTCTAGTCCATCAAAAATAGTGTAAGTCTGAACTTGAGATGCCGCTGTGGATACTCATTCTGGTGTTAATACTATAGGAAATGACAAGGCAATGATCGCGCTTTTTATTAGTGTAAATAGGGAAATACAGCCCTCCTAGACCGGACACAAGGATTTTATTTGCCAATAGTAATAATATTGGTGGGTTATATTTTTTACACTATACTACATACTTTTTTCACATATAACTATTTTCCTGTGATAAATTGTATTATCAATATATGGACTGGAGTTATTTGTAATTTAATTCCATATTTGGTGCACACAGATTGTTCTTTCTGCTGAATTCTAGATTAGTCATTGCTAGTGTCTCGGCATATTAGCATGTTTTTGTAATTTTTTGCTAAACCCTAATGAGGATTATTTGCTTATACTTGATATTCGCTTCTCAATAGTATTCGCTTATTCACTATATTCTAGATTATACATTTTGTCTTAGATGTATATTGGAAGTTCTTCATATTTTTTTCTTATGTCACATTATTATTTTTCACAGTGAATGTTTGATAAAGATCATGTTGACGCTTTTGTATTATACATTTTACTTTGACTTAAAAATAATACTTAGTACAATTTCAATGGAAACAATTTGCTTCAATAACACAGACCCTTATTAAATGACCCAGCATGCCACTTCTGGCCTGAGCTTTCAATGTAGAATTACATATTTGCTGTGTAACTAAATAGCTGTAATGCATAGAATAATTGGGCTTACTACAGAAGGGATAGATGCTCTTCTAGTGAAGCTTCATGATGTCCATTGCTCCAGAGTAGACGACCTTCTCTATGAACACTAAATGCCTGTAAGGCACAGTGTGATTATGGGGTGGGAATGCTTTAGGACATTTCTTTAGGATACAATGACATTGGTGGCAGACTGGTATCTGGTGTCACCACTAAAGGACGGCAGAAGTAATTCAGGCACATACTGGTGACAGTTTAGGATAATGTTACTGAAAAGAGGCAACAAGCTTACTGGTCACAGAGTCTCCGAGACGCCAACATGCTTCATAACTACAAATACTCTTAAATAGGGGAACAGCTTCACCACAGATAGATGACTGGCAAAAACATTTACGCTGGGCTTCCACTTTCCAAACTTTACACCACCTGCTGGAAGGCTCCTCCGCAGTATCTCAAGCTGTCTCGGTGTCCGTCCTCTTACAGAACAGCACTCACACGTTCAAGCAGTTATATGACCAGGTTTCACAAAGCAAACTGTAAAAATACTATTAATCAGATCTCGGACCAGATGGGGCTGATGTACGTACTCTGAAAATTCACATCAGGATGGCTGTGCAATCCTGATGTTAAGAGGAGCGTTTTATCCTTATTTTAATGTGATAAAGGAAAAGTTTCACAAAGGATTATACAGCCATCCTTATGCATATGCTGACAAGTACACCAGCCTCATCTGGGCTAACAGATTTGTATAATAATATATAATACTATAAGCAGTATGTATTGTAAAATCAGTGCTTGGATGTGGCATGAGGCATTGGAGGAGCTCAAGGACCCTGAAGGTGGCTGAATCCTGGTATCTAGACAGCTTCTCAGCAGCACTCACAAGCTCCATGGGAAACAAGTTGTAAGCGCTGTCCTCCTTGTTTGGGAGAACAGTCAACTCTGACAGACAGAATGGTGGCTGACCTAGGCAACAAGCAAATTCTAGAATTCAAAATACCTCCTCTCATGAGAAATGAAGAGAATTTTTAAAAAGGGGTTATTTGCAAAGTTCCCTATTTTTACAAGCACTTTGCAATTTTACCCAATTAAGAAATTGCGTATAGCCTTTTAATAATGTAATTAATCTGACTGATGTAAAAAACTATCCTTTTATAGACAGCACATTAAATATAAAATACAGGTGGATACAATTCTGTTACCATATACTGTGAATATAACTAGTGCCATGAACTGCCCATATGGGTAATGCCATTCAACTGTGCCATATAGTTGCCATATGTACAATATAGGAGCTATAAGAAATGTGCACTTTGAACTTCTGAATTCCAGCACCATGCGGAGCCTACACATGTATCGGTATAATGTGCCATAATGACTATTGTCATACCTGGGTTTATAATATTGGTGGTGAATATATTCTTATGGGCTCTGTATGACATTACTGACATGGGCAGCATTTGCCACTAATGATGGAGCACTGCATGACACTTTATGTTGGCGTTTTGTCCTATTATCTTGGGATAATCTTATTTTTCTGATCACTGTATATTACTAATATTCTGGATACTATACTTTTGGAATCATCTTCTAGTTGTAGCTCTGAAACTTGGGATAAAAGTGACTCTGTAAATGTCAGATTGACATTTTCTAGAATTGAAGAGCATTGTGGTAAGTATGAGAATGTACCAGGCAATAGATGTGTGTAATGCAATGCACATACCGCAGCCTCATGCTGAACCCCTCACCGCAGATTCATGAGTGTGAATGGCCCAAAGGCCAGACCGAAATCCCATTGAGGATCTGTGGCAAGACTTGAAATTGCTGTTCACAGACGTCTCCATCCAATCTCACTGAGATAGAGCATTTACAAAGAAGAATGGGAGAAAATGTCACTTCTAGATGCAAAGCTGGTAGAGACATACCTGAAAAGACTTGCAGCAGTAATTGCAGCGAAAGGTGGTCCTACAGACTATTTACTCCGGAGGGATAAATACAAATGCAAGTCACAGTTATCAGATTTATATTTTCTCAATATATAGAAAACCTTGTAGAATTTACTTTACACTTCACACATACAGTGGTGTGAAAAAGTGTTTGCCCCCTTCCTGATTTCTTATTCTTTTGCATCTTTGTCACACTTAAATGTTTCAGGTTAGTAATGGGGGTGTCTTATAGACGCCCATCATTACTAACCTGGGCTTCGTGGCAGCTGGCGCTGACATGAAAACCAACCCTATTACCCCCTGCCACCGCACCAGGGCAGCGTGGAAGAGCGAGGCTAAGTGCCAGAATTGGCGCATCCTATGGATGCGCCATTTCTGGGGTGGCTGACGGCTGGTGTTTCTAGCCTGGGAGGGGGCCAATATTCATGGCACCCTTCCTGGGCTATTAGTATCAGCCCCCAGCTGTCTGTCCAGCCTTTGCTAGCTATTAAAATAGGGGGGACCCCACGTCATTTTTTTGGGTGGGTCTCCCATTTTAATAGTTAGTAAAGGCTAGGTATTCAGCTGGGGGCTGATATTAGTAGCCGGGGAAGCTCCATGGGTATTACCCCCTTCCCAGGCTTCAAACATCTGCCCCAGCTGTCTGCTTAACCTCCGATAGAGACTAAAATTATGGGGGATCCCACGTCAAATTTTTTTTAATAAATCCTTTATTTTAACACTAAATGACACTTGAGGGGTTAATAAAGATGCAGTCCCTAAATTAATATTTATTTTTTAATTAATTTTTCCCAAAAATTTTGACGTGGGCTTTGCCATATTTTTGTATGCGAGCCAGGTACAGAATCCAGGAACGGGCTGCCCCCAACTCCCAGCTGCCTATTTGTACCTGGCCGGACACAATATAGGGAAGCCCTTTTTTTTTTATTATTTCATGAATTTCATGAAATAAGTTTAAAAAAGAAAAATACGTGGGGCTTCGCCCTATTTTTGTGTCCAGCCAGGTACAAATAGGCAATTTTTTTTTAATTATTTCAGGAAATTCATGAAATAATTAAAAAAAAATTGATGTGGGGTTTCGCACTATTTTTGTGTCCAGCCAGGTACAGCAGACAGGAACGGGCTGACCCCAACCTCCAGCTGCCTATTTGTACCTGGCCGGACACAACAATATAGGGAAGCCCTTTTTTTTTTAATTATTTCATGAAATAATTAAAAAAAAATTGACGTGGGGCTTCGCACTATATTTGTGTCCAGCCAGGTACAGCAGGCAGCAACGGGCTGCCCCCAACCACCAGCTGCCTATTTGTACCTGGCCGGACACAACAATATAGGGAAGCCCTTTTTTTCTTAATTATTTCATGAATTTCATGAAAAAATTAAAAAAAAAATACGTGGGGCTTCGCCCTATTTTTGTGTCCAGCCAGGTACAACTAGGCAGCTGGGGACTGGAATCTGCAGCACAGGGAGGCCCAAGCTTTCTGGGCCCCACCCGCTGCAAATTGCAGTCCACAGCCACCCCGGAAAATGGCGCGTTCATAGAAGCGCCATCTTCTGGCGCTGTACCCAACTCATCCAGGGCCCTGGTGCGGTGGCTCACTGGGTAATAAAGGGGTTAGGGCCAGCTTGGCATTATCAGCTGGCCCTAAGCCCGAAATTCATGGGGTCACGCCAATATTAGACATGACCGCCATGAATTTCTAGTAAAGTATTTAAAAAAAAACACAAACACCCAGAATAAAGTCCTTTAATTGAAATAAAGACACAATTCTTTATTGTTCTAAATTAAACCATACTTACCATCACGCCCATTCCAGCTGAAGCCAACGATCTCCTGCAATAAAAGAAAAATAATAAAGCAACATCATTCTTACCTTTCGATGGTTCCCAGGACAGCTCCAGCTCTGCTACATCGAGATGACAGGCTGGACCGCAGGAGAAAGCTGCCATCCAGCCTGTCATCCCGCAGACACTGAGAAGCGCAGGCATGCTTGCGCTCCTCAGTATCAGGCTGTGACGGCATCCCGATGAGCCGAGTCTCTCACGCTCACCGCATGCGCAGGAGAATTCTCCCACGCTATCAGTGACGTGCATGAGGTGAGCTGAGTTCATTGTTGGCTCATCGGGATGCCGTCACAGTCAGACACTGAGGAGCGCAAGCATGCCTGTGCTTCTCAGTGTCTGCGGGATGACATGCTGGATGGCAGCTTTCTGCTGCGATCCAGCCTGTCATCTCCATGTAGCAAAGCTGGAGCTGTCCTGGGAGCCATCGAAAGGTAAGGATGATGTTGCTTTATTATTTTTCTTTTATTGCAGGAGATCGTTGGCTTCAGCTGGAATGGGCGTGATGGTAAGTAAGGTTTAATTTAGAACAATAAAGAATTGTGTCTTTATTTCAATTAAAGGACTTTATTCTGGGTGTTTGTGTTTTTTTTTTAACTTTGACTATGGGGTTAGTAATGGGGGTGTCTTATAGACGCCTCTCCATTACTAACCTGGGCTTGATGTCAGCTGGCATTATAAGCTGACATCAACTCCTACCCTATTACCCCACTGCCACCGCTACAGGGCAGTGGGAAGAGCGAGGCTAAGTGCCAGAATTGGCGCATCCTATGGATGCGCCATTTCTGGGGTGGCTGACGGCTGGTGTTTCTAGCCTGGGAGGGGGCCAATATTCATGGCACCCTTCCTGGGCTATTAATATCAGCCCCCAGCTGTCTGCCTAGCCTTTGCTAGCTATTAAAATAGGGGGGACCCCACGTCATTTTTTTGGGGGGGTCCCCCATCTTAATAGCTAGTAAAGGCTAGGTATTCAGCTGGGGGCTGATATTAGTAGCCTGGGAAGCTCCGTGGGTATTACCCTCTTCCCAGGCTTCAAACATCTGCCCTAGCTGTCTGCTTAACCTCCGCTAGAGACTAAAATTACGGGGAGCCCCACGCCAATTTTTTTTTTAATAAATCCTTTATTTTAACACTAAATGACAAGTACAGTAACCAACACTATCACTGTACTTATTATATATGTGACTGACATGTTTCTATCTATCTAATCTATGTGTGATGCTCTATTATTTCTGTTGTAAATTGTCGGGTACCGCTGCTGAATTGCCGGCCGGCTTTTTTAAAGAGACGGTGCATGAAAACACTAAGATTTTTTTAAATAAATCCTTTACACTAAATGACAAGTACAGTAAGCAACACTGTCACTGCACTTCTTATATATGTGACTGACATGTTTCTATGTATCAAATCTATGTGTGATGCTCTTTCTTTCTGTTATAAATTGTCGGGTACCGCTGCTGAATTGCCGGCCGGCTTTTTTAAAGAGACGGTGCATTAAAACACTAATATTTTTTTAAATAAATCCTTTACACTAAATGACAAGTACAGTAAGCAACACTGTCACTGTACTTCATATATATGTGACTGACATGTTTCTATCTAATCTATGTGTGAAGCTCTATTCTTTCTGTTCTAAATTGTCGGGTACCGGTGTATGCCACTGATGAATTGCCGGCTTTTCATGTTTCACTGTGAGCACTGTTCCCATCGATTTGGGCAACCACCTCCACCAATACATTCTACATTATTGTTAGTTGTTTTCCTTCATGTAGAATTAACCTACAAGGAAAGAAAGGGTTTATTTTCATTCCGATATTTGTGTCCCATTGATTTGCATTGGTTTCCGGTATCGGAATCGGCGATATCCGATACTTTTTGGGTATCGGCCCGATCCAATCCGATCCGATATTTCCTAATATCGGAAGGTATCCCTCAATACTAGTCCTGACCTCAATCCCATTGAAAATCTTAGGGGTGAGCTGAAATCTGCCATTGGGAAAAAGAACCCTGCAAACATTCAAGAGCTTGAACAAACTGCAAAAGAAGAGTGGGAGAAAATTCCAGCTGAGAAGTGCAAGAAGCTTACAGATGGCTACAAGAAATGTCTGGAGGCTGTCAGCAATGACAAAGGGTGTGCAACCAAGTATTAATTAGGGGTGCCATTATTGTGGCACATTCAGTTTTTTCTTTGATATTGCAACATTGAAGTTGAAAAACAATATTGCATTGTTGTATTACTTTGGACCACAAATCCTGAGGATATAACTTTGGTACATTTCCATTTATTTCTGAAGATATTGTACAGTCTACGAAAAAATGAAGGCGTGACAAGAATGGTGAGCAGCACTGTAGTACAATAAATCATTAAAAATTTAAATATATATAGAATATAAAAAATAAAAAAAGATTAAATTAAATTAATAATTAATTTTTTAAAACCTTTTTTTAAAAAGCATTTTCCCTTGCAATTATATACTGTATATATAAAGGATAGAGCTTATGTGTTCAGTAATAATGTTGTCGTGTCAATGGAAGGGTGAAAAAAAATGGTAAGAGGAGGATATATAGATGGAAAACGTCCAATCACTAGCTGCCTCTATCTGTACCAGAAGCTAGGTACCACCCGACCAATTATCCATAGATCATCGCAACCCAGGGAATCATCTATTAACTTTCATAGCTGCAAATCATTATCCGGTAATCTTAAGACAAATTTACATACCAAGAAAGGGGGACATTCAACTCATTTTGGTGAAACATTATTTCTATGTCTGTTATTCCTTTCATTCATCCTGCTCTGTTCAGCCGCTGTTTAGCGTGATAGTATCAATCCTTTATCTAGTAGCCATTCTTCCTTACGGGTTTTCACACAGGACCCGCTAATCTATCAGCAGCTTCCAGCAATACCCACTCCCCTTTTTTCGGCGCTAGTGTTTTAAAGCCTAATTTCTTTCTAGATTCAGCTCCGGACATTTGTGATAGATTATTTCCTCCTATACTCGTATATAGATATAGCCATTTGAATTGCTGTTATGAAATGTTTTGAAATGATTGAAAGTGCATGTTTAACAAAAAAAAATTTCTATTCTTATTAATCTGTTCTCCTCTCCTTTTTTAAGAGGTCTCAGAGTCCTGCCAATATATTGCTTTGAACATGGGCACTGAATTAAATCTATAACTCCTTCACTTTCACACCTTAAAATGCACCCAACAAAAAAATGCAAGTGTATTTCTGCAATTGTCCCATCTTTAATGTAACGGCAGTTCACACATTCATTCCTAGTGCTGTATATGGGAATCACTGACATTTCTACAGTATGTTATATTTTATCTTGATTATCAATATTTCTTGCACGGGGTCCCCATGGTATCATATTACTGATTGTAATTTTTTTATGTGTAATAAATGATTATTAATAGGGGGATTTATATGTGCCTGTAATTATTTTTCTTCAATAAACATAAAGCTAGAATCGCTACAGAATGTGCCTCTGCCATATACTAGTCTGTAGAGTTTGAATACTCGTGCAAGAAGCATTTATCAGGTTTGAATTTTATGAGAAAGTTTGCAGATATATAATGAATATGTGTAAATCAATCTGTACCACTAGGTAAAAATCCTTACATCAAGGAGACCAAGTAGACAAAAGTGAGCACTTCAAGTTAGTGTGTATAAAAAACAAATGATTTTACTGAACAATATCATAGACATTACCAAACACATACATAAAATAAAAACAGATGCCTCTTGTTTGAGGGATGGTAAGAAATGCCAACCCAGTATGCATGAATATTATCTCCTGGTGCACCCCACAAAATAGCATAGAACAACCTAGCAGAGATAGTCACTGCAGAGTAACCTATACCATTACATAATCCAACGATTCCAAGGATTGAAACTATCCAAAGTGCATGTGCATGTCAAAGAAGGAAATTGTTCATTAATTGGGGTGGTCCAGTGGTTAAACAAAAACAAAATAAACCCTGCTTCAAAGTCACCAATCAAGAGATAAATACATAATAAACCCTTAAAGTGCATGTGTATGGAGAATTATAATGCTCAGAATTATAATACACCAATGTCTGGAAATGACAGGGCTACTACAGAGCATGTATATAACTTAGTGTTCACAGAAGCGAAAGAGTCGAGGTGAAAAGCAGTTTATATGCTTGTTAGAAACTCACAACATGTATGGCTATACATGCAATACCGCACGCCTGGAAAACATGGACTGCCTCTGATGTACAAAAAGCCCTGCTAGATGCAATCAAAAATAGGTAAAATGCAGTGGTGTACCACTAATGGAGGCAGACCACACGACTGCTATGGGGCCCGTGAGCTGGGGGGCCCCATAGCAGTCCAGGGGCGGACATATCGCTGCTGGTGCAGCTGTGCCGGGGGGCCCGCCGGTGCAGCGTCTCCCTGCTCGTGGCGGGCAGGGAGCGATCCCTGCATCCCCGCTGCTGACAGGACAGAATGGCAGCGGAGCTGCAGAGATCCATCCTCTGCTTCCTGCCCGCCGCTTCCTCCCTTACACAGGCACGCGCTCCTTGATGACATCATCATGCAGCGCGGGCCTGTGTGAGGGAGGAAATTGCAGCGGCCTGCGGGGGCAGAGAGGTAAGTGTTTTTTTTTGTTTTTTTTTTACTGAAACGCTGGTGAGATCAATAATGGGGCTGATGGAGCTGGAGAGCGCAATAAGGGGGCTGATGGGGCTGGGTAGAGCAATGGTGGGGCTGGTGCGGCTGGGGATAACAATGGTGGGGCTGGGAAGAGCAGTGATGATGCAGCTTGCGGGGGAACGGGCAGAGGGGTAAGTGTTTTTTTTTTTATTTTTACTGAAACGCTGGGGAGAGCAATAATGGTTATGACTGGGCTGGAGAGAGCAAAAGTGGGGCTGATGGGGCTGGTGAGAGCAATGGTAGGGCTGATGGGGCTGGGGAGAGCAATGGTGGGGCTGGGGAGAGCAATGGTGGGGCTGATGGGGCTGGGGAGAGCGCTGATGGGTCTGGGGAGAGCAATGGTGGGGCTGGGAAGAGCAGTGATGGGACTGATGGGGCGGGGAGAGCAATGATGGGGATTAGTAGACCAATGACGGGGATGGGGAGAGCAATGATGGGTTGCTGGGAGAGAGCAATGATGGAGGTGCTGGGAGAGTAATGACGGGGGTTGCTGGGAGAGAACAATGATAGGGGTGCTCGGAGAGAGCAATGACGGGGTGCAGGGAGAGAACAATGATGGGGGTGCTGGGAGAGAGCAATGACGGGGATGCTGGAAGAGAGCAATGATGGGGGTGCTGGGAGAGAGCAATGATAGTGGTGCTGGGACAGAGCAATAATGGGGGTGCTCGGAGAGCGCAATGACGGGGATGCTGGGAGACAACAATGATGGGGTGCAGGGAGAGAGCAATGACGGGGGTGCAGGGAGAGAGCAATGACGGGGGTGCTGGGAGAGAGCAATTACAAGGGTGCTGGGAGAGCAATGACTGGGGTGCTGGGACAGAGCAATGTTGGGGGTGTTGGGAGAGAGCAATGATGGAGGTGCTGGGACAGAGCAATGATGGGGGCGCTTGTATATTTTCCGTGTGCACATAGCCTTACAGTTAATTGGGGAGAGTCACAGAGACTGAATAATTTATATTATTGGCAGGTGCAGATTATAGTTAATGGGGGGCACAGTGCTGCTTATCACTTTATATTTTGATTACTAAGTGGCTACCCCTAGTATATTAATGGGGGATAACAGACCTGTATTCAGGGGCGCAGTGCAGGAGAGACACATGTATATATACAATATATGTGACCTTGTTATTATCTAGGCTGGAGATCATCATGACAAGACGAATCGTGACTGGGAGATGTCGACATGAAGGTCTGACCAGATGGAGAAGAAGCAGCAGAAACCGACTCTGATCAGGCGAGACGTCAGCGGTAAGTGCCTGGATGTAAATATTATTCTGTATCTGCGCTGTATGACTTGGAGTGATAATGTTACATATAAAATCCCTTAGGCTGCATTCTCACATTTGTGTAAAATGTCAGATTTTTTTATCGGATGGTCCACGGACTTGTAGAGTTTTATAGATCACGGATCACGGATCTGAGAATGAGATCTGTGAGGATCAGAGAATGTCCTGTTCTGATCCGATTTTGAGGATTACAATAGGACATGCTCAATGCGTCTGTAAAACAGGGTAGCACACTGACACTGCACACAAATGCAGGAATATAGCCGTATTATGTATAGCACAGTCCCTTAGTACATAGTGTAATCACTTATTATGTATAGCATACGCCCTTAGTATATAGTGTACTCGCTTATTATGTATAGCGCCGTCCTTAGTTATATAGTTTCATCTTTTATTATATATAACACCCTCCCTTTTTACCTACCATCCTCTCTAGTTCTAGAGCTCACAATTGGGGGATCATACTGTGTTGGGGTCAGCAAACTTTGCCCTGGTAGTTGAGGTGAGGTACAGTAGGGTCATTATACTGCGCATGTGGAGGAATTCACCATGGGGGTATCATACTGTGTTTGGGGGACACTTTTGTTGGTATCACACTTCATGGGACAATGAAAGAGGGGTCTAGGACGTCAGCAGGAGGAAAATTACTATGTAAAGGCTGGAAGGTTGTGTGATCTGCTCTTCTGTGACACCGACAATTATTTACATTTTTTTGGGGGGGGGCCCAATTTGAACTTCTGCTATGGGGCCCCATGAATCCTATGTACGCCCCTGGTAAAATGTATTGCTAATAGCATTGTGCCACTTACACAGTGGAGTGTGAGACAGGGTTTGTCCTGCATCCCTCTTCCCCGACGCGCATTTTGTCCACACTTCCTCAGGGCCGTGTCAGAGGAGAGGGACGCTGGACCTTTTAAGTGATCACTGTACCAATGGTTGACGGAGGCTAGATATCACATGATTTAAACCTTCAGGGTTGTGAAGGATATGACGTGGCACATCGTAGGATTTTTTACCTTGTACATTGATTTACAGTTGTCCCTGTGACACTATGTTTGTTTTCAATCATTTTTATTAATATTTTATAACAGTTCAAGGGGTAGGGATATGGTTAGGGAATAGAGGAATATATGGGGGACGGGAGAGTAATGGATAAGTGTGGGAAAATGGATAAGGGGAAGGAGAACTCAAAATTGAATAAACAGTAGAATATATAGTATTACAACAAGTAAATTAAGATGAAAATCAAAATTTGGTTATAGAACAACTTAGTCGTAATATAATAGATATCCAATTAAATCTAATAAGTATATGTATTAATAATTTAAGTAACAATCAGGAATATATTTCAGGCCACTTTGTTCATTTTTTGAAATATTTGTTAAGGTTATTATTAGAGTTTGCAAATCAGTATTCATATAATTTATGTAGAGCCATTTTTTCTTTAATAACTGAAAAGATAGGTACATCCGTTTTTTTCCAGTAAGATGCAATGGCATTTTTAACTACCATATTTTTCGGACTATAAGACGCACCGGACCATAAGACGCACCTAGGTTTTAAAGGAGGAAAATAGGAAGAAAAAATGTAAGCAAAAAATGTGGTCCTGATGCCCTGTTATGGGGGAGGGGGTCTGCTGGTGACACTGGCATTGGGGTAATGTCCCTCAATTCTGTTAATATCCTCTATCCTGGTATGTATGGCCTCTCCTTCCTGGTATAAGTGGCCCCCATCCCATCCTGGTATGCATGGCACCCCTTTATCCCCCATCCTGGTATGCATGGCACCCCTTTATACACCATCCTGGTATGCATGACACCCCTTGAGCCCCCATCCTGGTATGCATGGCAACCCTTGAGCCCCCATCCTGGTATGCATGGCACCCCTTGAGCCCCCATCCTGGTATGCATGGCACCCTCTGAACCCCCATCCTGGTATGCATCTTGCCCCGCTTCAAGTGGACCGGGTGAGAGGCCCGAATCTATGAATGTAAAAGTGAACAGCTCTTCAGAGTGTCCATGTGTGGGATCAGTTGTCTCTGGGCGCTTGGCATGGTGGGAGGAAGGAGGATCAGGGTGAGGAATATGCGGTCCAGACTCACAGCTACTGAGACTTGACCGTGTGGAAGACAGGGTGGTGGTGGTGGCTAAGTGACTGGAAGCATTATCCGCTATCCAACGAACAACCTTTTGACACTGCTCTGGGTTCAATAGTGGTGTGCTGCGGTCCCCTAGCAGTTGGGACAGTAAGGTCGGGCGAGAAGATGTGGGTGTTTGTTGTGGCACAATTTCAGCTTGCCCACGGCCTTGTCCTCGGCCTCTGCATGCACCATCACCATCACGTCCAGTTCCCCGTCCCTTGCTACGTGCCTTGCCCATTTGTCTTGTCCTCGGCAGAGATGAGGGGGTTGGAGGGGGCAGTGGTGGGCAGAGGAAGGAGTTAAAAGTATTAAATAACCATTTGGACTTGAAAAATAAGGACAGGGTCGGACTGGCCTGGCGGAATGCCAGTGAAATGCCAGGTGGGCCCCACAGAAGGAGAGGAAAAAAAACTTTTTTTGTAAGGACATAGGTCTTTTAAAAGTGCGGGTGGCAGGAGAACGCGCATGCAGACCTGACCCGCCGTGATGACCATGGCCGGCGTCACCGCCACTAGGCGCACCCATGTAAGTGTTGGGGCCCCGGGGTTGAGGGACACCGGCACGCTACTGGGCCTATGAGTCGGGGGAGGGAGAGCCCCCTACGGAGAGGGGGAGCGCCCCCTTCAGGAGGGAGAGCCCCCGCCCCCACCTCTCCTCCTCAAATACTTACCTATCCTCCTCGTTCCCTGCAGCTCCAGTGGTGTTAGCGTCTTCTGATTCTGACGTCTCAGGGCAGAGGGCGAGGTGACATCACTACCGCACTCTGCTCTGAGCACTGCAGAGTCAGAAGACGACGTGCTGAGTACACCAAACCTGCAGGGAACGGGAGAGGTATTTGATTTTTTTTATGTATGCAGCATCATGGGGGCCCATATACTGTATGGAGCAGCATCATGTGGGCCCATATACTGTATGGAGCAGCATCATGGAGGCCCATATACTGTATGGAGCAGCATCATGAAGGCCCATATACTGTATGGAGCAGCATCATGGGGGCCCATATACTGTATGGACCAGCATCATGGGGGCCCATATACTGTATGAAGCAGCAGCATGGAGGCCCATATACTGTATGGAGCAGCATCATGGAGGCCCATATACTGTATGGAGCAGCATCATGGGGGCCCATATACTGTATGTACCAGAATCATGGGGGCCCATATAATGTAAGGAGCAGCATCATGGGGGCCCATATATTGTATGGAGCAGCATCATGGGGGCCAAATACTGTATGGAGCAGCATCATGGGGTCCAATATATTGTATAGAGCAGCATCATGGGGGCCCATATACTGTATGGAGCAGCATCATGGAGGCCCATATACTGTATGGACAACAAAGAAAATGACGGCACTTCCACTACAAAAATTAGGTGTGAACAGGTGCTTACTAAGAGCAGCTATCTCCATATATAATGAACAAATAACACTGAGTATATAGATATGAAATATGAAATATGAATAACATAACTGCTGTAGAAAATAGAAATAAATGAAAAATTTTTTGAAAATTTATTTTTAGCGCATGTAAATATGAAGTATGAAAAATGAATAGCATTACTGCTGTAAATAAATGAGAAATCTTAGCGTATAAATTGGCCAATTCATGTGTCCCTGATAGCCGCGGTAAGGCGTTTCTCGATGTCAGGACCTACCAATGTGAATACCTCTCTAAGAGGTACACATAATCAGACAGAGGTCTCTTAGAGAGGTATTCACATTGGTAGGTCCTGACATCGAGAAACGCCTTACCGCGGCTGTCGGGTACACATGAATTGGCCAATTTATACGCTAAGATTTCTCATTTATTTACAGCAGTAATGCTATTCATTTTTCATACTTCATATTTACATGCGCTAAAAATAAATTTTCAAAAAATTTTTCATTTATTTCTATTTTCTACAGCAGTTATGTTATTCATATTTCATATTTCATATCTATATACTCAGTGTTACAGTGTGCTACTTTATTTGTTCTTCATATACTGTATGGAGCAGCATCATGTGGGCCAGTATACTGTATGGAAGAGCATCATGGGGGCCCACATACAGTATGGAGCAGCATCGTGGGGGCCCACAAACTGTATGGAGCAGCATCATGGGGGTCAATACACTGTATGGAGCAGCATTACATGGGGCCAATATACTGTATGGAGCAGCATTACATGGGGCCAATATACTGTATGGAGCAGCATTACATGGGGCCAATATACTGTATGGAGCAGCATTACATGGGGCCAATATACTGTATGGAGCAGCATCATATGGGGCCAATATACTGTATGGAGCAGCATTGCATGGGGCCAATATACTGTATGGAGCAGCATTATATGGGGTCAATATACTGTATGGAGCAGCATTACATGGGGCCAATATACTGTATGGAGCAGCATTACATGGGGCCAATATACTGTATGGAGCAGCATTACATGGGGCCAATATACTGTATGGAGCAGCATCATATGGGGCCAATATACTGTATGGAGCAGCATTGCATGGGGCCAATATACTGTATGGAGCAGCATTATATGGGGTCAATATACTGTATGGAGCAGCATTACATGGGGCCAATATACTGTATGGAGCAGCATTACATGGGGCCAATATACTGTATGGAGCAGCATTACATGGGGCCAATATACTGTATGGAGCAGCATCATATGGGGCCAATATACTGTATGGAACAGCATCATATGGGGCCAATATACTGTATGGAGCAGCATTGCATGGTGCCAATATACTGTATGGAGCAGCATTACATGGGGCCAATATACTGTATGGAGCAGCATTATATGGGGTCAATATACTGTATGGAGCAGCATTACATGGGGCCAATATACTGTATGGAGCAGCATCATATGGGGCCAATATACTGTATGGAGCAGCATTGCATGGGGCCAATATACTGTATGGAGCAGCATTATATGGGGTCAATATACTGTATGGAGCAGCATCATATGGGGCCAATATACTGTATGGAGCAGCATTACATGGAGCCAATATACTGTATGGACCAGCATCATATGGAGACAATATACTGTATGGAGCAGCATTACATGGAGCCAATATACTGTATGGACCAGCATCATATGGAGACAATATACTGTATGGAGCAGCATGACAGGGGGCCAATATACTGTATGGAACAGCATCATATGGGGCCAATATACTGTATGGAGCAGCATGACATGGGGCCAATATACTGTATGGAGCAGCATCATATGGGGCCAATACACTGTATGGAGCAGCATCATATGGGGCCAATATACTGTGTGGAGCAGCATTACATGGGGCCAATATACTGTATGGAGCAGCATTACATGGGGCCAATATACTGTATGGAGCAGCATCATATGGGGCCAATATACTGTATGGAGCAGCATGATATGGCGCCAATATACTGTATGGAGCAGCATGACATGTGGCCAATATGCTGTATGGAGCAGCATCATATGGGGCCAATACACTGTATGGAGCAGCATCATATGGCACCAATATACAGTATGGAGCAGCATTACATGGGGCCAATATACTGTATAGAGCAGCATCATATGGGGAAAATATACTGTATGGAGCAGCATTACATTGGGCCAGTATACTCTATGGAGCAGCATTACATGGGGCCCATAATTCTGTATGGAGGTGGTCACTGTATTACCTGTATATTTCTGTATTACAGCATATATAGGTACTCTGTATATGCTGTAATGTCTCTGGTGATCACTGTATTACCTGTACACCGACACTATATACAGAGCTCCTGTGTATTATGTCACCAGTGGTAATATTAATGTTATTAGTATTGTGTTTTTTATTAATGATCAGTATTGTATTATTCGGTCACTGAGGTGGTAATATATGATCTGGTCATGGTGTGGAGGTATTTGTTCCTTGTACAGTATGTGGTATTATTCGGTCACTATGTGGTAGTAATACATGCTCTGGTCATGGTGTGACAGTATTATTCAGTCACTATGTGGAGGTAATATGTGGTCTGGTCATGGTGTGACTGTATTAATTGCCTGTATGTGGTATTTGGTCAATATGTGGTCTGGTCATGGTGTGGCGGTATTTATCTCTTGTATGTGGTGGTATTGGTCTTGGTATAGTGGATTGTGTTGTGTATGGAGGTCACTTGTTCCCTTTGATATCAATAAGGGGAAGATTCTTGATTTCCAATGGAGATTAAATACTTGGATGTTTAACGCCTCCCTGTCCTGTGGCTATTGCACAGTAGCAAATATGCACTTACAGGGGTTCTACGGTGAAAACAAGTAATCACCTCTCCTAAGGCCATGTTCACATGTTCAGCATATGGTCAGTATTTTACATCAGTATTTGTAAGACAAAACCAGGAGTGGGTGAAAAATGCAGAAGTGGTGACATCTTTCTACTTTACTTTTCCTCTGATTGTTCCTCACAAATACTGATGTAAAATACTGACCAAATGCTGATCGTGTGAACGTGGCCAAAGGATAAATAAGTTATTGAATGCTGTGACCTGGAGAATGTGCAACCTTTATCCCCATTAGTATGGAGCGGCAAGTACGACTCGACCACTGATCCATTTATTCCCTAAGGGGCTGCACTTGGCTTTTTCTGGAAGCCCCCAAAGAGGATGAATGGAGCTACGGTCAGACATACCACATGCCGCTCCGTTTTAAAATGGGGATAAAAGTGTCCTGTCAGGGATAAAAGTTCCCCATTCTTTCAATCAGTGCGGTTTGCAATGCATAAGGAGAAAGGATTACCAGCTTCATGAATAGTTCAAAAAATAGGTTTCTTTATTGTGACAAAAGCTCTTTAAAAACAGATTCCATAGTCACATAGTGTAGCCAGGGCAACGCGTTTCGAACGCTAAAGATGCGTTCTTTGTCAAGACTACAGTAATTGTACATCCCAGTTATGGTGGCGCACAGTAGATGTGCAGGAGCCGCCTGTGATTTACAGTCGACGCTCCACTATAACAGGGATAACGGCTAACAGGTATGTGCATATAGCTGTAGGGTGGGCCCCTAGGGTCAATTTCCCCTGTGGGCCCCAGACACCCCAGTGTGACCCTGGATAAGGAAGATACGAGGGTTGTGAAGTAAGCCTGTTTAGCAGAGGTAAGGGCTGATTTGAAAGCGAGTGTTGCTTGTTTGAATGCCGAGAAGTCATCTTGCGAATGTGTTTTCTTCCAATGCCGCTCCATGACCCCAGGGCCGCCATCAGGGCATTACTACCCTTACTACTGTATGGGGCCCGGTGAAAAGAAGCAAGAAGGGGGGGCAGGCACGCTGGCAGCCCGGGGCCCCTCTCTTTGCTTCTTCTTACCGGGCCTCAGGGGTAACAGTTAAATGCCCGATGCACCCGGCAGACGGAAATGGGTGCTTTACCTTTAAGCAGCGGCCAGGTGCATCATGGTCCTGACTCCAATCTCCTGACACACTGCATGCTCATCTTCATTCCTGAGCAGAGCAGCATGTCTCGGAGGCGGTGGCTAGTGTGTGAGTAGCAGGAGGAGGAAGCTGCTGCTGAGTTTGGTGGTGAGTGGGGCCTGGTGGTGCTCAGAGGGGCCTGCTGATGGTGATGAGGGGGCCTGCTGATGGTTATGCGGGGCCTGCTGATGGTTGTGGGGGGCCTGGTGATGGCAGGACCTGCTGCTAGTGATGGGCGGCCTGCTGCTGGTGATGCGGGGGCCTGCTGATTGTGGTGGGGGGGCCTGCTGATGACGGTGGGGGGGCCTGCTAATGGTGATGAGGGGAGGCTGCTGCTTCTGGTGGTGAGGGGAGGCTGCTGCTGGTTCTGAGGGGAGGCTGCTGCTGGTTCTGAGGAGAAGCTGCTGCTGGTGCTGAGGGGAGGCTGGTGCTGAGGGGAAGCTGGTGCTATTGCCAAGGGGAGGCTGCTGCTGCTGGTGGTGAGGGGAGGCTGCTGCTGGTTCTGAGGGGAGGCTGCTGCTGGTGCTGAGGAGAAGCTGCTGCTGGTGCTGAGGGGAGGCTGGTGCTGTTGCCAAGGGGAGGCTGCTGCTGGTGCTGAGGAGAGGCTGCTGGTGCTGAGGGGAGGCTTGTGCTGAGGGGAGGCTGGTGCTGGTGCCAAGGGTAGGCTGCTGCTGGTGCTAAGGAGAGGCTGCTGGTGCTGAGGGGAGGCTTGTGCTGAGGGGAGGCTGGTGCTGGTGCTGAGTAGAGGCTGCTGGTGCTGAGGGGAGGCTTGTGTGGAGGTTGCTGCTGGTGCTGAGGGGAGGCTGCTACTGGTGCCAAGGGGAAACTGCTGCTGGGAGGAGGCTGGTGCTGGTGCCGATGGGAGGCTGGTGCTGGTTCCGAGGGGAGGCTGCTGCTTGTGCCGAGGAGAGGCTGGTGCTGGTGCCGAGGGGAGGCTGGTGCTGGTGTCGAGGGGAGGCTGCTGCTGGTACCGAGGAGAGGCTGCTGCTGGTGCAGAGGAGAGGCTGCTGGTGCTGAGGGGAGGCTTGTGGTGAGGCTGATGCTGGTGCTGAGGGGAGGCTGCTGCTGGTGCTGAGGGGAGGCTGTTGCTGGTGGTGAGAGGAGGCTGGAGGTGAGGGAAGGCTGGTGGTGGAGAGGGGAGGTTGCTGCTGGTGATGAGGGGAGGCTGCTGCTGCAGCTGCTGAGGGGAGGCAGCTGCTGGTGCTGAGGAGAGGCTGCTGAGGTGGTGAGGGAAGGCTGCTGATGTTGGTGAGGGGAGACTACTGGTGGTGGTGAGGCGAGGCTGCTGGTGATGAGGGGAGGTTGCTGCTGGTGATGAGGGGAGGCTGCTGCTGGTGATGAGAGGAGGTTGGTGCTGAGTGGTGGCTGGTGCCGAGGAGAGGCTACTGCTGGTGCTGAGGGGAGGCTGATGGGGAGGCTGCTGCTGGTGATGAGGGGAGGCTGGTGATGAGGGGAGGCTGCTGGTGGTTGTGATGAGGGGAGGCTGGTGGTGATGAGGGGAGGCGGCTGATGTTGGTGAGGGGAGACTACTGGTGGTGGTGAGGCGAGGCTGCTGGTGGTGAGGCGAGGCTGCTGGTGATGAGGGGAGGTTGCTGCTGGTGATGAGAGGAGGTTGGTGCTGAGTGGTGGCTGGTGCCGAGGAGAGGCTACTGCTGGTGCTGAGGGGAGGCTGATGGGGAGGCTGCTGCTGGTGATGAGGGGAGGCTGGTGATGAGGGGAGGCTGCTGGTGGTTGTGATGAGGGGAGGCTGGTGGTGATGAGGGGAGGCGGCTGGTGGTGGTGAGAGGAGGCTGCAAGTGGTGGTGAGGGGAGTCTGCTGGTGGTGGTGAGGGGAGGCTGCTGCTGGGGGGAGGCTGCTGCTGGTATTGAGGGGAGGCTGCTGGTGGTTCTGAGTTGAGGCTGTTGCTGGTGCTGAGGGGGGCCTGTTTCTGAGGGGAGGCTGCGTCCGGCAGGGTGAGGCTGGTGCTGAGGGAAGGCTGCGACCAGCAGCGAGAGGCTGAGGAGGCGGTGGCGAGGACGACCAGGGCTAGTCGACAAGGATATGCCAATTGCATATCAAGATGATGCCAACCTCTGTGGACAGGTAGAAGGAACAAGAGTAGTTGACAAATAGGGTGATCAATAGACCTTGGAATAATAATAACTTCCACAATTGGATGTGTTTAAATAAAATGTTCCTGTGCTGAGATAATCTTATACATGTGCCCCTGCTGTGTACTGTGTAATGGCTGTGTCTGACCGTGCAGGAACATGGTCTGATCATACCACATCTCCTGGGCAGGGGAGGAAGAAAAAGAATATACAGACATTACAGCAGGGGATCACAGCTGATTCTTTCTGTGAGGTAAAACATTTCACTGCCTGTTTTTAAACAATGTTTTACTTCAAAGAAAGAAACAGTTGGGATCCCATGCTGAAATGTCTGTATACTCTTTTGTTTCCTCCCCTTAGCATGAGATGTGGTTGTGGCACCCCAGGGGTCCGGTTGCCACAGTGGCATTGCCTCCCTCACAAGAGTTGATGCCATGCCTGGAAGCAAGCAGGAGTCCCCTAATCAGGTTTTACTAAGCATGCAACACTTTCCTGGCTCCAGACCAGCAAGGGGAGTCCCTCCCCTTGGCAACTGGGATCTGGGGGCGTGGTTAGTGAGACTTAGTGTGTGAGGAGTTGAAGTCAGGACATCGAGGAGAGAGGAGCTGGGGACTGGAGCTGCGCGGCAGCTCACCCCAGAAGAACCAGCACAGAAGAACCGGACACCGGAGTCCGAGGCTGTGGGGCACCGAAGGCCCAGCAGTAGAAACCGGAGGGCAGGAGACTGCAGGTCTCCTGGCCCCATCAGACGCCCAAAGGCTCAGCAGCACCGCAGGGTTCAGCACCGCCACGTGAGAGCGACGCACCAGCAAGGCCCGAGCTGCCTGCCATACGGGTGAGCACAGAAACGTTGCACTCAGGGACGAGGGCCGCGCACAGCTACAAGCAGCAGGGCCAAAGAGTTTAGTGTAAAGGGAAGGCCTCCAATTTCACCTGGCAAGGAGGATTCTTTACTTGCTTCCAGGATGCCCGGACTTCCACTTCTAGCCAGCACCCTAGTCCCGGCTTGTCTAATCACCACCAGTAAAGATAAGAGGAAACCGCCATTGAGTTGTGGATTATTGCTGCGCCATCAACCCCTGCACTACAACGTCCAGCATGACCCATAACATCTACACTGCCCTGGAGCTAAGTTCTACCTGTGGAGAGCCACACTATCCCTGCTGCAGTAACATCAGCTCCAGAGGACCTGCTCCTCAGCGGCGGCTCCCCTAGCCGCATACCACAGGTGGCGTCACAAACTTTATACAATCACCATAAATCCCCTATCAATAACCCCTCGGTCACGGACCGGGTCACCGCTACTGTGACATCCCCCAGCATTTACCGGCCCGGCACCGGGTACCCCACGGCCCAGAGGGCGCGTCATGGTATGATCAGACCGTGTTCTGTACACGGTCAGACACAGCCATTACATTATTCAAAGATCTATTGATTAAAATTAACTTTTGTTCGTGGGAAAACCCCTTTAAGTTCATGTATTAATTTGTCCACCATCTCAGTACATGATTATATGATACAATCATTCCCTCTGCTCCTGAAAGGGGGGAGGGGAGGGAATGATTGATATAAGTGTATACAGTGCATTGTGAAAGTATTTGGTCCCCTTGAACTTTTCTAACTTTTGCCACATTTCTGGCTTCAAACATAAAGATATAAAATTCTATTTTTGGGGGAAGAATCAAAAACAAGTGGGACACAATCGTGAAGTGGAACGAAATTTATTGGAAATGTTAAACTTTTTTAACAAATTAAAAACTGTGGGACTGCTGGCTTGTGGATTTAGACTGGACAACCCCTTTAAGGCTCCTTCAGCCATCAGTGAATATCGGTCTGTGCTCGGACCGCAATGCATGGACTTGCCGCGGGTCTCCTGACCTCAACTCAGCAGCCTCACAGCATGTATGAGGATGCGGGTCAGCATGATTGGTGCCCAGTCCAAGCACTGCAGACTGAGAGCAGAACGATTTCTCACTTCCAGTATTTACACTGTCATAATAATAAAGATGTTTCCCAATCATATACAGTGCATTGTGAAAGTATTTGGCCCCCTTGAACTTTTCTACCTTTTGCCACATTTCTGGCTTCAAACATAAAGATATAAAATTCAAATTTTTGGGAAAGAATCAACAACAAGTGGGACACAATCGTGAAGTGGAACGAAATTTATTGGATATTTTAAACTTTTTTAACAAATTAAAAACTGAAAAGTGGGGCGTGCAATATTATTCAGCCCTCTTGAGTTAATAATCGCCATCTTTTGCTGCGATTACAGCTGAAAGTCGCTTGGGGTATGTCACTATCAGCTTTGCACATCGAGAGGCTGAAATTCTTGCCCATTCTTCCTTGCAAAACAGTTCGAGCTCATTGAGGTTGGATGGAGGGCGTTTGTGAACAGCAGTTTTCAGCTCTTTCCACAGATTCTCGATTGGATTCAGGTCTGGACTTTGACTTTGCCATTCTAACACCTGGATACGTTTATTTTTGAACCATTTTATTGTAGATTTTGCTTTATGTTTGGGATCATTGTCTTGTTGGAAGATAAATCTCCGTCCCAGTCTCAGGTCTTTTGCAGACTCCAACAGGTTTTCTTCCAGAATGGTCCTGTATTTGGCTCCGTCCATCTTCCCATCAATATTAACCATCTTCCCTGTCCCTGCTGAAGAAAAGCAGGCCCAAACCATGATGCTGCCACCACCATGTTTGACAGTGGGGATAGTGTTTTGAGGGTGATGAGCTGTGTTGCTTTTACGCCAAAGATATCGTTTTGCATTGTGGCCAAAAAGTTTGATAATGGTTTCATCTGACCAGAGCACCTTATTCCACATGTTTGGTGTGTCTCCCAGGTGGCTTGTGGCAAACTTCAAATGAGACTTTTTATGGATATCTTTGAAAAATGGCTTTCTTCTTGCCACTCTTCCATAAAGGCCAGATTTGTGCAGTGTATGACTGATTGTTGTCCTATGGACAGACTCTCCCACCTCAGCTGTAGATCTCTGCAGTTCAACCAGAGTGATCATGGGCCTTTTGGCTGCATCTCTGATCAGTCTTCTCCTTGTTCGAGATGAAAGTTTAGAGGGACGGCTGGGTCTTGATAGATTTGCAGTGGTCTGATAATCCTTCCATTTCAATATGATCGCTTGTACAGTGCTCCTCGAGATGTTAAAAACTTGGGAAATCTTTTTGTATCCAAATCCGGCTTTAAACTTCACCACAACAGTATCTCGGACCTGCCTGGTGTGATCCTTGGTCTTCATGATGCTCTCTGCACTTGAAACAGAACCCTGAGACTATCACAGAGCAGGTGCATTTATACGGAGACTTGATTACACAAGGTGGATTCTATTTATCATTACCAGTCATTTAGGACAGCATTGGATCATTCAGAGATCCTCACTGAACTTCTGGACTGAGTTTGCTGCACTGAAAGTAAAGGGGCCGAATAATATTGCACGCCCCACTTTTCAGTTTTTAATTTGTTAAAAAAGTTTAAAATATCCAATAAATTTCGTTCCACTTCACGATTGTGTCCCACTTGTTGTTGATTCTTTCCAAAAAAATTGAATTTTATATCTTTATGTTTGAAGCCAGAAATGTGGCAAAAGGTAGAAAAGTTCAAGGGGGCCAAATACTTTCACAATGCACTGTATATGATTGGGAAACATCTTTATTATTATGACAGTGTAAATACTGGAAGTGAGAAATCGTTCTGCTCTCAGTCTGCAGTGCTTGGACTGGGCACCAATCATGCTGACCCGCATGCTCATACATGCTGTGAGGCTGCTGAGTTGAGGTCAGGAGACCCGCGGCAAGTCCATGCATTGCGGTCCGAGCACAGACCGATATTCACTGATGGCTGAAGGAGCCTTAAAGGGGTTGTCCAGTCTAAATCCACAAGCCAGCAGTCCCTCTGTGTCACTGACTGAAGACTTGTGAATCCACACATCGTAAGCACTGTGAGGATTCGCTGGTGTCAGAGCCAGGAATGGCAATCACTTGGCTTCAAGGATGTGAAATGCAGACTCCCAGCCAGAAGGGGGGGTGTGGAGATAGAGGGAGAACAAACAGGTGGGCAGGTGAATTTAAAGGGTTGGCTCTGCCGTGAAGTACCGAGTGGTGGGACTTTATTTGAACAGTCATCCTGTGCTGACAGAGTCCCTTTAAACATAAGTCATACTCATCTTCTGGCGTCTTCATCAATTTTCAGCACTGCTTCGGTCTTGCGGCGCCATCTTGTGAACGCAGCTTCTGACTGACTGGAAGTCAGAAGCTATGTCACAATCTCTCAATGCAAGTCTGAAAGCCTGAACGATGCTCTCATATACTTGATCTGGTCATGGTGTGACAGTATTTGTCTCTTGTATGTGGTATTATTCAGTCACTATGTGGTGGTAATATGTGGTGTGGTCACAGTGTGGCAGAAAGTAGAGTTTTTCCAAGAGTGGTCGGTGGGACTGTGGAAGGTTTGAGGAGTGGAGGCGGAGCTGGGATGAAGCCTGGGTGGAGTTTCAAGGGGGCCCCAAAATTTTGCCAGTATGGGGCACCGAAATTCCTAGCAGCAGCCCTGCACGACCCTGGACACTTGCCAAAGCTTTTTAGTGATGCTATTGTGCCAGTTTTGTCTATTGATTCGTCACACTCTGTCATGCATGAGAGGGGTAACCGAGTCAATAGCTGGTGCTATGCTAGAGTGGCATTGTAGAAGGCAGTGACACTGTCTGTGTCGTGGAGTGAAGATATGGATGTCAGTGGTAGAATAGAATTAGAGAGTGTGTGAGTGTGGAGACATGCAAGGTTTCTTCAGGGGTGTGCTATTTGCTGACATGGGTGACAGGTGAGGAGGACAGAGATGAGAAAGTGTTGGAATAATACATATTAATCTGTATGTGTATTGCAACAACTACTGTGCTGTTTCATATGTTGTGCATATTGTGAGGTTGTTAACAAAGTTTAGTTAAAAAAAAAAAAAAAAAAAACTCCCACAGACAGGATGCCCCCTCCTTCTCTTCCTGTGTTGTTGTTATATATCTGATTTGATTTCCTCATGCTGCAGTAACATCATGCTGTGCCTGTGCTGGATATAAATAAACCTACATTCTGTGTTCTAAACTCTGGATGTCACGCGGATTAATCCTCTGCTAACAGGTTATGGGCCCAGATGTACCAGAGTCCCAGAGTCACAGATCCCCAGAACACAGAGGAAAGAAAAGAAAGAAAGACAGCAAACTGAGAAGAAGCAAAGATGGCCACCAGCAGCAGCTCCATGAAATTTACAGTGCCAAGTCTCACTAACCAGAATTATCAATCCTGGAAATTCAAAGTGAAAATGCTGCTAATAAGAGAAGGTACGTGGAAATACACACAGGAGCCTAAACCTGACCCAGTGCCACAGGAGTGGACAGAGATGGATCAGAAAGCACAAAGTACCATATCACTCAGTATAGATGATGACCAGATTGTGCATGTGTGTAAATGTAATACTGCAAAGGAAATGTGGGAGCAGTTGCAAAAGGTACATGAGAGGATAAATTTAAGCAATAAGCTCTATCTCATGAGAAAGCTGTACCAGTCTAAGCTACAGAAAGGCCAGGATATGCAGGATTACATAAGAAGTGTTCTGGAAGTTGTAGAACGCCTGAGAGTCATTGGGGAAGATCTAAAGGACTTTCATGTGGCCGCATTACTGCTTAGTGGCCTTTCAGAGAGGTATGATACGCTTGTAACCGCACTAGATGCGCGTCCAGATGATGAGCTTACACTGGATTATGTCAGGGGGAAGCTCATAAATGAATATAAGCGAAAGGCAGAAGGTGTAAACAGTAGGACATGCAACACAGAATCTGCTTTACAGACACAAAACCTAACTGATAACAGGAAGCACATAAAAGAAACACGTGAATGTTTTGTTTGCAAGAAATCAGGACATTTGAAAGCTGACTGCAGAGTCTGGAAAGCTAGAATGAATCAGCTGAAAAAGCAAAGCAGTCATCAAAGGGTTAAAAGTGCTGTATCTGGAGAAAATGATTCTGTGAATACTGAAACTGCATTTACTGTCAGTGCAAATACATCAAAGCATGCATGGTGTATAGACTCTGGAGCAGCTAGTCACATGACTAATAACAGAGACTTCTTTTCTAAGCTTAACCAAAGTAAATCAGAGAAATTGATTATGGCTAATGGTCAGTACATGACTTCAGAAGGCATAGGAGATGGTTATATTGATTGTCAAATCTCACCAACACAAAGCAGGAAGATCCCAGTAAAGGATGTGCTGTATGTGCCTAGTCTTGAAAGTAATCTACTATCTGTGAAGAAACTCACAAAACAAGGAAATGAAGCTACATTTAAGCATGATAGCTGCATCATCTCAAAGGAAGGTCACACACTAGTAGAGGGAAACATCACAGATGAACTTTATCAGCTGAAATGCAAAGAGTGTGTGTATACAGCGCAACAAGAAGAGCATAAAAACTGTATTCATGTGTGGCATATGCGTCTGGCACACAGAGACCCAGAAGCAATAAGAAAGTTAGTCCAAAAGCAACTAGCTGAGGATATTACAATTGATCTATGTAACCAGACAATGAAGTGTACTAGCTGCATCAAAGGGAAAATGTCTAGGAAAGCTTTTCCTAAGAGAATTAGTACAACAACAGCACAGCCACTAGATTTAATACACACAGATGTCTGTGGTCCAATGAGCACTCTGACCCCAGGGAAGAAGAGATATTTTCTCACATTTATTGATGATCATTCAAGATATACAGTTGTCCACCTGCTTCACAGCAAGAAGGAAGTTCCAGAGAAACTTGAAATATACCAGCTGAAGTATATAATAAATTTGGAAGAATGTCAAAGATTCTACGTGCAGATAATGGGACTGAATATACAAGTAATGAGACACAGAGCATTTTAAAGAAAAATGGAATCCTATTTCAGACCACTGTACCGTACAACCCAGAGCAAAATGGTGTCGTGGAAAGAAGGAACCGAACACTATGTGAAAGTGGAAGAAGCATGTTATTTGATGCAAATCTGCCCACAGTATATTGGGGTGAAGCAATCATGACAGCTTGCTATCTTCAGAACAGACTACCAGGTAAAGCTACAGACAAAACTCCATTTGAGCAATGGAATAGCAGAAAGCCAAAACTACATCACATAAGAATATTCGGAAGTAAAGCATTTGTACATGTTCCCAAAGAAAAGCGAACTAAGTGGGAATCTCACGCTAAGGAAGGTATCCTGGTAGGCTACAGCGAAACCCAGAAAGGTTATAGGATTCTACACCCAGATAAAATATGTGCAAAATACAAGGACCTAAAAACACAGATGTACTGTCTGTGATATTAGATAGCCAAAATACTTCCATGTATTGTTGCGTCCAAAGATATTTTCTTCATATTTCTTCATATTTCTTCATATTCCCCTTTTTTTTTTTCATAATTTCACCTTTATTTCCATTTTTATTTTCATAATAATTTTTTGTTTGGGCTTTAAGTGCGCTCTCGACCTGGGCCATGGCACCACTGTGCGGTTTTGACCTATGAGGTATTTCCAGCTCATGAACCATTGGGGCAGAATATACGCGGTTAGTATATACCGCGGTACATACGGTATGTGCCTGGATGGGTGTCAGCTACTGTATAACTTGGACATATGCCCTGGCCTGGGGTACTTATGGATGGGAGGGCTTCATGTCACCATCCAACACAAGATGTCAGTTGGTTACCTTGTGTGCCCCTTAATCGTCGCTCCGTAGTGTGCGGTTTTTCCTTGTCTGTGATGCGCACACCGGATGTGACGCTTGCGTGTCACGCCCGGCACCTGCGTTCCACATACCGGATGTCAGCTGACCGGAACCGGAAGTGACACGATTGCGAGTATAGCGCGACTAGGATTTAAAAGAGGACTTATCAGAGTGTCAAATGGCGCTGTCTGGTGAATGAGCTGCGCGATTGTGGGCAGCGTGCATACCGCATGTCTTCTCTTTTTTTCCCCTGATGACTAGCTAAGGCAAAGAAACGCGTCGGGAGCGGTATATTGTGATGGGCTGGTGACCCTATGAGACTTGGTCTGCCCCCATCATATGGAGCTATCTTGAAGTCTGAGAGCAGGAACGGATATCAAAATTGGTGAGGATGTTCCATTTCTATATATAGCAAGGTTAAATACTTACCATTGATAGGGTTAATGTTTCTGCGTTCTCACATATTGAGACACAATAAGTTGTTATAGTGTCCCGTAGGCTCCATCATTTTCTTTTTGCCACACTTTCTTGGTTGCGTCAGAGATACAATATGCTTATACAGGGGCGGAACTACCGACCGTGCAGCCGGTTCATTGAACGGGGGCCCCGAGGGAGAGGGGGCCCCTCCAGCCTCCAGCAGGGCCGCCATCAGGGCATGACTGCCCTGACTCCAGTATGGGGCCCGGCCGGTAGGGGCCCCCTCGGAGCCCCCCCTCTTGTGCGTCTCTCTCCTCATGGGGCCCCCGGCCCCATGCTAAGCGCCGGGTCCGGGACATCAGCGCTGCGCTGCTCTGCTGCGGCAGCGCCTTTATGATTCCCCTGACTTCCGGTCATGTGACCGCGCCGTCACATGACCGGAAGTCAGGAGAACCTGGTGTCAGCGATTTGGACGAGCGCCAGGATTCTGCAGGGATCGCATGGGGGTAAGTATAACAAGTTTTATTTTTTTTTTTTAAATACAATTAACTAGGAGTGGGGGGAAATGGGAGATGCACATGGGGGGGAAGGGGAATGGGAGATGCACATATGGGGGGGGGGGATGGGAGATGCACATGGGGGGGAAGGGGAATGGGAGATGCACATATGGGGGGGGGAAATGGGAGATGCACATATGGGGGGGGGAAATGGGAGATGCACATATGGGGGGGGGAATGGGAGATGCACATATGGGGGGGTGAAATGGGAGATGCACATATGGAGGGGGGGGGAAATGGGAGATGCACATATGGGGGGGGAATGGGAGATGAACATGGGGGGGGAATGGGAGATGCACATGGGGGTAGGGGGATGAGAGAGGTGCACATGGGGGGGGAATGGGAGATGCACATGGGGGGAGGGGGATGAGAGGTGCACATGTGGGGGAGGGGGATGAGAGAGGTGCACATGTGGGGGAGGGGGATGAGAGAGGTGCACATGTGGGGGATGAGAGAGCTGCACATGGGGGGGGTGGTGAGAGCTGCACATGTGGGGGGATGAGAGATGCACATGGGGAGGGGGATGAGAGATGTGCACATGGGGGGGATGAGAGCTGCACATGGGGGAATTGGGAGAAAATGAGCTGCACATGGGGGAATTGGGAGTAGGGGGATAATGAGCTGCACATAATGAATGTGGGGTGGGGGAGAGTAAATGATGATGGGGTGGGGAGAGCACGGACATGATATAATGAATTGGGGCAGGGGGTGCATGTAAATAATGAATGCGGGGAGCAGGAAGTATAGAGTAGGGGGCGTTGCGGATGCAGGAGTGTAACTGGTAACAAATTGGTGGAAAGAGTAGAGGTTCTAATTAAATTATATATTAAGTGCCTATTTACAGTTAATGGGGGCACCGTGGTGGATTACAATTTATATTTGGAATGGTGGGTGGCATAATAACTATATATTAATGGTGGGTGCACGTCTGTATTCAGCTGCGTAATGTAGAAGTTGGGGAATGTGCTCTAGATAACTGTGTTATTTTATGCAGAGACGAGTCCTGGCTGGAAGACGTGATGGCGGTCTGTGCTGGATGAAGGAGAAAAGCGTAGCTGAAGGACTTCACCTAGAGACGTCACCAGTGAGTCAGTGTATTACATGTACACTTACACTATATACTATGTACCGGGCTCCTGTGTATAATGTCACTGGTGATCACTGTATTACCTGTACACTGACACTATATACAGAGCTCCTGTGTATAATGTCACTGGTGATCACTGTATTACCTGTACACTGACACTATATACAGAGCTCCTGTGTATAATGTCACTGGTGATCACTAGATTACCTGGACACTTAAATTATACATACCATGTATAGAGCTCCCGTGTATAATGACACTTATGGTAATATTAGTAATGTGGTGGTAATATGTGGTCTGGTCATGGTGTGGCAGTTTTTCTTCCTTCTGTGTGGTATTATTCGGTCACTATGTTGTGGTAATATGTGGTCTGGTCATGGTGTGGCGGTATTCCCTGTATGTGGTATTATTGGTCATTTAAAAAAAAATGTATATGACACATTCCCTTAAAGAAAACGAAATAAAAATATATCTAAAAAGAGTATTGGATGTTTTAAGAAAATTTTAATAGGTTAGAGTAGGGCCCGGCCAGAAGAGTCTACCTTATCGTGGTGGCGGCTTTAAAAATCTTTTGGCCAAAACAAAAGCTGCTGGCTATGTATGTGCCGCCGTCACATGGCCGAACGTCAGGAGAACCTGGTGGCAGCGACGTGGACGAGCGCCAGGATTCTGCAGGGATCGCATGGGGGTAAGTATAACAAGTTTTATTTTTTTTAAATACAATTAATTAACTAGGAACGGGGGGGATGAGATGCACGGGGGGATGAGAGATGCACATGGGGGGGGGGGTGAGAGATGCACATGTGGGGGGGTGAGAGATGCACATGGGGGGGATGAGAGATGCACATGGGGGGGATGAGAGATGCACATGGGGGGCGATGAAAGATGCACATGGGGGGCGATGAAAGATGCACATGGGGGGGGATGAGAGATGCACATGGGGGGGTTATGTTTACATAACTTTGTTGCCTTATGAAGGGCAGGGGGGGGCCCCAAAAATTTCTTGCACAGGGGCCCACTACAGTCTGTGTCCGCCCCTGTGCTTATATGACATATATCTATATCTTTGGACGCAACAATACATGGAAGTATTTTGGCTATCTAATATCACAGACAGTACATCTGTGTTTTTAGGTCCTTGTATTTTGCACATATTTTATCTAGTGGTAATAAATGTTAAGTTTTACATTTCTATAGCACTACACCTGCTTGTGTTTACATTTATTTTTTTGTGTAGTTATTTCTAAAACCCCTGCTGCTGCATTTTGATTCTACACCCAGAAACAAACTAGATCACAATAAGTAGAGATGTAGTGATTGATGAGAACTTTGTATCACCCAAGTTTTGTGACATCACGCCAGTAGTCCAGCTGAAGTCACAATTACAAGACAGCAACAAGGAGGATGTAGAGGTCTGGCTGGATTCTTCAACTAATGAAGGAACAACAGAAAAATCAGGTGAATCTGAAATCAGGAGATCGTCAAGATCAAGCAAAGGTATACCAGCTAAACGTCTATCCTACATTGTCAAGACACTACCTGAGTCAGAGCCGCAGTCATGGGATGAAATGCAAGCACTACCTGTCCATGAAAGAACAAAGTGGATCGATGCCGCTAATGAGGAAATCAAATCGCTTCATCAACTCCAAACTTGGAAACTCACCAAGCTACCACAGGGCAAAAAGGCAATCAAGTGCAAGTGGGTCTTCAAAACCAAATATGACTCAGAAGGTAAAGTCCACAGATTCAAAGCAAGGTTGGTCGCAAAAGGATATTCTCAAAAGTATGGCGAAGATTACGATGCTACATTTGCTCCAGTCACTAAACAGACCACGTTCAGAGCTTTGTTAGCTGTAGTTGCTGTACAAAAGATGTATGTCAGACATTTGGATATAAAAACTGCCTTTTTAAATGGTGACATTGAGGAGGACTTATACATGACTCAACCTGAAGGTTATGTAAAAAGAGGTCAAGAGAATCTTGTTTGCAAACTACAAAAATCTCTCTATGGTCTTAAGCAATCAGCAAGAGCATGGAACACCAAGATGAATAAAGTCATGTTGGAATACAAAATATACAGATGGAAAGTGGATGTATATTCTCTTATATGTGGACGACGTGATTGTTGTTCATCAAGACGACGCAGAAATTGGAAAAATGACTGAAATTCTGAATCAGCACTTTGAATCAAAAGACCTTGGAAGTGTGACATATTATCTAGGAATCCAAATCCAGAGAGAGGAAGATGGAAGTTTTCTTCTAAACCAAAGTGCAAAAATTAATTTGATTCTGAATCAGTTTAAAATGTCAGAGGTCAAAGGTATATCAACCCCAATGGAACCATCCTACCTGAAGCTGGAAGGAGAAGATGACCTGTTGCCTAACAATGAGAAATATCGTCAGGCAGTGGGGACACTTCTATACATATCAACTATGACTCGACCGGATATCACAACAACAGTTGGAATCCTTTGCAGATATGTGGAAAAACCGCGCCAAAGAGACTGGAATGCTGTTAAGAGACTTCTCCGATATTTGAAAGAAACGCAAGATGTAAATTTAAAACTATCTGCAGCAGGAGATCTAGAACTTACCGGCTATGTAGATGTGGATAGGGCTGGTGATTCGCGTGATCATAAATCCACAAGTGGATACTTGTTTAAAGTTGGAGAAAGTTCAATCTCCTGGTCTAGTAGGAAACAAGTGTCTGTTGCCTTGTCATCTACAGAAACGGAGTATGTGTCCGCAGCCTATGCAAGCCAGGAGGTTGTTTGGCTAAGACAATTGATGGACGATCTTGGCAAACCGACAACTCAGCCGACGGTGATTTATGAGGACAACCAAGGATGCATTAAACTTGCATGCAGTGAAAAAATCAGTGCTAGAACCAAGCACATTGACGTCAGACATCATCATCTACGTGATTTGATAGATCGTGGGATAATTCACTTTGTCTATTGTGAAACTGATAAGATGGTAGCTGACATTATGACAAAGCCATTGCCACGAGCTAGGTTAAAAGAATTGAGAACCACAATGGGACTAAGAGGATAAGTAGTTGTTGAGTGGGGGTGTTGGAATAATACATATTAATCTGTATGTGTATTGCAACAACTACTGTGCTGTTTCATATGTTGTGCATATTGTGAGGTTGTTAACAAAGTTTAGTTAAAAAAAAAAAAAAACTCCCACAGACAGGATGCCCCCTCCTTCTCTTCCTGTGTTGTTGTTATATATCTGATTTGATTTCCTCATGCTGCAGTAACACCAGACTCCATGCTGTGCCTATGCTGGATATGAATAAACCTACATTCTGTGTTCTAAACTCTGGATGTCACGCGGATTAATCCTCTGCTAACAGAAAGTGAGTAGATGGTGATGAGGTAGGGGGAGAGGGGAGGTTGTGAAGTTAGATAGGGAGCAGAGACGGGTGAAGATAAGGTCTAATGTATTTCCGTCTGTGTGGGTGGCTGAGGAGGAACATTGAGTAAGTTCAAAAGATAAAGTAAGACACAGGAGTTTGGAGGCTGCTGACTGGAGGGTGTCAGTAGGGATGCTGAAGTCACCCATTATGATAGTGGGAATGTCAGCGGAAAGAAAGTGAAGAAGCCAGGTGGAGAATTAGTCAATATAGGTAGTGGCCGGGCCCGGAGGTCGGTATATGACGGCCACTTGGAGGTAGAATAGATGCGGACAGAGTGGACTTCAAAAGAGAAGATAAGGGAGGTTAGAGGTGGGATTGGATTAAAGGTGCAGTTGGTAGAAAGAAGAAGACCCACTCCTCCGCCATGTATGTTGCCAAGGAGAAGAGTGTGGGCAAAGTGGAGGCCATCATAACACAGCGGAGCAAGGGAGGCAGTGTTGGAGGGTGTCAGCCATGTTTCGGTGAGGCCCAGGAAGGAGAAATTGTGAGAGGTAAGGAGGTCATGAATCACATGGAGCTTATTACAGACAGAGTGGGCATTTCAGAGTGCTCCAGAGAGAGGGAGCAGAGGGGTGGTCGTCAAGGACACAGGTTTTACATAGGAGAGATTGCGGTAATTCATATTAGGATGAGAGCGATAAGAGGGGGAATAAATGGGAAGTATCAGATGTGGGCAGGCTGACATTATGGGGAGGCAAACAAAGCAAATGCCTGAGGCCCCCACTCCCTCAGGGGCCCCCAGTGGGGGCATAATGGTTGCGGTCACACTGGGGGCTGTGTTGGGGGCTCCTTTCCAATTATCAATGAGACAGGAGCTACGTCGTTCCTGCACTCTCAATAGAAACGGCCAGGCAGCGCTCCATCCCCTCCAGCCCCTGCCAGTGACTTTGGTCTGAGACTGAGCTGGGTTTTTTCTGCGCATGTGACAGGATGCTGAAGGAATCAGGTGAGGCGCTGACACGTACAAGTGTGTGAGGCAAAACCTGTGCCTCGTCCCAGCACTGCAGCCTCTGTCTGTTCCCTCTGACTCCCAGCTCATGGTCCGTGACTTGAAGCTTATCTTTTAATGTTCCATGCTATTATGGACAACAGCAAGATATCTTACTGAAAAGTGCAGCCGGCATTCCAGGCTGTGCGGTGGGCTGCCTTTTCTGCAATATATCTTAGTGGAAACTGTCAGACTGATGTCAGCTGAGCTCACCAAGCAGAAAACACTTTGGTAACTAGTAGCTGATGGAGCGGGGATGAGGGAGGCTGGGAGATAGGAGAGTGGGGGGTTGTCAGCAGGCTCGGACAGGCCTGGCGGGGTGCCAGGAAATTTCCCGGTGGGCCCCGGCCCCCTGCAGAGAAGGCAGAGGAGAATTTAAAAAAAAAAAAAGGAAAAAAAAAGTGGTCGCGGGCCCTTTAAGGGCGCGCGCACACACTCTCACCGCCGCCGCGATGCCCAGAACAGTAGCGGGAGTGGCCTGGGAGCAGGAGAGCCGAAGAGCAGAGCAGGGGCTGTACTGCAGCGTCACATTTAGCAGACAGGGCCGCACGTCTGCTGAAAGTGACGTCACAGCGCGCCCTGCACTGCAGTCTCCCGCCTTAGGAGCGCTTCTGTAGAGAATGACACCAAAATTATATTTTCACATGATCTGCTGGCCTCTGGTTTTTATTAGTGTTTGTCTGATGTTTATATCACATACAGAAATATAATTGCAATCATATTATGAGTACAAATAGGTTATATTGACAGTTAGAATGAGTTAATGCAGCAAGTCAATATTTGCAGTGTTGCCCCTTCTTCTTCAAGACCTCTGTAATTCTCCCTGGCATGCTCTCAATCAACTTTTGGACCAAATCCTGACTGATAGCAGTCCATTCTTGCATAATCAATGCTTGCATTTTGCCAGAATTTGTTGGTTTTTGTTTGTCCACCCGTCTCTTGATGATTGACCACAAGTTCTCAATGGGATTAAGATCTGGGGAGTTTCCAGGCCATGGACCCAAAATCTCTATGTTTTGTTCCATAAGCCATTTTGTTATCACCTTTGCTTTATGGCAAGGTGCTCCATCATGCTGGAAAAGGCATTTTTGGGCGCCAAACTGCTCTTGGACGGTTGGGAGAAGTTGCTCTTGGAGGACATTCTGGTACCATTCTTTATTCATGGCTGTGTTTTTAGGCAAGACTGTGAGTGAGCCGATTCCCTTGGCTGAGAAGCAACCCCACACATGAATGGTTTCAGGATGCTTTACAGTTGGCATGAGACAAGACTGGTGGTAGCGCTCACCTCTTCTTCTCCGAATAAGCTGTTTTCCAGATGTCCCAAACAATCGAAAAGGGGATTCATCAGAGAAAATGACTTTGCCCCAGTCCTCAGCAGTCCACTCCCTGTACCTTTTGCAGAATATCAGTCGGTCCCTGATGTTTTTTCTGGAGAGAAGTGGCTTCTTTGCTGCCCTCCTTGAAACCAGCCCTTGCTCAAAGAGTCTCCGCCTCACAGTGCGTGCAGAAGCACTCACATCAGCCTGCTGCCATTCCTGAGCAAGCTCGGCACTGCTGGTAGTCCGATCCCGCAGCTGAAACAGTTTTAAGATACGGTCCTGGTGCTTGCTGGTCTTTCTTGGGTGCCCTGGAGCCTTTTTGACATGCTTCTCCTTGAAGTTCTTGATGATGCGATAGATTGTTGACTGAGGTGCAATCTTTGTAGCTGCGATACTCTTCCCTGTTAGGCCATTTTTGGGCATTGCAATGATGGCTGCACATGTTTCTTTAGAGATAACCATGGTTAACTGAAGAGAAACAATGATACCAAGAACCAGCCTCCTTTTAAAGTGTCCAGTGATGTCATTCTTACTTAATCATGACTGATTGATCGCCAGCCCTGTCCTCATCAACACCCACACCTGAGTTAATGGATCAATCACTAAAACGATGTTAGCTGCTCCTTTTAAGCAGGACTGCAATGATGTTAAAATGTGTTTTGGGGGTTAAAGTTCATTTTCTGGGCAAATATTGACTTTGCAAGTACAGTAATTGCTGTTAAGCTGATCAATCTTTGACATTCAGGAGTATATGCAAATTGCCATTACAAAAAATGAAGCAGTAAACTTTGGAAAAATTACTATTTGTCTCATTCTCAATACTTTTGGCCATGACTGTATGTGTATATGCCTGCGTGTGTGTATATTCCTGTGTGTGTGTATATGCCTGCATTTGTGTGTGTATATGCCTGTGTGTGTACAGTGTGTGTATATGCCTGCCTTCATGTGTGTGTGTGTATGCCTGCATGTGTGTACAGTGTGTGTGTATATGCCTGCATGTGTGTGTGTATATATACCTGCATGTGTGTGTATATGCCTGCATGTGTGTGTGTGTATGCCTGCATGTGTGTGTGTGTGTATATGCCTGCTTGTGTGTGTGTATGTATGCCTGCATGTGTGTGTGTGTATATGCCTGCATGTGTGTGTGTGTGTATATGCCTGCATGTATGTGTGTTTGTGTATGCCTGCATGTGTGTGTGTGTATATGCCTGCATATATGTGTGTGTGTGTGTATATGCCTGCTTGTGTGTGTGTGTATGTATGCCTGCATGTGTGTGTGTGTATATGCCTGCATGTGTGTGTGTATATGCCTGCGTGTGTGTGTGTGTATATGCCAGCATGTGTATGTATTTGAGTGCCTGCATGCCTACGTGTATATGTGTCTTCACACGTTTGTGCGTGCTTCCCTGCTTGTCTGCATTTTTGTGTGTGATTGTCTGAGTGTGTCTGTGCATGATTGCGTGTGCATTTCTGTGTGTGCTTGCCTGCGTGTGTACGTGTCCCCATTTCTGTGGGTATGTGTATCTGCGTGTGTATATTAGGGCTCTTTCACATGTCCTGATATTTACGGGACTGGAGATATGTGTCCACCTGTGTGTCATCCGTGTGACACATACCAGTGCTTGGGAATCAGTGTACAGTTAACGCTGTTCCCAAGAGCCGGGTGCTGAGCGCTTGCCCTCATCATGGATCCCTGCCGGCACTGCGATCAGCAGCAGCAGGGTCAATGATGAGAGTAGTAGTCAACTCCCGCCGTGTCCAACTGTAAAAATAGGAATAAAATTAAAAAATCCTTGTACTCACCTCTCCTAAGTGTCACCCTCTGTAATCTGTGCGAGCGCTCACGCCGAAGAGAATGACTTCTGCAGCGAGCGGGCCTCGGAGCTGCACTCAGTGATTGACAGGGCACCGCTTGTTGAGCGCAGCTCCGGGGTCCACTCGCTGCAGGAGTCATTCTCCTCGGCGTGAGTGCTCGCACGGATTACAGCGGGTGACTCTTAGGAGAGGTGAGTATAAGGATTTTTTTTATTTTATTCCTATTTTTACAGTTGGACACTGCTGGAGTAGACTACTACTCTCATCATTGACCCTGCTGCTGCTGATCGCAGCGCCAGCAGGGATCTATGATGAGGGCAGCGCTCAGCACCCAGTGCTTGGGAAGAGCACTAACTGTCATCAGTGTGCGGGACGTTTTGCGGCCTGTGCAGCAGGTAAAAAACAGACATGTCAGCGTGTTTTGCCCATGGACACCACATGGTCTGTGGAAAGTGGAAACACACTGACGTGTGCACATTCATTTGAATGGGTCTACGTGTACCAGTGTCTGTGGTACATGAGGAAACTGTCACCGCATGTACTGACGTGTGAAAGAGCCCTTAGTATGTGTCTGTGTGCGCTTGTTTTCGTGTGTGTAAGCGCGCTTCTGCATGTCTGTGTGGTCTTCCGATGATTTATTATATTTGGGGAGAGAAATTTTAGGAGACAAAATGGGGAGATGTGTGAAGAAACGGTATGGTGAACTAGAGGAGGGGTGGGAATGAGTGCAGGAACAGAATGGGGAAGGGGGATGTATAAGGAAACAGTATGGAGAGTGGGGGAATAGTGTGAGGAGATAGTATGGAGAGAGAAAAGTGTGATGTGACACAGCACAGAGACTAGGTAGTGAGGGGGAAGGTATAGAGATGCGGCAGTATGGGGGAAACAGTGTGAGGGCACAGAAAGGAGGTAACAGTATGCTGAGGAGGTGGAGTGTGATGAAGGGGCACAGTATAGAGACTGGGTAGTATAGGGGGGACACAGTGTGAGAGGACAGTGTGAAGAGGGGGCCCAGTATGGTAAGGAGAGGACAGTGTGGAGAGCATGTACCATAAGAGTGGTAGAGTGTATGTCATATTTTGTGCAGGGAGCATTGTAAGAGTTAGGTTTATTTAGGGGCTCAGTGTAGATATTTTTATTCAGGAGCATCATAATGACACTGCTATCTTTAAGGGCATCATGTGGGGATGTGCTGCAGAAGACCGGAGAAGATGGAAGTCTGCAGAGACGAGCTGTGGAACTCATCATGGAGTCTGGACAAGAGGAAGAACAGAAAGAGAACGACTCTAATCAGAGAAGCCGTCTCAGGTAAGATACCTGCATGTAAATGTTCATTTGTGATCCTGCCTGTGTCTCATCAGTAATGTGGTTCCTGTATGGTCTGCAGTCTGATGATGACTGATAACTCCCAGTATCTCTATTGTTAATTACATACTGGGAGTTGTAGGTTTATGCGATACAAAGATATATGGGTCTGACCTGACATTACAATTGATGGTGGTTCAGATGATGTATTCGTGTACTGATGTGTTTGTGCGCGTCTGCGTGTTTGTGCGCGTCTGCGTATCTGGAATAATATGTATTTTTGTAAGATGCGTGTATGTAACTGTGCATTGTGGTGTGTAATAACATTCATATGCTTGAGGCACCTTTACTAAATCTGTTAGGACTCACTCACATGTGTTAGGGAATTCCATTTGTCTTTCCACATTTAGGAACAGACAAGTGAAATATGCTAACCCTGACAAAACTGTCACCATAGGGATGTGCTTGTATGGACACGGGTTCAGGAGCTGAGCCTGCTCCATACCAGGCAGATGTCGGCTGTGTTACATAGCCGGCGTCTGCCTGTAACAGCAGTGATCAGAGCTCGCCTTGATTGCTGCTGTTTTGAGTATTTAAGTGCCCTTGTCAATCACTGACAGCGGCATTTAGATAGCACAATGGCCGGTGCATGCAGTCACCTGTTCCCTTCAGCCCCCTGTGACGCAGTTGCAGGTTGCTGATGGGTTGCCAGTAGTGCTGAGTGCGCATGGTCGGATAAGAGACATTACAGTCACCGCGAGCTACAAAGTGCTGCAATAACGTCAGGCACCTTAATTGTGACACTTCCATGGAGCCCAACCTCAGGCTGAGCGTTATTGAATGACTAACATGGCAGCAACACCTGGCAACTAGTGCTGAGTGAGTGTGGTTGGATAAGGTGTGATCCCAGCATGCTCAGGTCTTATCTGAGTATCTTGTAGTGCTCTGCTAATATGCTCGAGTCCCCGGGGTAGCATGTTTTGCGGCGGTAGACAGAAGCAACACATGCAGGGATTACCTAACAAACAGGCAATTCCTGCATGTGTTGCGTCTGTCTACTGCCGCAAAACATGCTACCCCGGGGACTCGAGCATATTAGCAGAGCACTACAAGATACTCAGATAACACTTGAACATGCTGGGATCACACCTTATCCGACCACACTCACTCAGCACTAGTTGCCAGGTGTTGCTGCCATGTTAGTCATTCAATGAAGCTCAGCCTGAGGTTGGGCTCCATAGAAGATGTCACAATCAAGGTGCCGGACGTTATTGCAGCACCCTCACTTTGTAGTTCGTGGTGACTGTAATGTCTCCCTCCTTGCACCGACCCAATAACAGGAAGCGAGTGGCGGCAGGGAGAATAAAATGTAATTTTCTCTGTGTAGCCAATGCTTTTCCAATAAGCCGTCTAACCAGGCTTTACACCCTATTTACCTGCAGATTACCCTTTTATCTGCAGATAAATAGCGTTTTTCAAGGTGACAAGTTACCATTAAAGGGACTCTGGCAGTACGGAATGACTGTTCGAATATAGTCCTGCAACTTGGTGCTCCACAGCGCGGCCAATCATGTAATTATAGAACATTATAGAAAAGCATAACAAGTAATAAAACCGTTTATGGTGGGCTGTAGTGTGGGCCCCTAGAGTCAGTTCCCCTGGTGGGCCCTAGCCACCCCAGTCCGACCCTGGTTGTCAGCCTGCAGAATCACATCAAGTGTGTGATGACAGGGGGAGCATCTGGAGCAGTTCAAATTTGTTGAAGAGGTCCTGTTTACTGTGCTTATTACACAATAAGAAGATTTGATAAGTCCTGGGCGGGAGATTTAAATGGAACCTGTCACCAGAAAAAGCACTATTAACCTGCAGATATGGGGTCAATCACCAGGGTAATAGCGTTACTAACCTGCCTGGTGCCTGCACTTAGCTGAACGCTGCGAGGAGAAAATGAACTTCATTCCTTCCAGCAGTGTTCCAGTTTCAGTCACGGGGCGGTGCCGGCGCGGTTTCAGTCACCGGTCTGAAAATACAGAGCAGTGGCTGTAACTGCGCCCCCGGCCCTGACTGACAGTCGCTCTGCATTGGGGCCGGCTGTCAGTCAAGGCCAGGGGCACGGTACTGTAAACTCAGATCGGTGACTGATCCTGTGCCCCCATGACTGAAACTGAACGTTGCTGGAGTGAATAAAGGACATTTTCTCCCCATAGCGTTCTGATATGTGTGGGCACCGGGCAGGTTAGTAACGCTATTAACCTGCAGATTAAGCCTATATCTGCAGATTAATAGCGTTTTTTTCTGGTGACAGGCTCTCTTTACAATACCCAGCTGACTTGACTTGAGCAACCAATAGTTGCTGTAGAGGGTGAGGGGAGGAGCGCAGAACCACTGTGCAGAAAGGAGACCAGCCATTGGCAGCATTTCTCAAAGGTGCACAAAGAAAAGTTTAGTATTTTGTTGTGTCATATTCAACCTCAGGTAATGGATTTAAAGGGGTTGTCAACTACTAGGGAACCCCCTCTCAAAGGGTTTATCTAGAATTATATTAATTTTTTACTATGGGCATAAGTGCTGACAGGCAGGTGGTTACTAACTACCTGCCTATTCTACCCAGCGCAGATCTCTCCTAGCACAGAGTGGTCACAGACCATTCCTGACGATCATTCTGAGACTTCCGCTGACGTCACATTGTCGCAACAGCTTCTCTTCCGCTCTGTAGCCAGGGTGTAACTGCTGATGTCATGCTGACAGCCAGCTCCTCGCTGCCTCATTGCGGGGAGCCGTCTCTCAATTAGCATGATGTTGACAGTCACATCCTGGCAACAGAGCAGCCCAAGTTACACCACTGACACCAAACATCTACCGCAAAAACTACATAATAGCTCTGCGTTATCAATACAGTTGTTGGGACTGCTTAAGGATCTTTGATGACACCACAGTCGTAACCATGATATCATCACAGGTCCTGTACTGTGCAGGAGTTTAGAAGAAGTGAAGAGGAAGAGACAGACTGGTAAGTATTGTGCATATATACAGTACAGACCAAAAGTTTGGACACACCTTCTCATTTAAAGATTTTTCTGTATTTTCATGACTATGAAAATTGTACATTCACACTGAAGGCATCAAAACTATGAATTAACACATGTGGAATTATATACTTAACAAAAAAGTGTGAAACAACTGAAAATATGTCTTATATTCTAGGTTCTTCAAAGCAGCCACCTTTTGCTTTGATGACTGCTTTGCACACTCTTGGCATTCTCTTGATGAGCTTCAAGAGGTAGTCACCGGAAATGGTCTTCCAACAATCTTGAAGGAGTTCCCAGAGATGCTTAGCACTTGTTGGCCCTTTTGCCTTCACTCTGCGGTCCAGCTCACCCCAAACAATCTCGATTGGGTTCAGGTCTAGTGACTGTGGAGGCTAGGTTATCTGGCGTAGCACCCCATCACTCTCCTTCTTGGTCAAATAGCCCTTACACAGCCTGGAGGTGTGTTTGGGGTCATTGTCCTGTTGAAAAATAAGTGATGGTCCAACTAAACGCAAACCGGATGAAAAAGCATGCCGCTGCAAGATGCTGTGGTAGCCATACTGGTTCAGTATGCCTTCAATTTTGAATAAATCCCCAACAGTGTCATCAGCAAAGCACCCCCACACCATCACACCTCCTCCTCCATGCTTCACGGTGGAAACCAGGCATGTAGAGTCCATCCGTTCACCTTTTCTGCGTCGCACAAAGACACGGTGGTTGGAACCAAAGATCTTAAATTTGGACTCATCAGAGCAAAGCACAGATTTCCACTGGTCTAATGTCCATTTCGTCTGTTCTTTAGCCCAAACAAGTCTATTCTGCTTGTTGCCTGTCCTTAGCAGTGGTTTCCTAGCAGCTATTTTACCATGAAGGCCTGCTGCACAAAGTCTCCTCTTAATAGTTGTGGAAACGATGTGTCTGCTGCTAGAACTGTGTGTGGCACTGACCTGGTCTCTAATCTGAGCTGCTGTTAACCTGCGATTTCTGAGGCTGGTGACTCGGATAAACTTATCCTCAGAAGCAGAGGTGACTCTTGGTCTTCCTTTCCTGGGGCGGTCCTCATGTGAGCCAGTTTCTTTGTAGCACTTGATGGTTTTTGCAACTGCACTTGGGGACACTTTCAAAGTTTTCCCAATTTTTCGCACTGACTGACCTTCATTTCTTAAAGTAATGATGGCCACTCGTTTTTCTTTACTTAGCTGCTTTTTTCTTGCCATAATACAAATTCTAACAGTCTATTCAGTAGGATTATCAGCTGTGTATCCACCAGACTTCTGCACAACACAACTGATGGTCCCAACCACAATCATAAGGCAAGAAATCCCACTTATTAAACCTGACAGGGCACACCTGTGAAGTGAAAACCATTGTTGGAAGACCATTTCCAGTGATAACCTCTTGAAGCTCATCAAGAGAATGCCAAGAGTGTGTAAAGCAGTCATCAAAGCAAAAGGTGGCTACTTTGAAGAACCTGGAATATAAGACATATTTTCAGTTGTTTCACACTTTTTGTTAAGTATATAATTCCACATGTGTTAATTCATAGTTTTGATGCCTTCAGTGTGAATGGACAATTTTCATAGTCATGAAAATACAGAAAAATCTTTAAATGAGAAGGTGTTTCCAAACTTTTGGTCTGTACTGTATATATATGTGCTTAATAAATATATATATATATATATAAACACAAGTCTATATCTATGTGCTCATATATACAGTGGGGAAAATAAGTATTTGATACATTGCTGATTTTGCAAGTTTTCCCACCTACAAAGAATGAAGAGGTCTGTAATTTTTATCGCGGGTACACTTCAACTGTGAGAGACAGAATATAAAAAGTAATCTAGAAAATCAGACTGTATGATTTTTACATTTTTACATAATTAATTTGTATATTATTGCTTGAAATAAGTATTTGATATAATAGAAAAACTGAACTATGTGTATGTAGCATCCACAGTTATAAATCCCGGCAGCACAGACAAAAGTTAATAAGTGTAAAGATTGGCAATTGCCCAATGAATGAGCAAAATGCTGCTCATTCATCGGGTGATTGGATTGTTTATGGCAGAACAAAAATCATTATTCTCAGCAGCACATCACTAGTAATTGTTCACCACTGTTCATCATGCGCTCATCATTGTTAGTCGGCCTGTCTAAAGACGCCAATATCAAGCACAGAACGACTTGACAATTGCACTCGCTTAACGGCCTGAACTCTGTGCATGTAAATGCAATTGAAATGTTTCTGTGTGATGGTACAATATATGAGCGTTTGGTGCCCCACTTTAAACTTTTGCCCAGGGCCCCACTTTGGCTAAAACCGGCCCTGGATGTGGGGGGAACAGGATTGGAAGATATGTCGCCTGCAGTGAGGAGAAGCAGAGAGAGGTAGAGCAGGTGGGAGAAGGAGTGTGACTGTTTTTTCATGTTTTAGTAGGATAGATCTGAGGTTGAAGAGCAGTATGGCAGATGAGGACAGGTGTGGAGATAAGAGGGAAGGAGAGATAATTATTTGGTTAGAGGGTGCTGAGGTTTGGGGATAGCGAAGGAGACTGAGGATTAGTGGAGCCAAAACTGTGAGCATATGTAAGCATGTTGAAGGAGTAGGAGTAGGTTAAAAGAAAAGCTAGGTACATGTAATAAGCAGTGCTTACTGTTCCCTTCTGGTTTATTCCTGGTATACAGTGGGTACGGAAAGTATTCAGACCCCTTTAAAATTTTCACTCTTTGTTTCATTGCAGCCATTTGGTAAATTCTAAATAGTTCATATTTTACTCATTAGAGTACACTCTGCACCCCATCTTGACTGAAAAAAAACAGAAATATAGAAATTTTTGCAAATTTATTAAAAAGAAAAATTTAAATATCACATGGTCATAAGTATTCAGACCCTTTGCTCAGACACTCATATTAAAGTCACATGCTGTCCATTTCCTTGTAATCCTCCTTGAGATGGTTCTACTCCTTCATTGGAGTCCAGCTGTGTTTAATTAACTGATAAGACTTGATTTGTAAAGGCACACCCCTGTCTATATAAGACCTAACAGCTCACAGTGCTTGTCAGACCAAATGAGAATCAAAGGAACTGCCCAAGGAGCTCAGAGACAAAATTGTGGCAAGGCACAGATCTGGCCAAGGTTACAAAAGAATTTCTGTATTACTCAATGTTCCTAAGGGCACAGTGGCCTCCATAATCCTTAAATGGAAGAAGTTTGGGACCACCAGAAGTCTTCCTAGACCTGGCCATCCAGCCAAACTGAGCAATCATGGGAGAAGAGACTTGGTGAGAGAGGTAAAGAAGAACCCCAAGATCACTGTGGCTGAGCTCCAGAGATGCAGTAGGGAGATGGGAGAAAGTTCCATAAAGTCAACTATCACTGCAGTCCTCCACCAGTCAAGGACTCCCAGACTATGAGAAATAAGATTCTCTGGTTTGATGAGATGAAGATAGAACTTTTTGGTGATAATTCTAAGCAGTATTTGTGGAGAAAACCAGGCACTGCTCATTACCTGCCCAATACAATCCCAACAGTGAAACTTGGTGGTGGCAGCATTGCTATGGGGGTGTTTTTCAGCTGCAGGGACAGGATGACTGGTTGCAATTGAAGGAAACATGAATGTGGCCAAGTACAGAGATATCCTGGATGAAAACCTCTTCCAGAGTGCTCTTGACCTCAGACTTGGCCAAAGGTTCACCTTCCAACAAGACAATGACCCTAAGCACACAGCTAAAATAACAAAGGAGGGGTTTGAGAACCACTCTGTGACCATTCTTGACTAGCCCAGTCAGAGCCCTAACCTAAACCCAATTGAGCGTCTCTGGAAAGACCTGAAAATGGCTGTCCACCAACGTTCAGCATCCAACCTGACGGAACTTGAGAGGATCTGCAAGGAAGAATGGCAGAGGATCCCCAAATCCAGGAGTGAAAAACTTGTTGCACCATTCCGAAGAAGACTCATGGCTGTACTAATTCAAAAGGGTGCTTCTACTCAGTACTGAGCAAAGATTCTGAATACTTATGACCATGTGATATTTCAGTTTTTCTTTTTTAATAAACTTGCAAAAATGTCTACATTTCTGTTTTTTTCAGTCAAGATGGTGTGCAGAGTGTACTTTAATGAGTAAAATATGAACTATTTAGAATTTACCAAATGGCTGCAATGAAACAAAGAGTGAAAAATGTAAAGGGGTCTGAATACTTTCCGTACCCACTGTATTACTGCAGCACACTTACAGAGCAACACAGAATTCGTCACCAGACCTGTATCTACACATGTAAACCTACATAAGAGATATCACTAAAGAGAAGTGTGTTGTACCCCTAAGAAGATATCAAAACCAAAAAGAAGGGAATCCTAGTCAAATACCGCTCAATATATATAATGTTAATAAATATGGAGGAGACGGAGACCCAAACGAAAACAAAGGTTTGTTAAATATATAAACCATTTTATTGTACATCAATTATAAATATAATACCAATAATACAACAATACAAGGTAAGGGGGAGAAGTACAATTAAAAAACAGGGAGGATGGAAACAATCCCTGAATATAAGGATAGAACCAGATAATGAGGAGCTCCTGTGAGATGAAAAATGCTCTAGAGTTCTAGGGGCAAACACAATTAAGGTGGGCTAGTAATTACTGCAAACTGCGAGACTAAGAAATATGATGAATAGTCTATAAAAAACAGGAAAAAATATGAATATACCTGCAAAAGAAGTATACTAACAAGTAGAATATGCAAGCATATAATCCGGTATAATTAAATAAATTAAATACTAAAACCTCACAGCTAACTGACAATTATATAAGGTATAAATATCAGAGAGTTTAGCTGATCAATTGTGAGTGGCCGTAGTTTTAATAAGAACCCGGAAAAAAGGCTCGATGTTTATAATACGTTTTAACAGTACGCAAAATATAGGTGAAGCAACCCTGATGTTCTACAGCACTAGTGTCTTATAAGTGGCGTGCATTGCAGTCAGTTAAATAAATACATAGTAGAGAGCAGGAAGGCAAAACTTTAAACTTTGCCTGTATAATACCCCTGCAATATCTATATAATAATCAGAAGTTGGTCAAAAGACGAGATGGCCGCAGTAGATGCTAATCCCCAATATGGGGTGCAGGTGAAAATAATGAAGCCAATTAACCCTGGTAGATATAATCATAACAAGAGCATAAAGAGATAAACATATGATGGTATCAGGAGAGCCCGAAGATAATCAATCATAAAGTATGTGCACCAGTACCATGTCTCACGAGAAGCACAGGAGCATCCAGATGGTGTGTGTGAGCCTCGACATGCATTTCACCAACTGCGGCCTCGTCAGGCTCTCCGGACACCGTCATATGTTTATGTCCTTATGCTTTTGTTATGATTATATCTAGCAGTGTTGCTAGATATAATGCTATGATTTAACAAAAAAAAAAACCTGGCCTCCTCCACCCCTTAATAGCCAGCCATCACACACCTTATTTCCCCCGTCGCCCAGTACAGCTCAATGAGTTGTTATGGAGGAGGGGGAAAAGTGTAACTATAGTCACAGGTAAATGTAATTATTTTACATAGCAAAGCAATACAGCTTTAAATGCTATGATTTAAAAAAAAAAATCTGGCCTTCTTCCACCCCTTAATAGCCAGCCATCACACACCTTATTTCTCCGTCGCCCAGGACAGCTCAATGAGTTGATATAGAGGAGGGGGAAAAGTGTAACTATAGTCACCAGTAGTCACCGGTAAATATAATTATTTCACACAGCAAAGCAATATAGCTTTAAATGCTATGATTTAAAAAAAAAAAAAACTGGCCTCCTTCCACCCCTTAATAGCCAGCCATCACACACCTTATTTCCCCGTCGCCCAGGACAGCTCAATGAGTTGTTATAGAGGAGGGGGAAAAGTGTAACTATAGTCACCGGTAGCCACCGGTAAATATAATTATTTCACACAGCAAAGCAATATAGCTTTAAATGCTATGATTTAAAAAAAAAAAAAAAACTGGCCTCCTTCCACCCCTTAATAGCCAGCCATCTCACACCTTATTTCCCCGTCGCCCAGGACAGCTCAATGAGTTGTTATGGAGGAAGGGGAAAAGTGTAATTATAGTCACCGGTAGTCACCGGTAAATATAATTATTTTACATAGCAAAGCAATATAGCTTTAAATGCAATGATTAAAAAAAAAAAAAAAAAAAAAACTGGCCTCCTTCCACCCCTTAATAGCCAGCCATCTCACACCTTATTTCCCCGTCGCCCTGGACAGCTCAATGAGTTGTTATGGAGGAAGGGGAAAAGTGTAACTATAGTCACCGGTAGTCACCGGTAAATATAATTATTTTACATAGCAAAGCAATATAGCTTTCAATGCTATGATTTAAAAAAACAAACCAAAAAAAAAAAACTGGCCTCCTTCCACCCCTTAATAGCCAGCCATCTCACACCTTATTTCCCCGTCGCCCAGGACAGCTCAATGAGTTGTTATGGAGGAGGGGGAAAAGTGTAACTATAGTCACCGGTAGTCACCGGTAAATATAATTATTTTACATAGCAAAGCAATATAGCTTTAAATGCTATGATTTATAAAAAAAAAAAAAAACTGGCCTCCTTCCACCCCTTAATAGCCAGCCATCTCACACCTTATTTCCCCGTCGCCCAGGACAGCTCAATGAGTTGTTATGGAGGAAGGGGAAAATTGTAATTATAGTCACCGGTAGTCACCGGTAAATATAACTAGAATATTTTTTCTCTTATGTACTATATACATAGCGTAACACTATACATATAGTATCATAAGGCTCTTATTGTCAGGGGCATGTAGTGTGCATGGTATTCCCAGGCACACCATAATGCCACACATAAAAGTCCCTACTGGGCACTTACCTCCCTTGCCTCATCCATCTTTATGGCCATCCTTTTGAACAGGAATATCTTCTGTGTTCTTCTGGGGTCCTGATCCTGGCTTGAGTCCTGACACGCTTATTTCTTGCTTGTCCAGGTCCTGCTTGCCCTTCCGGATCTTCTTATTTTGATGTTCTTCTTGGGGTTTAGGAAGACAGCTTGCTCTGATGATATTAAAGAGCCGGTGGATGGTTTGGGGTTTTCCAGCTGATGTTGGTAAATGAAAACCCCGTGAACAAGGCCTGGTGGTCTGCTGAGAGGGCTGAGTTGTTAGCCTCTGCTGCTTCCAGAATTTGAAGATTGAATGGTCTGGAGCCGCGCTGGATGTTACTTGGCTATAAGAGAAAAAGAAAACACAAGAAGGTGATTACATAAGAACAGTATATAGTAAAGTTCAGGAAAGCTAGAGGCTCTCTACATATGTCAACCAATGATCGGCAGATTTTGTCACTATCTGCTGATCATTTAACATGTATGGGGGCTTACAATCTCACCACTGACAAATCAGCGACCTTCACTGTTATTAGTAATCTGACGAATTTGGAAAAAGTGATTAAAGCTATGTGAAACTATTCATAAATGAGTCTGTATAAAACATCTCCTCTAATACTTACTGGCACAGGAACATGTGGGGGACACATTCTAAGGGCTTCCACCGAGTCCCAGTCAATACGCTGGAAAAACCTATGGGCTCTGATGTTACCATGGACTCCGAGGCGCCTGGCAGGATCTTCCCGGAGGAGCTACAAAAGAAGAAAAAAAAATGTTTATATTTATATAACAGCTTCATAAATAAAATTTAACTAAAATAAATAAATATTATATATATTTATGAAAAAAAAAAGCCTAATATTAGTGTTTTTTTTCTGACATCTTCAATAATACATGACAGGTAATATATACCATCACGTCACCCCTACAAGTGTTTACGTGTTATATTGAACACGTAAACACTTGACCTAACATGAGATTCCACTCCCACCAATGGAGCTGAATATAATAGTAAATTACCGCTAACATCACAATAAATCACACAATAATATAAAAGTAATACAACTTATATCATGTACTGACCTTTTTAATGATGTTCTTCGCCTCCTTGCTGGAAGCGTTGAATAGTCCTCGATGGTATTTGGACCTGCTGGTAATCATGATGTTCAAAATGATGCCAAATGCATACCAGTCTACCCCAGCATTGTACTCCTCCGCAGCCAGCATCTCAGGAGCCATGAAGCCTGGTGTCCCAGCGTATTCGGTGGCTGTCCGGTCTCCATAGATGTTCTCAAGTGCCAGACCGAAGTCGGCAATCTTTATATGGCCCGTCGCAGCCACCAAGATGTTAGAAGGCTTGAGATCTCTGTGAAGAAGACAAATGGATTCTTATCAGTGTCCGCTGTATAATTCTCAGTATTGCTGTGTATAGTTATAGGCATCACTGGTGGTGGAGGATTAGATGTATTTCTAGTTACCGGTGGATGATGCCCTTAGAATGCAGGTGTTGAATTCCACACACAAGTTCTGCGGCGTAGAATCTGGCCAAAAGAAAAGAGGAGAAAATAGTTTTTAGTGAATCAGAAACTCAGAAATATATATTGCCCAAAAGACTAGACAGGCAGGACTTATCAGGATTTTATATTTCTGGTTATTATATACAAGTATTTATATTATTATAATGGTCTAGAAGGGCAGTCGCACATATCGTATTGATTATAAGGCACCTGGACCTGCTCATCCTAAGTATAGGACATCAATGTTAAAGTAGTGGATAACCTCTTTAAGTTCCTTCTTGCCTATAGGGATACACAATTGCTACTATTACAATGTATATTCATATGGTGTTAAAGGATTATCCAGGATCAGAAAAACATGGTGTCTTTCTTTAAAAAATAACGCCACATGACTAATGTGAATGAGGATGAACTGCGATGCCTCACACAACCTGTGGACAGGTGCGGTGCTATTTTTGGAAATAAAAATTAGAGCTGTATTTTTCTAAGTGTTTCCCTAATAACATCCCTGTGAATGGGAGATATGAATTTACGTGAACGTTAGGGCTAACAATCGAATCAATCTAGTCAGTCTCATTTAGAAAATACATAGCTGTATGGCTTAGACTGTGAATACTGTACCGTGCACTGGGGATGTCAAGACACCCCTTCCTCATCAGGAGATGGTGGAATTCGCCACAGGTGACATACTCCATCCCAAGAAGCACAAGCTCCTGTCAGACAAGACGTAGAAATCAGTCGTATGATAAAGTCATTGTAGCAGTCATACATTTACTAACACTCAATAATCAGTGATTTCTTCTGCGATTTCTTCTGTGATTAATCTCTGTTCCACTTACTCGTGGAGATATAGTTGCATAATAATAGCAATAATGATACTTTCTTCTTTTACTATGTGTTTATTAGTTATTCTAAGTATATACATATAGAAGATATATCTACATATGTAGAATGTGATGTGCTAAATGTACAGCATTACTTTTCACTGTAATGTTGCCTTCTGCATTTCTCACCATTATGAAGTACTCATTAAGAATGACATCCATAGGGGTGGACAAATGACTTCAGATATTGGGAGCCAGTTGAACCACTCCAAGACTTTCCATAGACTTCAATAGAGAAACCCCAAAAGTTAACCGTCAGCATCATATTTCTAGGCACATTGCCTGGTTCCCAGGGTTTGTCCAGTGTTCCCACAGTAGGTGACAGCTACACATACAAGGAGCAGGACATGAAAATGTTTCCAATGCTGAAATGTTAACAAACACCAGATATAAACGTGGACATATCCTGTGCATATAGATGAGTGCACTTTATTCTTTATCCAATATTAATGAACAGGTCACAATTTTACCTTGGTCTGAAAGGCGAATGTGCCATGAAGAAGGAAGGGGCTGCCAGATGCAAGTTGTAACACACGCCGCTCCACCAACGCGCGCTCCTCTCCTTCAGCTAGCAGGTTCCTCTTTGTGATGACTTTTACAGCAAATTGCTGGCGGGTATATCTATCTTCCGCCAGCACCACCTAGAAAAAAATGGTCATTAGTTGATGATCTTCATTAAAGGTGTTGTCTGGCCTTGGGGTACAAGTCTGCAGACACTTTATGTGAGTGTAGACTCATGAGGATTCTCCAGTGATGGGAGCGGATGGTCATTTATCCGGCCTCACTCAATTCCCTTGTATTGAGCGAGCCTGTGTAAGGGGGTGTTGACTGGACCGTCGCATTCATACCCCTGAAGACACCAATCGTGTTGTATTGTAGTGTAAACGATGTCCTGCAGTTTTCAGTATATATGGTGTAATTACATAGTTACAGTATGTCATATTATGTGAATTGTAATATAGAGTGTGATATGGTCATATGTATAATGTATAGTGTACAGCATAGGATTGCGCAAGATAAGACATAGTTTAGGACTTAGGAGTTGACATAGGTAGGATGAGAATAGTGTAAGAAAGTGTTCATGTTTAGGACTAGCTCATAGTGGGAGGGAAAAGTGCCAGTTAAAGGAGACTGCTTCCTGTTTGTAGAGCGTTCGTGAGTGATATAAGATCAAATTCAAGGGCAGTTGGGGCTGATATCAAGAGTGACTACATATTGTTCTGGGTGATATGAGGCCTTACAAAAATTCACTGCAGACATTCCTGCAATGTCCGGAGATCAGGGCTCGATTCAGGTGCTATGGCAAGCACCTCACCCCTTTACATACAGAGGAAGATGGACGTGCAATTGTGTATGGGAAATGTAACAGATCTCGGGTGTATTGTGGAACTCAACTGGGAAATCCTGGGGCTGACAGGATCAGTGAACGTAGGGATAGTCCAGTTAGAACGTAAATAAATGCTGAAAATGTTCTGTACTATGGAAATAAGAAATGGAGAATGTTGTGCCCGATACTGTGTATTACAATCTGATGCAATTGAACTGTCGAGTAAACTTCTGTGTGTTGAAACGAACTGAGTGTTCCCTAATCTATGTGCGGCAGCTCCTTAAGTTGAAGACCTGGAGACAGCTGGGGCCTGTGGCCTACAAGTGAGTGTAACGCACCCTACACGCAACAGCACATTTGAACTGGCACACAATTTTTCTGTAAAGTGCCAGGGCGACATGGACAGCTGCACATGTCTCGTCGGCACATGACCACATGTATGCAAATTGCATACCTGCAGTTATGCTCCTGCCCATTCCTGGCACCGGCACTGGAGAACCTCAACAGCACACACACTGCACACTGTGAGGACTCACAAGTCTGTAGTCACATAGTTACTGCAGACTTGTACCCTAAGGCCGAACAACTCATTGAAATAAGTGTGGAGGGGAGCAGGAAAGTGACACCATTGCTATTTCTTTAATAATTATTTTATATTTCTACAGTTTCTTACTAGCTTACATACAGGAGATCTAATAGCTATAAACATGGGCACTAGGAAATAACCCCACTAGAATTACCCATTAAAGCTAGGAGGTTAAAGGATTACTTCAGTCTTAGCCATGCATGATTGAGACAGGAATAACTACAACTCCAGAGCTGGTTGGCATTATTCCTGTGTCAGCCATGAAAAGCTGAGATGAGAATCAATATAAACAGACTGTGTTGGGGTGCAGAGCTCAGCTGTACATAGATGCTGGCATCAAAGACCATGCTGCAAATGTATGCCTATCTATGCTAGGGTTATTTTGTGCAGCATATATACTTTATCACATTTGGCGTCTATTACACTTTATATGTGTGTAGGAATTATTTCCACCCAACATACCTTTTTCTAATAGCCTATTATGTATACATTACTTAATATTGCTGCATATTCTTTTGTTATGCACCATGGGGTTTGCCTGTGTTTTTAGCCTTATCTGATTTTCTCTTTTTTCATCAGATTTTATCATGTGTCTAAATTGTACTAATAAAATATATACCTTTTATGCTACCTTGGCTATTGCTCATAGTTTTTTGTATAGGTTATTTCAAGATCGATAAAGATTTAAGCAAAACAAAAGATCATTTTACCCTATGAAAGACCACTTTGCTTGTTTGTCGGGCGAACGTCAGCCTGTTTCTACTGGTTTCCGATAACTGCGCAGTGTGAATGCACCTTAATCTGCAGCACAGACCTGAGACTACATTTGCAGACACTTTGTCCTGATCCTAAACTCCTTTTCACTCCACAGCACCTCTGGTGTCAGGTTTTATGTTGCAGTGATGCCAGGAGTTAGGCTATGTGCCCACGATGCAGAAATGAAGCAGAAAATTTCTGCAGCATTTCTGCATCTCCCTGGCAGAAAAAACGCATGCAGATTGTACATGCAGATTGTGCATGCTTTTTTCCTGCAGAATACATGCGGATCCACATGCGGATTCACATGCGTTTCCGCATGCAGATTGACAAGCGCTTTCCAGGCGATAGCATCACTTGGAAAGTGCTTGACAACTAGGTCACACTGTATAAATCCATGCAAACAGCATGGATTTATACAGTGTGAAACGTAAAAATAAAATAAAATAAAGCTATACTCACCCCCGATGCCCCGGCGTGGCTGCAGCGCTCCTTCCTGTCTAGTTCCCGGCTGCCGGCATATCGTGAGACAGAGCGGTGAAGGGCCTGCGGTCACATGACTGTGACGTCACCGAAGGTCCTTCAGCGATGCCGGCATTCAGAGAGAAGCCTTCGGAAAGGTGAGTATTAACTTTATTTATTATTTTATTCTTTTTTTACAGGAACAATGGTACCCAGGTCTGGATGAGAGTCTTCTCTCCTCCAGAACTGGGTACCATCCGTACATAGAGACGCATAGAATTCACTTGTAGAAATGTACAGACGCGCATTCTATGCGTCTCAATGCAAGTCAATAGCGGGGCTTCCGCTGCGCTTCCGCAAAATTAAATGACATGCTGCAGATTTTTGTACGCAGCATAAACGCTGCGGAAAAATCCGCAGCATGTGCATAGAACATGCGGAATCCCCTTGGGGACCATGGGGTGCGGATTACCTAGTGTTTCACAAGCGTTTCCGCTGCGGAAATTCCGCATCATAAACGCTTGAAAAACGCTACGTGGGCACCCAGCCTTATAAGAATTGCAGAAAACACGAGAGGTGAATATATTGTGAAGAGTATGCTTTGGGATATTTGCTGGCTTCTCTGGTAATCAAGGAGCTCTCTCCTTTTCCCAGGAATGTCCTAAAAAATCAGAGAGTTGTCTGTAATAGTATTAGGAGGCTTGTCCTCAATTCGATTTTTGTCCTAACTTCAGGGAGTAGTATGATTAAAAAAATAAAACGATACTACCCTGATAAATCCTTTGCTATTCCAGAGCCTGGCACAGTAGTCCAAACCTGCACTTGTTTACCTTGCTGCAGACAATCACTGGTCTCATTGAGGATGTCTCTATTTATTGGACAAAACCATTGAGACGAGTCATTGGTTAGCAATCAGGAGAATGTATGAGACGTCACCACTGCTGACACGGAATTTTTTGAATTATTACTTTTTAACTGTGGACAATATCTTTAATAAATGTCATTCTCAGTACACACACATATATTTACTCATACTTATGTAGCTACGTACATGCAGATGTACAATGTAGTGCCTTGAAAAAGTATTCACATCCTGTGAACTTTTCCACATTTTTTCAAGTTACATGCAAAAACTTAAATGTATTTTATTGGAATTTTATGTGATATACCAACACAGAGTACAAGTATTTGTGAAGTGTAAAGGAAATGATACATGTTTATCTGAATATTTTAAAAATGTAAATCTGAAAATTGTGACGTGCATTTGTATTCAGCCCCTCTGAGTCAACACTTTGTAGGACCACCTTTTGCTGCAATTACTGCTGCAAGGTATTTTTCTACCAGCTTTGCACTATAGGTTGAAATTTTTGCCCACTCTTCTTTGCAAACTAGCTGTGAGATTGGATAGAGAGCGTTTGTGAACAACAATTTTTAAGCCTTGCCACAAATTCTCAATGAGATTTATGTCTGGACTTTAACTGGGCTATATAAACACACGAGTATGTTTTTATTTAAACCATCTTATTGTAGCTCTGGAAGTATGTTTAGAGTCGTTGTCCTGCGGGAAGGTGAACCTTCATCTCTGTTTCAAGTTTTTCCAGCCTCTAACAGGTTTTTCCTACAAGATTGTCTTGTATTTAGCTCCATCCATCTTCTAATCAACTCTGACGAGCGTCCCTGTTAAAGAAAAGCATCCTCACAGCATGATGATTCCACCACCATGTTTGACGGTGGGGATGGTGTTTTCAGGGTGATCTGCAGTGTTAGTTTTCCTCCACACTTAGTGTTTTTCATTTAGCAAAAAATTTAAATTATTGGTCTCATCTGACCAGAGCACATTCTTCCACATTCTATGTGGGTGACACAGCTAGCATGGATAAAGGTGGATGAAAGTGCTCTGGTCACATATTTGCATGTAGAGTTTCTACGGCAGCTGTCACTTCTGCATGATGTTGTCTATACAGGTGTCTGGCCCACACTTGCACAGCCAACAGGATCGTGCACCTGTATTGAAAAATAGATGTTGTTATCTGCTGGCCATCCAAGATTCCAAGGTGCAGGCATGTGGGGAAAACAGCAGCACCTGCAACTTCCTAGTGCAGAAGTTAGAGGCACCAGAAAAATACTTTAACCCACTGTAGACTATCAGAAAACACTATTACACATATATAGGTAGCAACACATTTGGAAACCGCCCTGCATCTGCCTTTGTCAGAAACACCTGAATTTGGGGATCTAAGATGGTTATTAACAGTGTTATTCTCTACTTCATTCATGATCTTATATTGTATAGCAAACAATATACAATCTGGGCTCGTAATGTTATAGGTTCTTACCTTTCCAAAACTCCCCCGGCCAAGCACTTGATGAAAATCTAGTCTCTTGATGTTGTCAGAGATTGTGCTGCCGGGGAGAGATGGCCGCACACCACTGTCTCCTAAAATGGCAAACAGAAATAAGACGAGAAATTAGAAAAAGAATTTACTGTCCATGTATAAAGTGTTGGTTATTTTGTAACCTTAGCAGAGAATTCAGTTTTGGTCAGCATTGGAGTATTCATCTTTGTAAACATATTGCTTTATGCTGTTAATTGAAAAACAGACTATAATTTACTATTCAGTTTAGCACAAAGGGTTAATTATGTTATTACAAAATGGAGAATCAGTATCATTTATGTGCGGAATAATACTGGTAGCACAGTGATTGTCCTATATTAAGTGTACTGCCTTAGAAAACAATTACAGCTCAACGCTAATATTGTCCTGCAACAGTGTTAAAGGGCCCCTTCCCCTGGGACTGAGAAGTGGGTATACGTTTCGCATGTATAGGCACTCTACCTGAAGCCCTCCATTAGCTCCCCGATGCCTCCTCTGCTGGGATAGGCGTTCCTTTCCTCCTGCTTCCAAGATGACGGTCATAGCAGCATGGAGTACACTGGTAAATCTAAACCTCACCTCTCCTGCCTTTCCTTTCCCATCCCACAGCACAGAAAAGACAGGGAAGATGTGGTTTAGACTTACCAAACTGGTGGCCATCTTGGAGGTAGTAGGAACAGAACACAGATCTAAGCAATGGAGGTAGCGGGAGGCAAAAGAAGGGCGTCAGGAAGGATGACTGTATATTTACAAAGTGTAGTAACTTTTCAGTCTCAGGGTATAAGGTTGCTTTAATATACATTTTTTCCTATACTCAGTCACTAAGTTGCAAAGAGGGGAATTTATTAAATATACATAAAAAAACAAATACATTTTAATCAGATTGATTCTTCCTTGTTCCTCCATATTTTTGCCATTCTGCTAAAACGACTCAACACCGGTATGACATTCACTTCTATATAGTCCACCATCTTATGTGATATATTTAATGCCAAATATTTCAAACTGTTGCCCTCTTGGATAATAAGTATATCACCATCTGTAATTTGGAAATTCTTGTCCAATAATGATATCTGACTTATTCCAATTAATCTTCAATCCAGAAAAAATACCAAATCCATTCACCAATGAAATATCTGTCCTTAGATCTTCCTTTACATTTATTAAAATAATAACAAATCACCTGTGTACATCGCTAATATTTCCTCCTGAGTCCAAAACTGAGAACCCCTTATTCCTTTACAACCTTAGGCTGTGTGCCCACAATGCGTTTTTAATGCGTTTCCGCAGCGTTTTTATAGCTGCTGAAACGCATTAAAAACGCATGGTAGAAGGGCAGCAATGTTCCCCAATGATAATCCGCATGTGCTGTGCACATGCTGCGAAAATTTCCGCTGCGGAAAAAAACGCAGCGCTACCAATTATTTTGCAGAAGTGCTGCGTCTTCGCTGCCATTGACTTGCTTTAGATCACATGGATTACGCATCACTGTATATGTAGATGCGTAATCCACGCGTTCCAATGTGCAGATGGTACCCGGGTGTAGATGAGAGGAGAGTCTCCTCCACACCCAGGTACCATTAAAAAATCTGTAAAAAAAGAATAAAATAAAAAATAACTGTCTACTTACCTTCTGTCGGCCCGCGCTGCGCTCCTACTTGCTTCCCGGCACTTTGCAATGAATTGAAGGACCTGCGCTGACGTCAGAGTCATGTGACGGGTCACGCGATGCTGACGTCGGCAGGTCTTTCAATTCACTGTTGCCGGCAAGGGAGAACGGAGTGTAAAGCAGGACACCGGGGGCCATCGGAGGGTAAGTATACATATTTTTTTTTATTTTTACCACTCTCTCGGGTCACACTATATAAATCCATGCAGTTTGCATGAATTTATATAGTGTGACCTAGTTGTCACAAGCACTTTCCAAGTGATGCTAATCGCTTGGAAAGCGCTTGTCAATCCGCATGCGGAAATGTCAGTGAATAAAGCTCCATTTCCGCATGTCCCTGGCAGGAAAACGCATGTACAATCCGCATGTACAATCCGCATGTACAATCCGCATGTACAATCCACATGTACAATCCGCATGCGTTTTTTTCTGCCAGGGAGATGCAGAAACGCTCAGGAAAAAATCCTGAGCATTTCTGCATTGTGGGCACATAGCCTTATATATGGTCAATAAGTAGGGCAAAGAGCAGCTTGGATTAGGAAATCCATGTCTTGTGCCCATAAAAAGGACAAAAAGCTGGGACATAACCCCATGCACCTACTACTTTAGGAGGGCACCATCTAATAACTGGGATCTACCTGCCACATGTCATACAACATCATACGAATTTCAAAAAGAAAAGAAGACATGCACCTAAGCGGTGATCACCTGAAGAAATAATCACGGAATATTTGAATATAAATTACATCAATTTATTACAGTATCTCCTGACACATATATAAGAATACGCACAAAAAAAATTATTTTAAAACACCATTAAAAATAGTGGAGGAATCCACTGCTTGAGGAACCCACTACTTTAGAGACCTTCCCATATTATAATGACAGAAAATACAATAAAGTGCAGTCAAATAGATGAACTCTAACAGGCTGTATAGAATATCTATGATGGTCAATATTGCACAAGCCCAAAGTATTCTATATAAATAGAGAATACACAAAAAACAATATGTATATAAAGTGCAACAACAGGTATCTGTGTGAAAATCAATATGGTGTCCCTGTATACAGGGTAATAGGTCTATAGAACAGTATAATTGTAAACTGGCGATTGCCAATAGACCCTTTCACCTCACACTGGAGATGACTACTCCATAACCACTCCATCACATACACTCAATTGTGGCCACCCGTGCTGCCCCAGCAAAAAATAATAGTAGAGCCAATTAAACAATATGATCATAGAAAGCAAATACTCAATCAAATCAGCCTGTAAATGGGAAGGTGCAAATGGGACCTCAGTGCCCAGTGCGTGTCGCCACACACGGTGGCTTCATCAGGGGCATTTAAAGTACATATCCTCGTGTCCCGGTATATATGTAGCCTAGAATCAAAATAATTACCGAGAAAATGTTTAATTTACCTGGAGAGTGCAGTTTATGAAGTCCGAATAAACCCACCTTGGACATTTTTAAAGAAACTGACTCCTGTGACTATCTTAAAAGTGGCTGAGTGAGTACCAACCCAGTTACAATTAGTGGAGAATGTGGGCAAGATTCCAGGAAAACATGTACCTGCCACAGAGATCGATGGATGTCCTGGGTAAAGGCCGCCAGCCAGCCAGAGATGTCCGGCACCATGAAAGAGCCACTCAAACACCTGCTGCAAAGCCAACAACAGCAGCACCGGCAGCACTTGCAGAGCCAGCAGAGCCTGCAACAGCAGCACCGGGAGCAGCAACAGATGCAGCAAGAGACTAATAAACTTCTGATGCAGCAGATTCAGCAGCAACAACGGCAGATGGAACTTCTAGCGGGGAAAGTTCGCAGCAGAGAGGCCGTCCCTCCCTCAACTCCAGGTAATGATTCACACGTCAGGAAGACGGTAAGAAGAGCATTGCAAAAGATTACTCCGGGTGATGACGTCGAGGTCCTAACGTTCTTTGGGAGGGTGGCGGAGCGGGAGAGATTGCCTCCAGAGCAGTGGGCGGAGGTGCTGGTGCCATATTTAATGGGCCAGCCTCAGAAAGCCCATTATGACTTGTTTGGCCCTGCAGGACGCAAAGGAGTGCGCCAAATTAAAAACAGAAATTTTGGCGCGCTTGGGAGTGACTCTGACTGTTAGGGTGCAACGGGTGCACCAACTGGGCCTATTGCAGTGACAAACCTCCCAGGTCCCAAATGTTCGACCTCCTACACTTGGTTCAAAGTGGTTGTAACCTCAATCTTCCTCCCCAGTACAGATGGTGGAAAAGGTCATCATGGACAGGTTCATCCACTCCCTTCCAAAGTCGGTGCAAGCCTGGGTTGCCCAGGGAGATCCCCGTAAAAGCTGCTGAGTGAGTATCAACCCCCTTAAAGGAGTTTATACAAAATTTCTCCATTGCCAAAAACCATATCAATAGGGAATCAGGATTGCTAAGTCTTAGAGTAACATGAATCCTGATAATCCTTGGGATTAATAAGCCTCTTCCCCAAAAAATTCTTCCAGAGGATTGGAAAAGATGTTGTATCACTAGACTTTGACGCACGTCTACATGATTTTCTATTACAGGTAAAGTCAATTACAGTATTAAAATCTCCTACAATCAAAATCGGATATTGCAAGTTTTCACTTTCTTCATAGTGAAGCTCAGATTTATATGGGAGAGGAATACAGGTGTTTGCAATTTCAAACCTTATGTTGTTAATTTTACATTTCAACAGTTTATATATATATATATATATATATATATATATATATATATATTATATATATATATATCTTACTTCTACCCTGTGTAATACATACTTATATTTACACCCCTTTGAACAAGGATAAAGACCCTCGTGAGTAGATATTATGTACAGCATGATATACATGTACTTGACAACCCACTTTTAGCTACTTTCTTGAATCACTATCTGAATGTGTCTTTTGAAGACATATCAGAGACATCAGATCTCTTCTCATCCAAGCAAAGAAATACCATTTCAACTTATCTTAAACCCTTCTAACATTAAATTAGATAACTTTCACCATATTAAAATAATAATTAAGTTAAAATATCCCTCCTCTTCTGATACCTCCCCCACTCCACCTTCCACTTCACCCCTTCAAACCATCTCCCACTCTTAGCTCCCCAACTACACGTTAGGCCGGGTCACACAAGTGTTGATTCTCTCATGTGAGAGAATTGGATCATTTATGCTAATGACACTAGGCTCAAGCTCTGACCAGAGTTTGAGCCGAGTGTCAGTTTACTGGGATCCGTTTCTCTTGTTTGAGACAATCATATTACAGGTGCGGAGAAGATGGAGAACTTCGTTTCTCCAACTTTTCCATCGTCTGTGTCTGCATAAATCAAACTGCACTGGGATGAAATCCAAGTCTGGGCCAAGGTTTTACACGCACCCATTGACTTGTATGGGTGCATGTGATCCGATTTGCTGAGCCACTCTCAGCGTGCTGCAATTGTTTTCCCATGCCGAATCGTCATGAGCAAAAACATTTCAGATCTGCACTGCCCCATAGTATAATATTGGGCTGAGTGCTGTCTGATAAAACATCAGAGAGCACTCTACTATGTCATACAGCAGTGTGAACGAGTTCTTAGAGAACTCCTCAACCAGACATCCACCCACCCTCCAACTAACCTGCCTTAAATAAATGAATCTTCCATAATCAATTGTAAGGGAGAATATCTCTCTATTTACATCTCAAAAACCCTTAGATTAGCCACTGACACAGAATTTAAGAAAACAAATAGTAAGATATTGTATGGTAATTCAATAGTGTATTAAATAATGTTTAAGTGCATTTATAAAATGACCCTAAAAATTCTTTATTAGATGTAGATATTTGAGTCTTAAAAGAAGTAGTAATAAGATCTTATTAATACGTATTTTGTCTCAAACTCTGTTTGCAGTTATGAGGAAATGGAAGGTAAAAGAACAACCTGAATTAAATTAATTGATAAGCGAAAAAAGAGAAAGTGGTCTACGATAATAAAAATCAGACAACTGTTTATGAGCATATCTGGGAAGAATGGACAGGTGTAGAGCAATGCTAGTTATGGGGTGAAGGGTTTTCCTTGTATCCTCCCCTTCAGTTTGGGGGTGCAGGTGGGGTTTGTTTTGATTCAAGGGAGGAGGGATGATGGAATAATATGGAAGGGTTAATATTTGTTCCATTTTGTTTTTCTTAAACAGATGATTGAAGCGTATGGATATTTATTGTATATGAGAGAATATAAATAAATGTTATATGTGAAGTACTATAACTGCATTAAAATAAATGAGATTATTGCAACATATTACTATTTAATAAACTATTTGTAATCTTTAAGAAAAAAAAATAGCAAGGAGGGGAATTTTATATGCATTTGTTGGAAATGTGTTTTTTGAGTATAAATGGTGCAAGATAAAAGATCTTCACCCTGAGGTTTCTGCCCCCATAATCAGTGCAGGAGAGCAAATGCTATGCAAAACCATGAATCTGCAACAACAGTAGTGGATTTTCTGTTTCCCATTTTGCTACAATGAATAATAATGGTACATACCCTCAAAAATGGTACTTACCACACTAAAGAAATAGAGGCTACATACACATGCATCTCACTAAATTAGAATATTATCAAAAAGTTTATTTATTTCAGTTATTCAATACAAAAAGTGAAACTCACATATTATATAGAGTCATTACAAGCAGAGTGATCTATTTCAAGTGTTTATTTCTGTTAATGTAGATGATTATGGCTAACAGCCAATGAAAACACAAGCGTCATTATCTCAGTAAATTAGAATACTTTATAACAACAGCTTGAAAAATGTTTTTAAAATCTGAAATGTTGGCCTACTGAAATGTATGTTCAGTAAATGCACTCAATACTTGGTCGGGCTCCTCGTGCATCAATTACTGCATCAATGCGGCAATGTGGCATGGAGGCGATCAGCCTGTGGCACTGCTGAGGTGTTATGGAAGCCCAGGTTGCTTTGATAGCAGCCTTCAGCTCGTCTGCATTGTTGGGTCTGGTGTCTCTCATCTTCCTCTAGACAATACCCCATAGATTCTCTATAATAGATTCTCTATGGGGTTAAGGTCAGGCGAGTTTACTGGCCAATCAAGCACAGTGATACTGTTGGTTTTAAACCAGGTATTGGTACTTTTAGCAGTGTGGACAGGTGCCAAGTCCTGCTGGAGAATGAAATTTCCATCTCCAAAAAGCTTGTTAGCAGAGGGAAGCATGAAGTGCTCTAAAATTTCCTGGTAGACGGCTGCGCTGACTTTGGCCTGGAAAAAACACAATGGACCTACACCAGCAGATGACATGACTCCCCAAACCATCACTGATTGTGGAAACTTCACACTAGACCTCAAGCAGCTTGGATTGTGGCCTCTCCACTCTTCCTCCAGACTCTGGGACCTTGATTTCCAAATGAAAATTGGAACTCTGGGACCTTGTGGGGTGTGTCAATGACTGCCTTCTGGACATCTGTCAAGTCAGAAGTCTTCCCCATGATTGTGGAGCCTACTGAAACAGACTAAGGGACTTTTTAAATGCTTAGGAAGCCTTTGGAGGTGTTTTTTGTTAATTATTCTAATTTACTGAGACAATGACTTTTGTGTTTTCATTGGCTGTAAGCCATAGTCATCAACATTAACAGAAATAAACACTTGAAATAGAAAGGGTGCTTCTACTCAATACTGAGCCAAGGGTCTGAATTCTTATAACCATGTGATATTTCAGGGTTTTTTTTTAATAAATTTGCAAAAATTTCTACATTTCTGTTTTTTTTCAGTCAAGATGGGATGCAGAGTGTACGTTAATGAGAAAAAAAATGAACTTTTTAGAATTTACCAAATGGCTGCAATGAAACAAAGAGTGAAAAATTTAAAGGGGTCTGAATACTTTCTGTACCCACTGTATGCCCACATACTGTCCCTCTCCAAAATATTCCCCTGTACATTGCCCGATTGAATGAAGGAACCCCCACCACAATTGTGCCCCCTTTGACAATTGTCAACCTCATTATGTGCCCTCACTGTAACATTAGCCCCTTCCTTCCTCATCCACAATGATATAATTAATTTAATCTTTGGCTCCTTGACTTACTATTGGCTGTGCCATCTCTTCTCCTCTGAGGTGTTTGGGTGCCGACAATAGTGTGATGACGTCAGCAGCGTGCCGAGCAGCAGCATGTCGAGGCTGGGACTGACGAGCGCTGTTTTACCCTAGTCCCGATGACAGTGTTCAAATATGTTTGCGTCTGAAACATTTGAATATAAGAAGAAGGGAGCTCCATATCCTGGACGGCTCCATGGGCTGCAGCAAAACTTTGGTGGGCTGCATGCGGTACATGAGCTGTTTGTTGTGCAGGTCTGTTCTAAAACAACACTACATTGTATAACACCTGCACCAGATTGTGCAGTTACCTCAGCCCCGAGCCTACCGGCAGTCACAGTCGGACTCCCTATAGAGAAGGTAGAGAGGATTTATTACCATCTCTGGCTTTTCAATTACTGTGATAGATGTTAGAAATGCATTGGGGAAATATTGGCCCATTTTGAAGCAAGACCTAGTCCTTTCCAAATGTACTACACCAGTCCCTTCCACCACCTATAGAAGGGCGATGAACCTGAGGGACTTGCTGGTACATAGTTACCATAAAGATCCGGGACCAGAGAAAGCCTTCAGCTCAAAAGGCCCCAGATGGGGCTTCTATCCATGCAAGAACTGTGCGGCCTGTGTAAATCTGGTGCGGTGTACATCCTTCCCATCAAGTGATGGTCATAAGGAGTTTCAAATCACACAGCATACATCTTGCAATACAGAAGGCGTAATCAACCACGCCTTGTGTCCATGTGGCCTCATCTATGTGGGTCTTACTTTTCGCCAACTGAGAGTGCGTGTGAGGGAGCACGTGCAAGATATTAAGAATGCATCAGAATCTCTTGCCGATACTGTATTGAAGCCTATCCCAAGGCATTTCAAGTTAAAACATGGGTGTGATGCTAGCCTCCTCCAAATTCGGGGTATTGACAGGATATTAATTGACTAGGGGGGGGGATTGGAGAAAGACCGTTGGTGGATTATGAAAATTGATTGCATATGCCCCAAAGGCCTCAACGAGGTCCTCAGTTTTGTCCCTTTCTTGTAATGTGCTATTGTGTTTAGGTTTTACTTATGTTTTATGCTGTTTATAACTTCTCACTTTTTTATTTACATGCAGGGTATCCAGTATTTTTGTACACTCTACTGTGAGACAGATGCTGGACCACCACTCACTTGGAGGATCTTCTTCTCCCTTCCCTCCCTCCCTTTTTCTGCCCCCCTCGGGGACCGGGTGCCTGATCGTCCTTGCGGGCCAGCGCTCCACGCGTCTCCCTTTTTATGGATATGTACTCACCTTTCAGCAGCATCCCGCCCTGCTGCTCTCTCTTTTTCGGACCTGTCTATTTCCTGTGCGGTGTGCCACTAATTGATTCCATCCGCTATAAGCATTTTTTATAAAACATTTTACTCACTATTGTTATTCATCGGCTTTTACTCTTTGTTTATTGTTGCTTTAAATCTGTGATTTTGGATGCACAAAAAAGGGCACTTTAAGATGCACTTCCTGTGTCACACTGACACGTCAGTATTCCTATCACTTGTATATTTTTTATTTTATTTTTTCGATTCCTCTTGCCCATTGTGGCTTATAATTTTCTGATTTTTTTATTGTACATTTTCCATTATACTGATGTCAGTAGCTATGTTACTATATAACACATGTCTATGCTCACTCGTATGTGAAGGGCACACATACATTTGTATTGTGACATTAACTATCTCTTCATACTATTGTTATTTATTATATTTATTTTACCTGTGATTGGTCTCACTTGTAGTGATGGGCGAGCGTGGTTTGTTAACCCTTTCGGCGAGCATGCTCGGGTGCTCGCCCAGTATCTTCAGCGTGCTGAGGTGTTATGTTTGAGTTATTGTGTGTGCATGATTTGCGACTGACAGCTTTAATACATGTGAGGAAAGCCTAACAAACAGGCATTCCTCACATGTGTTAAAGCTGTCAAACAGTCGCAAATCATGCACACACAGTGACTCAAACATGATATTCAAGTACACTGAAGATGCTCGGAAAACACCCGAGCATGCTCATAAATCTCGAGTAACGAACGTGCTCGCTCATCACTACTCACTAGTGTAACACTTTCACGTAACATATGTGGTTTTTCACGTTGCTGTGATTCTGGTTGCCATTGGATGCATCCGACATCTGCACCACATGGGCTTGGTCACGAAATAATAATAAAAAATATTCACACAATTCGTGCACTCTCTGTTTATTATTGTTTCCATGTTTTCATTCACTTGTCACATCTTCATTTTTTCTTCCTTTTCCCTTTCCCTTCCCTCCCCTCTTTTTTACCACCATTAGTTTTGCACATTTATGCACAATTTATAACTTTGTTCTGTTGATACTCATGGTATTCCCATATTCTCTGTACCATATTGAGTACATATTATATGATATTGTCTCATGACTCTCTCTATATATACTCCTTTATATTTAATAATGATACTTTGGGTATTACTTGGTGGACATTATACTTTATACACATATGTTGTATATAATTCTCACAATATGATGTCTATATTTTCCTGATTGTGTGTTTTCATATATTATTTTCCCTCTTTTATCTACATCTTTGTATCTTTGTGTATTTATATATATATATATATATATATATATATATATATATATATATATATATATATACATATATAGTGGTCCAAAAGTAGGTGGACAGAAAATAATAACATTTATTTTGATTTATATATAAAATTATATTTACTAACACAAGCATAACATTGACAATTACATTTTATTCTGAACAATAACACAAAAGCCCTTAAATGTTATCAATGCAGGGGCTCAAACTGTTTTCCATTACAATTTGCACAGCTTTGAAGTCGCCTCTTGCGCTTCAACAAACTTTTTTGCACAAGTCTCTTTGGGTATTAATTTCTTGAAGTGCATCTCTTATGTCATTTTTCAAGTCACTGACACTTTTTGGTTTTCGACTATAAATTTTGTCCTTGAGTACTCCCCAAAAGAAAAAATCCATTGGGGTCAAGTCTGGTGAACGTACCGGCCAATCAAGTGGGCCTCTTCGGCCAATCCATTTATTAGGAAATGTTTCATCAGGATACTCGCGGATTACTCTTGAATAATGTGGAGGGGCCCCAACTTGTTGAAAATAGACTTTTTTTTTCAAAGAGTCTGTGAGGTATGAAAAGTGGAATCTGATTGGTTGCTAAGGGCAACTGAGCCAGTTTTACTTTACACCATGTTTGATAAATCCCCCCCTTCATAACCTTATTACACTTTCTGTCCACCTACTTTCGGACCACCCTGTATATATATATATATATATATATATATATATATATATATATATATATAATATAACCGGGGATGCATCCCTCTGTCTGAAGCCTCGATAGACTGCGCATGCGCGACGCACAGTCTGGCTTCAGACAGAATCATGCATCCAGCCGTTACAGGTAAGAGGAGGTGTATGGCGCCGGAGATCGCGGTATGCGTAGACACTGAACGCATACCGCGTTCTCCGGCGCCATACTTGCATACTTACCTGACCGGGAGGAGCGTTGCCACGGCACCTCTCTTCTGGCCGGAGACCGGGGGCAGGAGTGAGGCGTCGGATCGGCGCGTGCACATAGCGCTATCCTTTGCCATTTTACTGAAGACACATTTACAGTGTGTCTTCAGCAAAATGGCGCCGGACAGCGCAGTGCCCGGCGCTGCTCTCCTCCCCCGGCCTCCGGCAGAAGAGGACGCAGCAGCGCTGGAGCACAGAGAACAAAGGTGAGTATAACTCTTTATTTTTTTTTGTATGTGTGTACAGTGTGAAATGGATGAGGGGGCCACACATATCAGGATTGTGGGGTGAGGGGACCATGCATATACCAGGATTGTGGGGTGAGGGGTATCACGCATACCAGGATTGGGGATGAGGGAAGCCACGCATACCGGGATTGGGGATGAGGGGTGCCACGCATACCGGGATTGGGGATGAGGGGTGTCACGCATACCGGGATTCGGATGAGGGGCCATGCATACCAGGATAGGGATGAGGAGTGCCATGCATGCCAGGATAGGATGGTGCGGACAGGATGGGGGCAGCACAAATACCAGGAGGGGGGCAGCACATACCACACATACCAGCATGGGAGACCATATACCAATAAAAATGCTCGCCACCTGGGCATAGAACGGCTTCAATAGCTAGTATATATATATACATAGAAAGTCATGATTAACTTACACCAGGTATGGGCCGGTAATGTTCTCCGCAATTTCTTTCTCTCCCTCTAAGTATGTCTGCATCTCTTGGCATCCTGATGATTGTGCACATTCTGCCAGCCGGCAAGAAGCACCTGGTTGCCATGAATATGTGTCCCTATGACGCGGCACTTCGGGCCCTCCTTACTGACGTGTTAGCGGGAGGCGGGCACCTGCTGCGTTGGACACTGACTCCCTGGCTTCCGGCGCTGGCTTCCGCCACTGGAAGCGCCGCTGTACCCCCGCTACACGTGCCAAAATACTTTGGATATATATACCCCCTGCCTGTCACCCATACACAATCGCCCCCTGGAGAAGCAGGACTTGAAACGCGCGTCAGGGCTGCTTTCATGCCATCTACAGGTTGTAACTAGGCTGTACTCTCATTTTATGTGGGACCATAACTTTCTATATGTGTCACTGTGTATTACTCTCACTAGAAGATATACTTATGTTGTGACATCTGTGTCATAGGCATGATTCTTCTCCTTATTTGGATATTAGCAACTTGTACTGTATAACTAGTTCCTGCTGTGCACTCGTACTTTATATGCTTTACTTGTGATCTGGACTCTGATACATTCTTTTCCAGTTGCTCTATGTCTTATCCCTAATTTAATGTATCATTAACCTTTGTGCATGGGATGCAGTAAGTATGTTAATGAATCAATTGAACGTATTTATTGATTTTTCTCTGCCTCCCTTGGGACGAATCATGCCTTAATAACACTTGTTGATTATTCCTTCTTTATAGACACTTAACTGTATGTATATATATATATATATATATATAAAAAGTTATAGATATATATTTTTACATTATGAAATGGTATTCCTACTTATGGAGGGAATTGGATTGTAATGTATTCCCAATTAAACACCTGAGATTGGGAAGGAGGTGGAGACCTGTTGAGGGTTCCTCCTCTGACCTATTAATCTCACTCCATGGATGAACCTAGGAATAGGGAATTCCATGGAAGGGTGTTTGGGTTATGTAATAAATATTATCCCTCAGTTCATTGAGGCTGAGTGCCCACGTAGCGTTTTTCAAGCGTTTATGCTGCGGAATTTCCGCAGCATAAACGCTTGTTAAACGCTAGGTAATCCGCCCCCCATGGTCCCCAAGGGGATTCCGCATGTTCTATGCACATGCTGCGGATTTTTCCGCAGCGTTTATGCTGCGTACAAAAATCCGCAGCATGTCATTTAATTTTGCGGAAGCGCAGCGGAACTCCCGCCATTGACTTGCATTGAAATGCATAGAAACCGCGACTGTACATTTGTACAAGCGGATTCTATGCGTCTCTATGTGCGGATGGTACCCAGTTCTGGAGGAGAGGAGACTCTCCTCCAGACCTGGGTACCATTGTACCTGTAAAAAAAGAATAAAATAACAAATAAAGTTATATTCACCTGTCCGGCGTCTTCTCTCTGAATGCCGGCATCGCTTGAGGACCTGCGGTGACGTCACAGTCATGTGACCGCAGGCCCTTCACCGCTCTGTCTCGCGATATGCTGGCAGCCGGGAACCAGCCAGGAAGCAGCGCTGCAGCCACACCGGGGCCTCGGGGGTGAGTATAGCTTTATTTGTTTTAATTTTTACGGTTCACACTATATAAATCCATGCTGTTTGCTGTTTGCATGGATTTATACAGTGTGACCTAGTTGTCAAGCACTTTCCAAGTGATGCTAATCGCCTGGAAAGCGCTTGTCAATCTGCATGCGGAAACGCATGTGAATCCGCATGTGGATCCGCATGTATTCTGCAGGAAAAACGCATGCACAATCTGCATGTACAATCTGCATGCGTTTTTTCTGCCAGGGAGATGCAGAAATGCTGCAGAAATTTTCTGATTCATTTCTGCATCGTGGGCACATAGCCTTATGGACACAGGAATCACTATTTGAATACTGTCATTGCAATGCAAATATATTGGGAAACTGCTAACAGAATGTTGTCCCTAATAATGAGAAATAGTGCGCTTTTATTATAAATAGGGGATAAGAGAAATCATTAAAGCACATACGTTGTTTACATTTGAAGAAAAGCTTTTGGTGGGGCTTGCCAATTTAAAAGATGGCGATCGTAGCATTAGAAGTGTAATGCGCATGCCCGGTGACGTCACGAAGCGGGCGGACCAGGTTTGCCCCGATCATGTGACGAGATAATGGGGATTTCCTGGGAGACATGCGCAGATGGGATTTTGAGACGCCGAGGACAGCGTGGAGGAAGTAAGAAACGTGGTCATGCATGATTGCTGCAGTGTGAGTCGCAACCTCAAATATATTATGATTTATAATGTACACCTGGCACTGATAAATACTAATCAAAGCACTTATCACTTTATGAGAGTTATGGATACTGTAATTGATGATAATAATATATCTGTCTAAAATTTTATCACTATGTATGTAACTGAATAATATTTTGTGATAGGCACTACTGCACTTTTCTTATGTAATCATGGTTTTGTATAAATTAATTATAATTATGGAATCACTGTTTGTAACTATATATATTGCACTATATGCACTTGAACTCTGCTTGAGAAAGATTCTGTGAACCGAAACGTTGCCTTTGGGCTCATTAAAGTCCATTTTTCTATAATATTTTTGGAGTGCTGCCTCTTGATATTCTTTCTTTCTATATATATATATATATATATATATATATATATATATATATATATATATATATATATACATAAATGTATACACAGGGTGGGCCATTTATATGGATTCACCTAAATTAAATGGGAATGGTTGGTGACATCAACTTCCTGTTTGTGGCACATTAGTATATGGGAGGGGGAAAACGTTTCCAGATGGATGGTGACCATGGTGGCCATTTTGAAGTCGGCCATTTTGAATCTAACTTTATTTTTTTCAATGGGAAGAGGGTCATGTGACACATCAAACTTATTGACAATTTCATAAGAAAAACAATGGTGTGCTTGGTTTTAACGTAACTTTATTCTTTCATGAGTTTTTTACAAGTTTATGACCACTTATAAAATGTGTTCAAAGTGCTGCCCATTGTGTTGGATTGTCAATGCAACCCTCTTCTCCCACTCTTGACACACTGATAGCAACAACGCAGAAGAAATGCTAGCACAGGCTTCCAGTATCCGTTGTTTCAGATGTTGCACATCTCATATCTTCACAGCATAGACAATTGCCTTCAGATGACCCCAAAGATAAAAGTCTAAGGGAGTCAGATCGGGAGACCTTGGTGGCCATTCAACTAGCCCACGACGACCAATCCACTTTCCAGGAAACAGTTCATGTAGGAATGCTCTGATCTGACACCCATAATGTGATCGTGCACCATCTTGTTGGAAAAACTCAGGGAACGTGCCATCTTCAGTGCATAAAGAGGGCAACACATCAACATGTAGCAGTTTCAGATATCCAGTGGCATTGAGGTTTCCATTGATGAAGAATGGCCCCACTATCTTTGTACTCCATATACCACACCATACCATAAAGATACGAGATGTGCAGCAACTGAAACAATGGATACTGGAAGCCTGTGCTAGCATTTCTTCTGCGGCATTGCTGTCAGTGTGTCAAGAGTGGGAGAAAAGGGTTGCATTGACAATCCAACACAATGGGCAGCACTTTGAACACATTTTATAAGTGATCATAAACTTGTAAAAAACTCATGAAAGAATAAAGTTACGTTAAAACCAAGCACACTATTGTTTTTCTTATGAAGTTCTCAATAAGTTTGATGTTTCACATTACCCTCTTCCCATTGAAAAAAATAAAGTTGGACCCAAAATGGCCGACTTCTAAATGGCCGCCATGGTCAACACCCATCTGGAAAAGTTTTCCCCCTCCCATATACTAATGGGCCACAAACAGGAAGTTGATATCACTTAGGTGTATCCATATAAATGGCCCACCCTATATATATATATATATATATATATATATATATATATATACAGTGCTGGCCAAAAGTATTGGCACCCCTGCAATTCTGTCAGATAATACTCAGTTTCTTCCTGAAAATGATTGCAATCACAAATTCTTTGGTATTATTCTCTTCATTTAATTTGTCTTCAATGAAAAAAACACAAAAAGAATTGCCCTAAAGCCAAATTGTATATAATTCCACACCAAACCTAAAAAAGGGGGTGGACAAAAGTATTGGCACCCTTTGAAAAATCATGTGATGCTTCTCTAATTCGTGTAATTAACAGCACCTGTAACTTACCTGTGGCACCTAACAGGTGTTGGCAATAACTAAATCACACTTGCAGCCAGTTAACATGGATTAAAGTTGACTCAACCTCTGTCCTGTGTCCTTGTGTGTACCACATTGAGCATGGAGAAAAGAAAGAAGACCAAAGAACTCTCTGAGGACTTGAGAAACCAAATTGTGAGGAAGCATGAGCAATCTCAAGGCTACAAGTCCATCTCCAAAGACCTGAATGTTCCTGTGTCTTCCGTGCATAGTGTCATCAAGAAGTTTAAAACCCATGGCACTGTGGCTAACTTCCCTAGATGTGGACGGAAAAGAAAAATTGACGAGAGATTTCAACGCAAGATTGTGCGGATGGTGGATAAAGAACCTCGACTAACATCCAAACAAGTTCAAGCTGCCCTGCAGTCCGAGGGTGCAACAGTGTCAACCCGTACTATCCGTCGACATCTGAATGAAAAAGGACTGTATGGTAGGATACCCAGGAAGACCCCGCTTCTTACCCCGAGACATAAAAAAGCCAGGCTGGAGTTTGCCAAAACTTACCTGAGAAAGCCTAAAACGTTTTGGAAGAATGTTCTCTGGTCAGATGAGACAAAAGTAGAGCTTTTTGGGAAAAACCATCAACATAGAGTGTACAGGAAAAAAAAAGAGGCATTCAAAGAAAAGAACACTGTCCCTACAGTCAAACATGGCGGAGGTTCCCTGATGTTTTGGGGTCGCTTTGCTGCCTCTGGCACTGGACTGCTTGACCGTGTGCATGGCATTATGAAGTCTGAAGACTACCAACAAATTTTGCAGCATAATGTAGGGCCCAGTGTGAGAAAGCTGGGTCTCCCTCAGAGGTCATGGGTCTTCCAGCAGGACAATGACCCAAAACACACTTCCAAAAGCACTATAAAATGGTTTGAGAGAAAACACTGGAGACTTCTATGGTGGCCAGCAATGAGTCCAGACCTGAATCCCATAGAACACCTGTGGAGAGATCTCAAAATGGCAGTTTGGAGAAGACACCCTTCAAATATTAGGGACCTGGAGCAGTTTGCCAAAGAAGAATGGTCTACAATTCCAGCAGAGCATTGTAAGAAACTCATTGATGGTTACCAGAAGCGGTTGTTCGCAGTTATTTTGGCTAAAGGTTGTGCAACCAAGTATTAGGCTGAGGGTGCCAATACTTTTGTCCGGCCCTTTTTTGGAGTTTTGTGTAAAATGATCAATGATTTGATTTTTGCTTCATTCTCTTTTGTGTTTTTCCTTGCAAGCAAATTAAATGAAGAGAATAATACCAAAGAATTTGTGATTGCAATCATTTTCAGGAAGAAACTGAGTATTATCTGACAGAATTGCAGGGGTGCCAATACTTTTGGCCAGCACTGTATATATACATATATATATATATACATATATATACAGTAGATATATTGTCTCTTGCCTTACATTGGTTTATTCCTGTGGTTCCGTGGCACTTTGTTGTCACCTCTTTCCCTTGGATTTTTTATCTCTTTTGATTATGTCTGATTTTACTTACATTTTTGCAATAAAAATGTAACTTTTATTGGATTTGCTCCTGTTTCCATTTTTCTCTTTTTGGGTTATATAGTTATGGAAGAGCATTTAGAGGGACCGACTCTTTTCTTTTTGGATACTCCCTATAGAGAAGGTAGAGAGGATTTATTACCGTCTCTGCCTTTTCAATTACTGTGTACACAGCTCTGAACAAGTGCTGTGTATTCAGTATGGTAAGCGCAGATAGCACTTCCTGCTCCAGACCCAGAGATCATGTGATGGCCGGGTGTAGAGAAAGAGCAAGAGCTTCTGGGTCCTAGGAGACCCAGTCAACCCTGCTATATAGGCAGTAGGTTGAATGTCCCCTGTAACTAGGATCAATATACCAGCAGATGTGTTTGGGACACAGGTTTATTAACAATTACTATTATATAAGTATGGCAGGTTCTCCTCCTGCACTTGTTAGTTCAGCTTTCCTCACATACTGCACAGCTCTCCAGTCCATACAATGGTCACTGATGGAGGAGCATGTAACCAGACCACTCCATCAGCCTTGTCCTATTGAGAACCTCCCATGAGAAAGATGCTTTTATAGTGAAGTAGACTGACGGACAGGTCTGGTCACTGCTCCTCCACCAGCAGCCATATTATAGACTAGAGAGCTGGGCAGTCTGTAAGGAAAGCTGCAGTAACAAGAGCAGGAGGAGAATCTGACATACCTACAGTATATCATAGTAAATGCCACAAAATCATGTCCCCAACACATCTGTTAAAGTAAAGATAAAATGGTCAACCTCATTAACTAATTCTGCAGCCAGCAATAGACAGCGCAACACAAAGACTATAGGAGGCAAACGACTCAATTTTATTTTAATGAAACCATATTGCAATTTTTTTTATCCATTCAAGCAAGAAAAAAATCAAATGTTTCAAAAGTTAAGACAACACCTGTGTAAAATCATTGAAATAAAGAGCAAAAAAAACAGGAAAAAATAAATAAAAAAACAATGACTATCCAAATTGCATTTACAAGCCCCATCCCTAACAAAAAACCATGTAACTAATATATAAAAATAACACAAGCACAGAAATCCTTTATTTACTACAGATATTACCAGAAAAAAAATAAAATAATATTAAAATATTGTAAAATTTAGACTCGATGTTTCACAAAAAAATATTTAAATATCCAAACATTACAATTTTTTACAGTTTTTTAAACCATATGTATGAAAATAAGAAAAAAATGTGCCTTGGCAAGAATGGGGAAAAATGGCCTGATCATGTAGGGGTTTAACAAAGTACTGAATATATACATATATATAAATGGACTGGGGAACAGTTCTACAACCCTCCAGCTTCAGATCTTGCTCATGTATCACATCCTCCACCTGTCAGATTTAAAAGATGTGTAACTTGTGTAAAGTGACAACATTGCCCTGATCTGTAAGTGTGGGCATGAGAAGCTACATGTCATGGTGCTCCCTGTGGTAAGCTGATGTATAGTATTACCTGTGCCCTTGGTGGTCTTCTGCCCTTCTTCTTCTTTCTTGATTGAAGAGCTTTCATGTGATGAGCCAAAGATTTGTCTTCTCCTCTTGGCTCCACTTCTTCTAGCTAGGACCTCCTGATGACATTCCTGTTCTTCTTTCTGGCCTTGGTGATCAATCTTCTGAGAGACGATCTCCAACTCTGAGCCATTTCTCTTCTCTCCTCTCCTATGGCTCTTCTTGATGGACGGCTTCTCATCATCCGATGAGTCCAAAACATTTCTTCTCCTTTTCTTCCCTCTCATCCTAAAGTCCTCCTCTTTAATCTCCATAATGTCGCTTTGCTGAAGGCAGCTCCTCCTCATCCGCATGCAAGCCAACCGCAACTCTCCAACTGCCAACCGGCAACATTCCAATGTGCTCACTGGTCATGTGATAGGAATTGACCATAAGCAGTCATATATATGAGTTATCAGATATTGGTGTTTTTCTATTTTATTCTCATCATATCACATAGTATTAGGCCAAGCTCACAGATAGAGGTTTATTTTAGCTTTTCTGCTGCCTTTTTTCCTATAGAAAGACTCAAATATCCAGATCTTTTTCACATTTTCAGGTTAAGACTTGAATATACTTTGCAGCAATCTCGATAGTAATATTTACACGTAATGACAACTATAGGTTTCTAAAGAATAATTTCTAGTTACTATAATGGCTTCTTAGAAAACCCACATGTGTGAGTTTGCTGTTTTGCAGAACGCTCTTTGCCACCATTTTCCTTCTGACGCTGTTTTGCAGCATTTAGGGGATGTGCACACGGTTATTATTTGTAGAGGAAAAGAAATACTAGAGTGTTGGCGGGTAAAATGCTGCCTAAAATATGTGCAAAAACGCTTCAAGAATTGACATGCAGAAGATATGAAACTTCTTCAAATCTGCAAGGAAAAAATAAGCAGAATGTACATGAGATTCCATAAATCTCATTGACTTTGCTAGTACATTAAAACACTGCGTTTTTTCATGCAAAGAACGTGCGGAAATAACTTTTGAAAATACGGCAAAAATGCAACATGTGAACATGCCCTTGGCTTCTAGTCCATCAAAAATAGTGTAAGTCTGAACTTGAGATGCCGCTGTGGATACTCATTCTGGTGTTAATACTATAGGAAATGACAAGGCAATGATCGTGCTTTTTATTAGTGTAAATAGGGAAATACAGCCCTCCTAGACCGGACACAAGGATTTTATTTGCCAATAGTAATAATATTGGTGGGTTATATTTTTTACACTATACTACATACTTTTTTCACATATAACTATTTTCCTGTGATAAATTGTATTATCAATATATGGACTGGAGTTATTTGTAATTTAATTCCATATTTGGTGCACACAGATTGTTCTTTCTGCTGAATTCTAGATTAGTCATTGCTAGTGTCTCGGCATATTAGCATGTTTTTGTAACTTTTTGCTAAACCCTAATGAGGATTATTTGCTTATACTTGATATTCGCTTCTCAATAGTATTCGCTTATTCACTATATTCTAGATTATACATTTTGTCTTAGATGTATATTGGAAGTTCTTCATATTTTTTTCTTATGTCACATTATTATTTTTCACAGTGAATGTTTGATAAAGATCATGTTGACGCTTTTGTATTATACATTTTACTTTGACTTAAAAATAATACTTAGTACAATTTTAATGGAAACAATTTGCTTCAATAACACAGACCCTTATTAAATGACCCAGCATGCCACTTCTGGCCTGAGCTTTCAATGTAGAATTACATATTTGCTGTGTAACTAAATAGCTGTAATGCATAGAATAATTGGGCTTACTACAGAAGGGATAGATGCTCTTCTAGTGAAGCTTCATGATGTCCATTGCTCCAGAGTAGACGACCTTCTCTATGAACACTAAATGCCTGTAAGGCACAGTGTGATTATGGGGTGGGAATGCTTTAGGACATTTCTTTAGGATACAATGACATTGGTGGCAGACTGGTATCTGGTGTCACCACTAAAGGACGGCAGAAGTAATTCAGGCACATACTGGTGACAGTTTAGGATAATGTTACTGAAAAGAGGCAACAAGCTTACTGGTCACAGAGTCTCCGAGACGCCAACATGCTTCATAACTACAAATACTCTTAAATAGGGGAACAGCTTCACCACAGATAGATGACTGGCAAAAACATTTACGCTGGGCTTCCACTTTCCAAACTTTACACCACCTGCTGGAAGGCTCCTCCGCAGTATCTCAAGCTGTCTCGGTGTCCGTCCTCTTACAGAACAGCACTCACACGTTCAAGCAGTTATATGACCAGGTTTCACAAAGCAAACTGTAAAAATACTATTAATCAGATCTCGGACCAGATGGGGCTGATGTACGTACTCTGAAAATTCACATCAGGATGGCTGTGCAATCCTGATGTTAAGAGGAGCGTTTTATCCTTATTTTAATGTGATAAAGGAAAAGTTTCACAAAGGATTATACAGCCATCCTTATGCATATGCTGACAAGTACACCAGCCTCATCTGGGCTAACAGATTTGCATAATAATATATAATACTATAAGCAGTATGTATTGTAAAATCAGTGCTTGGATGTGGCATGAGGCATTGGAGGAGCTCAAGGACCCTGAAGGTGGCTGAATCCTGGTATCTAGACAGCTTCTCAGCAGCACTCACAAGCTCCATGGGAAACAAGTTGTAAGCGCTGTCCTCCTTGTTTGGGAGAACAGTCAACTCTGACAGACAGAATGGTGGCTGACCTAGGCAACAAGCAAATTCTAGAATTCAAAATACCTCCTCTCATGAGAAATGAAGAGAATTTTTAAAAAGGGGTTATTTGCAAAGTTCCCTATTTTTACAAGCACTTTGCAATTTTACCCAATTAAGAAATTGCGTATAGCCTTTTAATAATGTAATTAATCTGACTGATGTAAAAAACTATCCTTTTATAGACAGCACATTAAATATAAAATACAGGTGGATACAATTCTGTTACCATATACTGTGAATATAACTAGTGCCATGAACTGCCCATATGGGTAATGCCATTCAACTGTGCCATATAGTTGCCATATGTACAATATAGGAGCTATAAGAAATGTGCACTTTGAACTTCTGAATTCCAGCACCATGCGGAGCCTACACATGTATCGGTATAATGTGCCATAATGACTATTGTCATACCTGGGTTTATAATATTGGTGGTGAATATATTCTTATGGGCTCTGTATGACATTACTGACATGGGCAGCATTTGCCACTAATGATGGAGCACTGCATGACACTTTATGTTGGCGTTTTGTCCTATTATCTTGGGATAATCTTATTTTTCTGATCACTGTATATTACTAATATTCTGGATACTATACTTTTGGAATCATCTTCTAGTTGTAGCTCTGAAACTTGGGATAAAAGTGACTCTGTAAATGTCAGATTGACATTTTCTAGAATTGAAGAGCATTGTGGTAAGTATGAGAATGTACCAGGCAATAGATGTGTGTAATGCAATGCACATACCGCAGCCTCATGCTGAACCCCTCACCGCAGATTCATGAGTGTGAATGGCCCAAAGGCCAGACCGAAATCCCATTGAGGATCTGTGGCAAGACTTGAAATTGCTGTTCACAGACGTCTCCATCCAATCTCACTGAGATAGAGCATTTACAAAGAAGAATGGGAGAAAATGTCACCTCTAGATGCAAAGCTGGTAGAGACATACCTGAAAAGACTTGCAGCAGTAATTGCAGCGAAAGGTGGTCCTACAGACTATTTACTCCGGAGGGATAAATACAAATGCAAGTCACAGTTATCAGATTTATATTTTCTCAATATATAGAAAACCTTGTAGAATTTACTTTACACTTCACACATACAGTGGTGTGAAAAAGTGTTTGCCCCCTTCCTGATTTCTTATTCTTTTGCATCTTTGTCACACTTAAATGTTTCAGGTTAGTAATGGGGGTGTCTTATAGACGCCCATCATTACTAACCTGGGCTTCATGGCAGCTGGCGCTGACATGAAAACCAACCCTATTACCCCCTGCCACCGCACCAGGGCAGCGTGGAAGAGCGAGGCTAAGTGCCAGAATTGGCGCATCCTATGGATGCGCCATTTCTGGGGTGGCTGACGGCTGGTGTTTCTAGCCTGGGAGGGGGCCAATATTCATGGCACCCTTCCTGGGCTATTAGTATCAGCCCCCAGCTGTCTGTCCAGCCTTTGCTAGCTATTAAAATAGGGGGGACCCCACGTCATTTTTTTGGGTGGGTCTCCCATTTTAATAGTTAGTAAGGGCTAGGTATTCAGCTGGGGGCTGATATTAGTAGCCGGGGAAGCTCCATGGGTATTACCCCCTTCCCAGGCTTCAAACATCTGCCCCAGCTGTCTGCTTAACCTCCGATAGAGACTAAAATTATGGGGGATCCCACGTCAATTTTTTTTTAATAAATCCTTTATTTTAACACTAAATGACACTTGAGGGGTTAATAAAGATGCAGTCCCTAAATTAATATTTATTTTTTAATTAATTTTTCCCAAAAATTTTGACGTGGGCTTTGCCATATTTTTGTATGCGAGCCAGGTACAGAATCCAGGAACGGGCTGCCCCCAACTCCCAGCTGCCTATTTGTACCTGGCCGGACACAATATAGGGAAGCCCTTTTTTTTTTATTATTTCATGAATTTCATGAAATAAGTTTAAAAAAGAAAAATACGTGGGGCTTCGCCCTATTTTTGTGTCCAGCCAGGTACAAATAGGCAATTTTTTTTTAATTATTTCAGGAAATTCATGAAATAATTAAAAAAAAATTGACGTGGGGCTTCGCACTATATTTGTGTCCAGCCAGGTACAGCAGGCAGCAACGGGCTGCCCCCAACCACCAGCTGCCTATTTGTACCTGGCCGGACACAACAATATAGGGAAGCCCTTTTTTTCTTAATTATTTCATGAATTTCATGAAAAAATTAAAAAAAAAATACGTGGGGCTTCGCCCTATTTTTGTGTCCAGCCAGGTACAACTAGGCAGCTGGGGACTGGAATCTGCAGCGCAGGGAGGCCCAAGCTTTCTGGGCCCCACCCGCTGCAAATTGCAGTCCACAGCCACCCCGGAAAATGGCGCGTTCATAGAAGCGCCATCTTCTGGCGCTGTACCCAACTCATCCAGGGCCCTGGTGCGGTGGCTCACTGGGTAATAAAGGGGTTAGGGCCAGCTTGGCATTATCAGCTGGCCCTAAGCCCGAAATTCATGGGGTCACGCCAATATTAGACATGACCGCCATGAATTTCTAGTAAAGTATTTAAAAAAAAACACAAACACCCAGAATAAAGTCCTTTAATTGAAATAAAGACACAATTCTTTATTGTTCTAAATTAAATCATACTTACCATCACGCCCATTCCAGCTGAAGCCAACGATCTCCTGCAATAAAAGAAAAATAATAAAGCAACATCATTCTTACCTTTCGATGGTTCCCAGGACAGCTCCAGCTCTGCTACATCGAGATGACAGGCTGGACCGCAGGAGAAAGCTGCCATCCAGCCTGTCATCCCGCAGACACTGAGAAGCGCAGGCATGCTTGCGCTCCTCAGTATCAGGCTGTGACGGCATCCCGATGAGCCGAGTCTCTCACGCTCACCGCATGCGCAGGAGAATTCTCCCACGCTATCAGTGACGTGCATGAGGTGAGCTGAGTTCATTGTTGGCTCATCGGGATGCCGTCACAGTCAGACACTGAGGAGCGCAAGCATGCCTGTGCTTCTCAGTGTCTGCGGGATGACATGCTGGATGGCAGCTTTCTGCTGCGATCCAGCCTGTCATCTCCATGTAGCAGAGCTGGAGCTGTCCTGGGAGCCATCGAAAGGTAAGGATGATGTTGCTTTATTATTTTTCTTTTATTGCAGGAGATCGTTGGCTTCAGCTGGAATGGGCGTGATGGTAAGTAAGGTTTAATTTAGAACAATAAAGAATTGTGTCTTTATTTCAATTAAAGGACTTTATTCTGGGTGTTTGTGTTTTTTTTTTAACTTTGACTATGGGGTTAGTAATGGGGGTGTCTTATAGACGCCTCTCCATTACTAACCTGGGCTTGATGTCAGCTGGCATTATAAGCTGACATCAACTCCAACCCTATTACCCCACTGCCACCGCTACAGGGCAGTGGGAAGAGCGAGGCTAAGTGCCAGAATTGGCGCATCCAGACGGCTGGTGTTTCTAGCCTGGGAGGGGGCCAATATTCATGGCACCCTTCCTGGGCTATTAATATCAGCCCTCAGCTGTCTGCCTAGCCTTTGCTAGCTATTAAAATAGGGGGGACCCCACGTCATTTTTTGGGGGGGGTCCCCCATCTTAATAGCTAGTAAAGGCTAGGTATTCAGCTGGGGGCTGATATTAGTAGCCTGGGAAGCTCCGTGGGTATTACCCTCTTCCCAGGCTTCAAACATCTGCCCTAGCTGTCTGCTTAACCTCCGCTAGAGACTAAAATTACGGGGAGCCCCACGCCAATTTTTTTTTTAATAAATCCTTTATTTTAACACTAAATGACAAGTACAGTAACCAACACTATCACTGTACTTATTATATATGTGACTGACATGTTTCTATCTATCTAATCTATGTGTGATGCTCTATTATTTCTGTTGTAAATTGTCGGGTACCGCTGCTGAATTGCCGGCCGGCTTTTTTAAAGAGACGGTGCATGAAAACACTAAGATTTTTTTAAATAAATCCTTTACACTAAATGACAAGTACAGTAAGCAACACTGTCACTGCACTTCTTATATATGTGACTGACATGTTTCTATGTATCAAATCTATGTGTGATGCTCTTTCTTTCTGTTATAAATTGTCGGGTACCGCTGCTGAATTGCCGGCCGGCTTTTTTAAAGAGACGGTGCATTAAAACACTAATATTTTTTTAAATAAATCCTTTACACTAAATGACAAGTACAGTAAGCAACACTGTCACTGTACTTCATATATATGTGACTGACATGTTTCTATCTAATCTATGTGTGAAGCTCTATTCTTTCTGTTCTAAATTGTCGGGTACCGGTGTATGCCACTGATGAATTGCCGGCTTTTCATGTTTCACTGTGAGCACTGTTCCCATCGATTTGGGCAACCACCTCCACCAATACATTCTACATTATTGTTAGTTGTTTTCCTTCATGTAGAATTAACCTACAAGGAAAGAAAGGGTTTATTTTCATTCCGATATTTGTGTCCCATTGATTTGCATTGGTTTCCGGTATCGGAATCGGCGATATCCGATACTTTTTGGGTATCGGCCCGATCCAATCCGATCCGATATTTCCTGATATCGGAAGGTATCCCTCAATACTAGTCCTGACCTCAATCCCATTGAAAATCTTAGGGGTGAGCTGAAATCTGCCATTGGGAAAAAGAACCCTGCAAACATTCAAGAGCTTGAACAAACTGCAAAGGAAGAGTGGGAGAAAATTCCAGCTGAGAAGTGCAAGAAGCTTACAGATGGCTACAAGAAATGTCTGGAGGCTGTCAGCAATGACAAAGGGTGTGCAACCAAGTATTAATTAGGGGTGCCATTATTGTGGCACATTCAGTTTTTTCTTTGATATTGCAACATTGAAGTTGAAAAACAATATTGTATTGTTGTATTACTTTGGACCACAAATCCTGAGGATATAACTTTGGTACATTTCCATTTATTTCTGAAGATATTGTACAGTCTACGAAAAAATGAAGGCGTGACAAGAATGGTGAGCAGCACTGTAGTACAATAAATCATTAAAAATGTAAATATATATAGAATATAAAAAATAAAAAAAGATTAAATTAAATTAATAATTAATTTTTTAAAACCTTTTTTTAAAAAGCATTTTCCCTTGCAATTATATACTGTATATATAAAGGATAGAGCTTATGTGTTCAGTAATAATGTTGTCGTGTCAATGGAAGGGTGAAAAAAAATGGTAAGAGGAGGATATATAGATGGAAAACGTCCAATCACTAGCTGCCTCTATCTGTACCAGAAGCTAGGTACCACCCGACCAATTATCCATAGATCATCGCAACCCAGGGAATCATCTATTAACTTTCATAGCTGCAAATCATTATCCGGTAATCTTAAGACAAATTTACATACCAAGAAAGGGGGACATTCAACTCATTTTGGTGAAACATTATTTCTATGTCTGTTATTCCTTTCATTCATCCTGCTCTGTTCAGCCGCTGTTTAGCGTGATAGTATCAATCCTTTATCTAGTAGCCATTCTTCCTTACGGGTTTTCACACAGGACCCGCTAATCTATCAGCAGCTTCCAGCAATACCCACTCCCCTTTTTTCGGCGCTAGTGTTTTAAAGCCTAATTTCTTTCTAGATTCAGCTCCGGACATTTGTGATAGATTATTTCCTCCTATACTCGTATATAGATATAGCCATTTGAATTGCTGTTATGAAATGTTTTGAAATGATTGAAAGTGCATGTTTAACAAAAAAAAATTTCTATTCTTATTAATCTGTTCTCCTCTCCTTTTTTAAGAGGTCTCAGAGTCCTGCCAATATATTGCTTTGAACATGGGCACTGAATTAAATCTATAACTCCTTCACTTTCACACCTTAAAATGCACCCAACAAAAAAATGCAAGTGTATTTCTGCAATTGTCCCATCTTTAATGTAACGGCAGTTCACACATTCATTCCTAGTGCTGTATATGGGAATCACTGACATTTCTACAGTATGTTATATTTTATCTTGATTATCAATATTTCTTGCACGGGGTCCCCATGGTATCATATTACTGATTGTAATTTTTTTATGTGTAATAAATGATTATTAATAGGGGGATTTATATGTGCCTGTAATTATTTTTCTTCAATAAACATAAAGCTAGAATCGCTACAGAATGTGCCTCTGCCATATACTAGTCTGTAGAGTTTGAATACTCGTGCAAGAAGCATTTATCAGGTTTGAATTTTATGAGAAAGTTTGCAGATATATAATGAATATGTGTAAATCAATCTGTACCACTAGGTAAAAATCCTTACATCAAGGAGACCAAGTAGACAAAAGTGAGCACTTCAAGTTAGTGTGTATAAAAAACAAATTATTTTACTGAACAATATCATAGACATTACCAAACACATATGACGCGCCCCCTGGGCCATATTCTTTAGGGGAAATATCCGGAGCCGGATCAGATGGGAGTTGTAGTCTTCCGAGTGGCTGTGACCCGGTCCGTGCCCAGGGTGTCAAACTCAGTTGTATGTGGCAGTCCTACAGATGTTACTAAGTTCATAATGTCGACTACGCCACCCGTTGTGTTGCGGTCACTGTGGCCGCCGCTGCAGCAGGGTCCGCTGAGGCTGGTGGTGTAGGTGCAGCTTTGGTGATATAACCCCCAACGGGTGGGGTATAGCCTCAGGGGGATCAGGTGCAGAGGATGGGAGTTGTGGTGATGCAGTGTAGACGGCAATCAGAGACAGAGTCGGGTTATGCAGTTTAGGATGTTTACTCACTGCTGATGTTCTGGTCACTCCAGCTTCGAGTGACCTCCCGAGCCGTGCTGCGTCCACCAGGTTCTGGATCCAGCCAACTCCCAAATAAGTCCGGAGCGTGACCCTGAGCTCTCCTTCTGTCCTTTCTCTGGCCGTCCCCACTATTGATCCACCCAGGTCCAGCTCCCTCGGGCCTTCTGTTGGGAGACCCTTGGCCTTGGGTTCCCTGACCCTCCACGTGGTATGCCTTCGTGGTGGATGTGGTGGGTGACCGTGGCAAACGCTGCCCACGGTCTCCGGTCTCTGGCTGGGGAGTGTTTTTTTGCCCCCACCAGCTTGGGTTCCGGTACCCTGTGCCGACTCTTCACCCTGGGATTTAAGTTGGGTTCTTGGAGTCCTTTTCTTCTGTTTCCCCCTCTGGGTCTCTCTTTCTCCTCTCTCACTCTGGGTCTCTCTTCTCCTCCGCTCGCTGACTTTCTCTCTGCAACTGACCCTGTTCTTAGTTGGTGCCCACCTTATATACACCCTCTATGTGTGAGCTCAGGTGACCAGCACCCAATGAGCTCCTATCTTTACCCAGGCTGCTCCCCCTATCTGCCCCTACACTACTTGGGATGTACCACCCCCCTCCCACTCCAGCCAGGAACAGACTCGGTCGTACCTGCACATTTCCAAGTGGGAGTACCGTTGGCCTGTTCCTCGGAAATGGGATGTGTGTAGTGCATGCAGCCTACCGAGCTCAGTTTCACACTCCTTCCTTACCCGGGAGTGGAATATCACACCTCTGGGTTGAGGTGCAATACCCCTGTAGCAGCCGAATCCTCAGGGTGCTACATTCCCCCCTGGTAAATCACAGCACGTCCTCGGGCTGTAAGACATAAACAACACCACAAACATACATTTTTTTTTTTCATAAACATATAAAACATATAAAACATCATATAAATTAGCAGCATCAATAAAACTTTTTATAATAAACATTCTCGTCGTCTCTTGTTCCTCCTTCGGTCACTGGGCAACTGTTGACCAGGCAAAGTGCGACAGTCTTTCTAGAAAAATGGTTTTCCTATAAAACCGGTAGGGGGCGCTTTAGGACGTGCAACTATATACAAGGGATATGGCCGCTCTCAGTCCTCGGCCAGGTATTAGGGAGGAATGACCGCTCTCAGTCCTCGGTCAGTGGGGTTTAAGGGATAAACGGGTAAACAGTTCACTCAGCTGGTCCCAACGGGGACTATATTAGCAATAACAGTTTCTTTATACCCCGTTCGGGTAACTATTTACAGCACCTGCTCCGCTGTACTTAACGACGTCTTCCTCCTGCTCTTTCTTTGGGGATCTCAGCTTCAGACCCGTCCGGATCCTCTTGCTCTTCCTCCTCACATCGCAGCTCCTCCTCTGTCAGGCGATGCACATGGAGGGCGTAAGGTCCTTTGGCACACTTGTGCCGGGTAAAGGTGACCTCGTCCCCGATATAAAGGTCACGACCTCTGTGCCCCTCCGGCAGATGGGACTCCACATCTCTGCGCGTGACAAAGACGTTGCCGGGGGTGTTGTGGTCTCTGATGAAGCCCCACCCATGCTGCATATTGAACTTAATTACAGTCCCGGTAGTGCGGGGACTGTGCGCTGCACGGGGGTCCCTCCTGGTTCGGCTCTTCTGCTCGGCGCTCCTTATTTGGGCCTGTTGTTCCCGGACCCGCCTCTCTCTCCGCTCCCTCGCAAACTCCTCGAGCTGCTGTCGGCAGCACTCAGCACGCTCCGCTGCAGCTGCCCTGGTTTCCTGAGTGAACCCCATTAGGTCTTCTCCGGTGGGGTCCCACTCAAATTGGGTCTCTTCAAGCGGGGGCGAGATCCTTATCACGGGCTTCGGAGCCGGAATCAGGGGTGCACACATGGCCCCAACTCTCCTCTGATGCTCCAGTTCATAATATTTCTGGGGCCAGATGAAAGGCTGCCCGTCCGGCCACGTGTGCTGGGCAAACAAGTCCTCTCCCAGACGCGGCACCCTTGGTTTTGCGGGTGCGGGCGCGGTGGTGGTGGCGCCCGGGTTGCCCAGGCCTTGCGGCCAGGCCTGGGGCACCTGGAAGGTGAAGGGCACCGTTAGGACGGCGGCGCCCTGGGCTACCTGGCCTTGCGGCCAGGCCGGAGGCTCCGCGGAGGTAGGGGGCGCTGTTGGTGATGCGACGCCCGGAAATTCTAGGCCCTGCGACCAGGCTGGTGTTACTTCCTGTTTTGCCACGCTCGGGGTCGTTGCGCATGGCGTCACAGGGGTCGCGGCGGCGGCTTCCGGTTGGGGCCTAGTCTGCGTCGGTGACATGGCGTTTTCGGGCACAGCAGGGGGACTTTCGGGCTCTGCGATGGGGAGCTGGGGCAGGTAAGCGGCGTCCCGGTTTGGGGTATAGACGTCCCCCTTACCTGCCTCCATGCGTTCGGCTCCCTTCTCGGCGCCGTCTCCGGCCTTGGGTCCTCCCGCGCCATCCTCAGAGGCGGTCTGTCTCCTCATCTTGGCTGGCGTGCTCCGGATCTTGGTTTGCTGGGCCATCTCTCGGCTCCACTCCGCCAATGTCTCTCGCTGTACCCGGGCCATCCTCCGTGCGAGGCCCTCCAGGGCGGTCTGTGCACACTCCCGGTCTCGGGGGAGCTGTGCGAGGACCTCCACTAGGCCTAGTGGGGTCGTGGTTTCCAGCAGGCTCCTGACCAACGGGTCGGTGCTGCTCTGCTCTTCTTCCAGCAGGCTCCTGGCCAGCGGGCCGGTGCTGCTCTGCACTCTCGCCATCTCCGGGTGAGCTTCTCTGCTACTCTTCTCCAGGCTTCTTGCCTCCGGGTGCGCTCGCTCCAGACTGCTCCAGGCGGCACCCATTTTCGTTCTTTTCTTTCGTCTCCTCCCACTTCGAGGGCGGTCCCGGGGCCACTGGGTGACTGTCAGCTCCAGGGGCGGTTCTTTCACGCTGACAGACACCTCTAGCATCACAGTCTCTGTTGGTGGGGGCGGTTTCCACTTTTGGCGCCATTTTCGGTCCTGGCCCACGATGGGAGGTGGCCTCTCACCACCCTCTGGCACGCCCATAATGGCGTCCGTTCTTCCAAGGCGGGAAATCCTTGGAAATGGCGGGAACCGCTTCCCAGTGGCGGGAAACTCTGCAGATGGCGGGAAAAAGCTGTTAATGGCGGACAACCGGCTGGAATCGACTGGTGATGGGGTCCGATGGCGGGGACCCTCCGGAACCGGCAGGAGACTTCTTTTTGAGGTAAACTCGTTCTTTTCTTCAGGCACGCAGTACCCGGTTGTTGCGGGCACGTAATCCTGCCGACTACGCCAAAGTTGACGCGCCCCCTGGGCCATATTCTTTAGGGGAAATATCCGGAGCCGGATCAGATGGGAGTTGTAGTCTTCCGAGTGGCTGTGACCCGGTCCGTGCCCAGGGTGTCAAACTCAGTTGTATGTGGCAGTCCTACAGATGTTACTAAGTTCTTAATGTCGACTACGCCACCCGTTGTGTTGCGGTCACTGTGGCCGCCGCTGCAGCAGGGTCCGCTGAGGCTGGTGGTGTAGGTGCAGCTTTGGTGATATAACCCCCAACGGGTGGGGTATAGCCTCAGGGGGATCAGGTGCAGAGGATGGGAGTTGTGGTGATGCAGTGTAGACGGCAATCAGAGACAGAGTCGGGTTATGCAGTTTAGGATGTTTACTCACTGCTGATGTTCCGGTCACTGCAGCTTCGAGTGACCTCCCAAGCCGTGCTGCGTCCACCAGGTTCTGGATCCAGCCAACTCCCAAATAAGTCCGGAGCGTGACCCTGAGCTCTCCTTCTGTCCTTTCTCTGGCCGTCCCCACTATTGATCCACCCAGGTCCAGCTCCCTCGGGCCTTCTGTTGGGAGACCCTTGGCCTTGGGTTCCCTGACCCTCCACGTGGTATGCCTTCGTGGTGGATGTGGTGGGTGACCGTGGCAAACGCTGCCCACGGTCTCCGGTCTCTGGCTGGGGAGTGTTTTTTTGCCCCCACCAGCTTGGGTTCCGGTACCCTGTGCCGACTCTTCACCCTGGGATTTAAGTTGGGTTCTTGGAGTCCTTTTCTTCTGTTTCCCCCTCTGGGTCTCTCTTTCTCCTCTCTCACTCTGGGTCTCTCTTCTCCTCCGCTCGCTGACTTTCTCTCTGCAACTGACCCTGTTCTTAGTTGGTGCCCACCTTATATACACCCTCTATGTGTGAGCTCAGGTGACCAGCACCCAATGAGCTCCTATCTTTACCCAGGCTGCTCCCCCTATCTGCCCCTACACTACTTGGGATGTACCACCCCCCTCCCACTCCAGGGAGGAACAGACTCGGTCGTACCTGCACATTTCCAAGTGGGAGTACCGTCGGCCTGTTCCTCGGAAATGGGATGTGTGTAGTGCATGCAGCCTACCGAGCTCAGTTTCACACTCCTTCCTTACCCGGGAGTGGAATATCACACCTCTGGGTTGAGGTGCAATACCCCTGTAGCAGCCGAATCCTCAGGGTGCTACACATACATAAAATAAAAACAGATGCCTCTTGTTTGAGGGATGGTAAGAAATGCCAACCCAGTATGCATGAATATTATCTCCTGGTGCACCCCACAAAATAGCATAGAACAACCTAGCAGAGATAGTCACTGCAGAGTAACCTATACCATTACATAATCCAACGATTCCAAGGATTGAAACTATCCAAAGTGCATGTGCATGTCAAAGAAGGAAATTGTTCATTAATTGGGGTGGTCCAGTGGTTAAACAAAAACAAAATAAACCCTGCTTCAAAGTCACCAATCAAGAGATAAATACATAATAAACCCTTAAAGTGCATGTGTATGGAGAATTATAATGCTCAGAATTATAATACACCAATGTCTGGAAATGACAGGGCTACTACAGAGCATGTATATAACTTAGTGTTCACAGAAGCGAAAGAGTCGAGGTGAAAAGCAGTTTATATGCTTGTTAGAAACTCACAACATGTATGGCTATACATGCAATACCGCACGCCTGGAAAACATGGACTGCCTCTGATGTACAAAAGCCCTGCTAGATGCAATCAAAAATAGGTAAAATGCAGTGGTGTACCACTAATGGAGGCAGACCACACGACTGCTATGGGGCCCGTGAGCTGGGGGGCCCCATAGCAGTCCAGGGGCGGACATATCGCTGCTGGTGCAGCTGTGCCGGGGGGCCCGCCGGTGCAGCGTCTCCCTGCTCGTGGCGGGCAGGGAGCGATCCCTGCATCCCCGCTGCTGACAGGACAGAATGGCAGCGGAGCTGCAGAGATCCATCCTCTGCTTCCTGCCCGCTGCTTCCTCCCTTACACAGGCACGCGCTCCTTGATGACATCATCATGCAGCGCGGGCCTGTGTGAGGGAGGAAATTGCAGCGGTCTGCGGGGGCAGAGAGGTAAGTGTTTTTTTTTTTGTTTTTTTTACTGAAACGCTGGTGAGATCAATAATGGGGCTGATGGAGCTGGAGAGCGCAATAAGGGGGCTGATGGGGCTGGGTAGAGCAATGGTGGGGCTGGTGCGGCTGGGGATAACAATGGTGGGGCTGGGAAGAGCAGTGATGATGCAGCTTGCGGGGGAACGGGCAGAGGGGTAAGTGTTTTTTTTTTTATTTTTACTGAAACGCTGGGGAGAGCAATAATGGTTATGACTGGGCTGGAGAGAGCAAAAGTGGGGCTGATGGGGCTGGTGAGAGCAATGGTAGGGCTGATGGGGCTGGGGAGAGCAATGGTGGGGCTGGGGAGAGCAATGGTGGGGCTGATGGGGCTGGGGAGAGCGCTGATGGGTCTGGGGAGAGCAATGGTGGGGCTGGGAAGAGCAGTGATGGGACTGATGGGGCGGGGAGAGCAATGATGGGGATTAGTAGACCAATGACGGGGATGGGGAGAGCAATGATGGGTTGCTGGGAGAGAGCAATGATGGAGGTGCTGGGAGAGTAATGACGGGGGTTGCTGGGAGAGAACAATGATAGGGGTGCTCGGAGAGAGCAATGACGGGGTGCAGGGAGAGAACAATGACGGGGGTGCTGGGAGAGAGCAATGACGGGGGTGCTGGGAGAGAGCAATGATGGGGGTGCTGGGAGAGAGCAATGATAGTGGTGCTGGGACAGAGCAATAATGGGGGTGCTCGGAGAGCGCAATGACGGGGATGCTGGGAGACAACAATGATGGGGTGCAGGGAGAGAGCAATGACGGGGGTGCAGGGAGAGAGCAATGACGGGGGTGCTGGGAGAGAGCAATTACAAGGGTGCTGGGAGAGCAATGACTGGGGTGCTGGGACAGAGCAATGTTGGGGGTGTTGGGAGAGAGCAATGATGGAGGTGCTGGGACAGAGCAATGATGGGGGCGCTTGTATGTTTTCCGTGTGCACATAGCCTTACAGTTAATTGGGGAGAGTCACAGAGACTGAATAATTTATATTATTGGCAGGTGGAGATTATAGTTAATGGGGGGCACAGTGCTGCTTATCACTTTATATTTTGATTACTAAGTGGCTACCCCTAGTATATTAATGGGGGATAACAGACCTGTATTCAGGGGCGCAGTGCAGGAGAGACACATGTATATATACAATATATGTGACCTTGTTATTATCTAGGCTGGAGATCATCATGACAAGACGAATCGTGACTGGGAGATGTCGACATGAAGGTCTGACCAGATGGAGAAGAAGCAGCAGAAACCGACTCTGATCAGGCGAGACGTCAGCGGTAAGTGCCTGGATGTAAATATTATTCTGTATCTGCGCTGTATGACTTGGAGTGATAATGTTACATGTAAAATCCCTTAGGTTGCATTCTCACATTTGTGTAAAATGTCAGATTTTTTTATCGGATGGTCCACGGACTTGTAGAGTTTTATAGATCACGGATCACGGATCTGAGAATGAGATCTGTGAGGATCAGAGAATGTCCTGTTCTGATCCGATTTTGAGGATTACAATAGGACATGCTCAATGCGTCTGTAAAACAGGGTAGCACACTGACACTGCACACAAATGCAGGAATATAGCCGTATTATGTATAGCACAGTCCCTTAGTACATAGTGAAATCACTTATTATGTATAGCATACGCCCTTAGTATATAGTGTACTCGCTTATTATGTATAGCGCCGTCCTTAGTTATATAGTTTCATCTTTTATTATATATAACACCCTCCCTTTTTACCTACCATCCTCTCTAGTTCTAGAGCTCACAATTGGGGGATCATACTGTGTTGGGGTCAGCAAACTTTGCCCTGGTAGTTGAGGTGAGGTACAGTAGGGTCATTATACTGCGCATGTGGAGGAATTCACCATGGGGGTATCATACTGTGTTTGGGGGACACTTTTGTTGGTATCACACTTCATGGGACAATGAAAGAGGGGTCTAGGACGTCAGCAGGAGGAAAATTACTATGTAAAGGCTGGAAGGTTGTGTGATCTGCTCTTCTGTGACACCGACAATTATTTACATTTTTTTTGGGGGGGGGCCCAATTTGAACTTCTGCTATGGGGCCCCATGAATCCTATGTACGCCCCTGGTAAAATGTATTGCTAATAGCATTGTGCCACTTACACAGTGGAGTGTGAGACAGGGTTTGTCCTGCATCCCTCTTCCCCGACGCGCATTTTGTCCACACTTCCTCAGGGCCGTGTCAGAGGAGAGGGACGCTGGACCTTTTAAGTGATCACTGTACCAATGGTTGACGGAGGCTAGATATCACATGATTTAAACCTTCAGTGTTGTGAAGGATATGACGTGGCACATCGTAGGATTTTTTACCTTGTACATTGATTTACAGTTGTCCCTGTGACACTATGTTTGTTTTCAATCATTTTTATTAATATTTTATAACAGTTCAAGGGGTAGGGATATGGTTAGGGAATAGAGGAATATATGGGGGACGGGAGAGTAATGGATAAGTGTGGGAAAATGGATAAGGGGAAGGAGAACTCAAAATTGAATAAACAGTAGAATATATAGTATTACAACAAGTAAATTAAGATGAAAATCAAAATTTGGTTATAGAACAACTTAGTCGTAATATAATAGATATCCAATTAAATCTAATAAGTATATGTATTAATAATTTAAGTAACAATCAGGAATATATTTCAGGCCACTTTGTTCATTTTTTGAAATATTTGTTAAGGTTATTATTAGAGTTTGCAAATCAGTATTCATATAATTTATGTAGAGCCATTTTTTCTTTAATAACTGAAAAGATAGGTACATCCGTTTTTTTCCAGTAAGATGCAATGGCATTTTTAACTACCATATTTTTCGGACTATAAGACGCACCGGACCATAAGACGCACCTAGGTTTTAAAGGAGGAAAATAGGAAGAAAAAATGTAAGCAAAAAATGTGGTCCTGATGCCCTGTTATGGGGGAGGGGGTCTGCTGGTGACACTGGCATTGGGGTAATGTCCCTCAATTCTGTAAATATCCTCTATCCTGGTATGTATGGCCTCTCCTTCCTGGTATAAGTGGCCCCCATCCCATCCTGGTATGCATGGCACCCCTTTATCCCCCATCCTGGTATGCATGGCACCCCTTTATACACCATCCTGGTATGCATGACACCCCTTGAGCCCCCATCCTGGTATGCATGGCAACCCTTGAGCCCCCATCCTGGTATGCATGGCACCCCTTGAGCCCCCATCCTGGTATGCATGGCACCCTCTGAATCCCCATCCTGGTATGCATCTTGCCCCGCTTCAAGTGGACCGGGTGAGAGGCCCGAATCTATGAATGTAAAAGTGAACAGCTCTTCAGAGTGTCCATGTGTGGGATCAGTTGTCTCTGGGCGCTTGGCATGGTGGGAGGAAGGAGGATCAGGGTGAGGAATATGCGGTCCAGACTCACGGCTACTGAGACTTGACCGTGTGGAAGACAGGGTGGTGGTGGCGGCTAAGTGACTGGAAGCATTATCCGCTATCCAACCAACAACCTTTTGACACTGCTCTGGGTTCAATAGTGGTGTGCTGCGGTCCCCTAGCAGTTGGGACAGTAAGGTCGGGCGAGAAGATGTGGGTGTTTGTTGTGGCACAATTTCAGCTTGCCCACGGCCTTGTCCTCGGCCTCTGCATGCACCATCACCATCACGTCCAGTTCCCCGTCCCTTGCCACGTGCCTTGCCCATTTGTCTTGTCCTCGGCAGAGATGAGGGGGTTGGAGGGGGCAGTGGTGGGCAGAGGAAGGAGTTAAAAGTATTAAATAACCATTTGGACTTGAAAAATAAGGACAGGGTCGGACTGGCCTGGCGGAATGCCGGTGAAATGCCAGGTGGGCCCCACAGAAGGAGAGGAAAAAAAACTTTTTTTGTAAGGACATGGGCCTTTTAAAAGTGCGGGTGGCAGGAGAACGCGCATGCAGACCTGACCCGCCGTGATGACCATGGCCGGCGTCACCGCCACTAGGCGCACCCAAGTAAGTGTTGGGGCCCCGGGGTTGAGGGACACCGGCACGCTACTGGGCCTATGAGTCGGGGGAGGGAGAGCCCCCTACGGAGAGGGGGAGCGCCCCCTTCAGGAGGGAGAGCCCCCGCCCCCACCTCTCCTCCTCAAATACTTACCTATCCTCCTCGTTCCCTGCAGCTCCAGTGATGTTAGCGTCTTCTGATTCTGACGTCTCAGGGCAGAGGGCGAGGTGACATCACTACCGCACTCTGCTCTGAGCACTGCAGAGTCAGAAGACGACGTGCTGAGTACACCAAACCTGCAGGGAACGGGAGAGGTATTTGATTTTTTTTATGTATGCAGCATCATGGGGGCCCATATACTGTATGGAGCAGCATCATGTGGGCCCATATACTGTATGGAGCAGCATCATGGAGGCCCATATACTGTATGGAGCAGCATCATGGAGGCCCATATACTGTATGGAGCAGCATCATGGGGGCCCATATACTGTATGGACCAGCATCATGGGGGCCCATATACTGTATGAAGCAGCAGCATGGAGGCCCATATACTGTATGAAGCAGCAGCATGGAGGCCCATATACTGTATGGAGCAGCATCATGGAGGCCCATATACTGTATGGAGCAGCATCATGGGGTCCCATATACTGTATGTACCAGCATCATGGGGGCCCATATAATGTAAGGAGCAGCATCATGGGGGCCCATATATTGTATGGAGCAGCATCATGGGGGCCAAATACTGTATGGAGCAGCATCATGGGGTCCAATATATTGTATAGAGCAGCATCATGGGGGCCCATATACTGTATGGAGCAGCATCATGGAGGCCCATATACTGTATGGACAACAAAGAAAATGACGGCACTTCCACTACAAAAAATAGGTGTGAACAGGTGCTTACTAAGAGCAGCTACCTCCATATATAATGAACAAATAACACTGAGTATATAGATATGAAATATGAAATATGAATAACATAACTGCTGTAGAAAATAGAAATAAATGAAAAAAATTTTGGAAAATTTTTTTTAGCGCATGTAAATATGAAGTATGAAAAATGAATAGCATTACTGCTGTAAGTAAATGAGAAATCTTAGCACATAAATTGGCCAATTCATGTGTCCCTGATAGCCGCGGTAAGGCGTTTCTCGATGTCAGGACCTACCAATGTGAATACCTCTCTAAGAGGTACACATAATCAGACAGAGGTCTCTTAGAGAGGTATTCACATTGGTAGGTCCTGACATCGAGAAACGCCTTACCGCGGCTGTCAGGTACACATGAATTGGCCAATTTATACGCTAAGATTTCTCATTTATTTACAGCAGTAATGCTATTCATTTTTCATACTTCATATTTACATGCGCTAAAAATAAATTTTCAAAAAATTTTTCATTTATTTCTATTTTCTACAGCAGTTATGTTATTCATATTTCATATTTCATATCTATATACTCAGTGTTACAGTGTGCTACTTTATTTGTTCTTCATATACTGTATGGAGCAGCATCATGTGGGCCAGTATACTGTATGGAACAGCATCATGGGGGTCAATACACTGTATGGAACAGCATCATGGGGGCCCACATACAGTATGGAGCAGCATCATGGGGGCCCACAAACTGTATGGAGCAGCATCATGGGGGTCAATACACTGTATGGAGCAGCATCATGGGGGCCGATACAATGTATGGAGCAGCATCATGGGGGTCAATACACTGTATGGAGCAGCATTACATGGGGCCAATATACTGTATGGAGCAGCATTATATGGGGTCAATATACTGTATGGAGCAGCATTACATGGGGCCAATATACTGTATGGAGCAGCATCATATGGGGCCAATATACTGTATGGAGCAGCATGATATGGCGCCAATATACTGTATGGAGCAGCATGACATGTGGCCAATATGCTGTATGGAGCAGCATCATATGGGGCCAATACACTGTATGGAGCAGCATCATATGGCACCAATATACAGTATGGAGCAGCATTACATGGGGCCAATATACTGTATAGAGCAGCATCATATGGGGAAAATATACTGTATGGAGCAGCATTACATTGGGCCAGTATACTCTATGGAGCAGCATTACATGGGGCCCATAATTCTGTATGGAGGTGGTCACTGTATTACCTGTATATTTCTGTATTACAGCATATATAGGTACTCTGTATATGCTGTAATGTCTCTGGTGATCACTGTATTACCTGTACACCGACACTATATACAGAGCTCCTGTGTATTATGTCACCAGTGGTAATATTAATGTTATTAGTATTGTGTTTTTTATTAATGATCAGTATTGTATTATTCGGTCACTGAGGTGGTAATATATGATCTGGTCATGGTGTGGAGGTATTTGTTCCTTGTACAGTATGTGGTATTATTCGGTCACTATGTGGTAGTAATACATGCTCTGGTCATGGTGTGACAGTATTATTCAGTCACTATGTGGAGGTAATATGTGGTCTGGTCATGGTGTGACTGTATTAATTGCCTGTATGTGGTATTTGGTCAATATGTGGTCTGGTCATGGTGTGGCGGTATTTATCTCTTGTATGTGGTGGTATTGGTCTTGGTATAGTGGATTGTGTTGTGTATGGAGGTCACTTGTTCCCTTTGATATCAATAAGGGGAAGATTCTTGATTTCCAATGGAGATTAAATACTTGGATGTTTAACGCCTCCCTGTCCTGTGGCTATTGCACAGTAGCAAATATGCACTTACAGGGGTTCTACGGTGAAAACAAGTAATCACCTCTCCTAAGGCCATGTTCACATGTTCAGCATATGGTCAGTATTTTACATCAGTATTTGTAAGACAAAACCAGGAGTGGGTGAAAAATGCAGAAGTGGTGACATCTTTCTACTTTACTTTTCCTCTGATTGTTCCTCACAAATACTGATGTAAAATACTGACCAAATGCTGATCGTGTGTACATGGCCAAAGGATAAATAAGTTATTGAATGCTGTGACCTGGAGAATGTGCAACCTTTATCCCCATTAGTATGCAGCGGCAAGTACGACTCGACCACTGATCCATTTATTCCCTAAGGGGCTGCACTTGGCTTTTTCTGGAAGCCCCCAAAGAGGATGAATGGAGCTACGGTCAGACATACCACATGCCGCTCCATTTTAAAATGGGGATAAAAGTGTCCTGTCAGGGATAAAAGTTCCCCATTCTTTCAATCAGTGCGGTTTGCAATGCATAAGGAGAAAGGATTACCAGCTTCATGAATAGTTCAAAAAATAGGTTTCTTTATTGTGACAAAAGCTCTTTAAAAACAGATTCCATAGTCACATAGTGTAGCCAGGGCAACGCGTTTCGAACGCTAAAGATGCGTTCTTTGTCAAGACTACAGTAATTGTACATCCCAGTTATGGTGGCGCACAGTAGATGTGCAGGAGCCGCCTGTGATTTACAGTCGACGCTCCACTATAACTGTTATGTTCTGCTACCAAAGCTAAGGAAAGAGAGGAGATCTGTCCCTACTATAGGACTCAGCTGAATCCCTACGATGTAACAGGGAACCTGATCCTGCGATCAGACCTGCTAAAGTCCTAATCTAGTCTGTACGGAGACCTATAGATGTGGGGAGGGAATCCCTACAAGTACTAAGGACTGGGAGGAATATGGCACACCTCCTAACAGAAATAGTAGCAGACAGACGAACAAACAAAATAGATAGAACATAGAGGTCCGTAGACCAAGCAAACTAACAGAGTTAGATACAGAGCACAGGCTAGCTAGAAAGTAGATATACAATGAAGTCCAGCAAAGCCAGAAGGGCGGAGCAGGATTAAATAGGCCAACAAGGTCATGTGACCAGCAAAGGAAAAAAAACCTAACAGCAAGGTTCTAACAGTACCCCCCCTTCTAAGAGGATCCTCCGGATCCCCTAGGACCAGGCTTATCAGGAAATCTCCTGTGAAACGCTCTGATAAGTCTGGACGCGGAAACATCATCTGACCTCACCCAAGAGTTATCCTCGGGTCCGAAACCTTTCCAGGCCACAAGATACTGCAAACTACCTCTATACCGTCTAGAGTCAAGGATGCGAGAAATTTCATATTCCCCGTCCTCCACCACCGGAGGAACAGAGGCAGAGGCGTCACCATCCGACACAACAGCTTTTTTTAACAGAGAGACATGAAAGACCGGATTAATTCTCCAGGAGGTAGGAACCTCCAACCTAACAGCAGATTGGTTGACAACCTGAAGCACCTTAAAGGGCCCTACAAACTTGGGACCCAATTTCTTAGAAGGAATCCTCAACCGCAGATTCCTAGAGGACAACCAAACCATGTCACCAACAGCGAACAAAACCTCCTGTCGTTTCCTATCAAAGTAGTCTTTAGATTTTCTGTTGGCCTCCTGAAGATTACCACGCACATCCGTCCAAACTCTTTCCAAATCACCGGAAAAATTCTCCTCCTCAGGCACGGCAGATCCCAACTTGGAGAACGACCCAAACGACGGATGTCTCCCAGAACAACAAAAAAAAGGCGAACAACCAGCAGAAGAAGATGTATGATTGTTCAGAGCAAATTCGGCAAGTGGCAGAAACTCAGACCACCCCTCTTGATTGTCTGCCACAAAACAACGCAAGAACTGCTCAACATCCTGGTTTTTCCTTTCTGTCTGGCCATTAGATTCAGGATGATATCCGGACGAAAACGACAAATGAATTCCCAACCTGTCACAAAAGGCACGCCAAAAACGAGCCACGAACTGAGGACCCCTATCAGAAACAATGTCAGTAGGAACGCCATGAAGTCTGACAATTTCCTTGACAAAGGCCTTAGCGAGAGTTTTAGCGCAGGGCAGTTTGACGAAGGGAACCAAGTGACACATCTTGCTAAAACGGTCCACGACCACCCAGATGACAGTAAAACCCTCAGAGGGGGGAAGGTCAGTTATAAAGTCCATAGCCAAATGTGTCCAAGGAGCACTGGGGACCTCCAAAGGACAAAGCAACCCCGCAGCAGGAGTATGTGAGGACTTAGATCTAGCACATATAGTACATTGGCGCACCCACTTAATGACTTCCTTCTGCCATCCAGGCCACCAAAAACTGCGACCCACCAGTCTCTTGGTCTCAGAGATTCCGGGATGACCTGCCAACCGAGATTCGTGACACTCAACAAACAAATCTCTCCTAAAGGTCCCAGGCACAAACAACCTCCCATGAGGAGTGTTAGATGGGGCATTCTCCTGAGCTTTAAGAATCTCATCTTCCAAAACGGAGTCTAAAGCAGCTATCACAACACCTTCTTGTAAAATGTTTTCCTCTTTCTCAGCACCGACTATGGGAGAAAAACTGCGAGACAAGGCATCCGCCTTAACATTCTTAGTACCAGGGATGTAAGTAACGGAGAAATTAAACCGCGAGAAAAACAGTGCCCACCTAGCCTGACGGGCATTCAGGCGCTTGGCAGCATCAAGATATATCAGATTTTTATGATCCGTAAGAACCTGAACGGGAAATTCCGCACCTTCCAAGAAGTGGCGCCAGTGTTCAAATGCGAGTTTAATAGCCAATAATTCCCGATTACCAATATCGTAATTCAATTCAGTCTCCGAAAATTTTTTTGAAAAAAAGGCACAGAGATGTAATCCATCCCCGTTATCCTGAGACAATACTGCGCCAACCCCCACAGAGGAAGCATCAACCTCAACCAAAAACGGCCTAGTAACATCAGGCTGCATAAGGATGGGAGCAGAGGTGAACCTCTCCTTGAGATACACAAAAGCTTCAATGGCCTCAGAAGACCACTGAACCGCATCAGCACCTTTCCTGGTGAGATCAGTCAGAGGTTTGACAATACTAGAAAAATTTTTTATGAATTTTCTATAGTAATTGGCGAAACCCAAAAACCTCTGTATCGATTTCAAACCAATAGGCCTAGGCCATTCCTGCACAGCCTGAACCTTAACCGGATCCATCTCAAAACCTTTGCTGGAGATAATGTAGCCCAAAAAACTAATTCTCTGTACAGCGAACTCACATTTCTCCAGCTTAGCAAAAAGCGAATTGTCCATTAATAACTGTAATACCTCACGCACGCTCCGCCAATGAGACTCCAGATCTGGCGAATAAATCAAAATGTCATCCAAATACACAACCACATTTTTACCGATCAAAGGTCTAAGGATGTCATTAATCAGATTCTGAAAAAATGCAGGAGCATTAGTAAGACCAAAAGGCATAACCAGATTCTCAAAATGACCCACAGGAGTGTTAAAAGCAGTCTTCCATTCATCACCCTCCTTCATGCGCAACAGATTGTATGCCCCCTTAAGGTCAATTTTAGAGAACCACTTGGCCCCCAATAACTGGTTAAACAGATCAGGAATCAATGGCAGTGGGTAAGGATTGCGTACCGTAATTTTGTTAATCTCACGAAAATCCAGACAAGGACGTAAACCGCCGTCCTTTTTTTTTACAAAAAAAAATCCAACCGCCACAGGAGACTTAGAGGGCCTAATGTGACCGGCGGCCAAACTTGTCTGTATGTATTCCTCCAAAGCCTTCCTCTCAGGAATAGTAAGGTTAAATAAACGACTTTTAGGAAGAGTCGCTCCAGGGACAAATTCAATAGAACAATCATAGTCTCTATGGGGAGGCAAAACCTGCGATTCTTTCTCAGAAAAAAGTCTCCAAAAATCCTGAATAGGAACAGGCAATTCTCCCCTATCCAAAGCTGCAATACGCCCGTTACAACACTTGTCATAACATTTATGGCTCCAGGATTTAATTTCACTGGTAGACCAATCCAGTACAGGATTGTGAAATTTTAACCAGGGCAAACCCAATATTACTGGAGAAGGCAAGTTATTCAACACTACCAAATCCAATTTCTCATGGTGAACACCATTAATAGTGAGAGGAAATTCACTGACCTTGAGAGTAATATTCTTCAAAGGGGAGCCATCCACAGAAACCACAGCAATGGGGGATGATAAAGGTTCAGGTTTTAAATTGAGTTTTTCCACGAATCCCCCATCAATTACATTCAGTGTAGACCCGCAATCAACAAACACCCGAAATTCCATTAATTTTTCCTGAGCAATCGTGGAAGCAGCTAAAAATATACCCTTGGAATTTAAACAGGCAATACGGGCGTGACTGACCATTTTTTTTTCTTTCTTCATACGAAGCTCACAGCCTTTAATCAAATGACCAGATTTTCCGCAATAGAAACACAAGCCTTCCGAAAAACGACGGTCTTTTTCTTGAGAGCGAGGTGCCACCGATCCAATCTCCATCGGTTCACCACTGTTAGTACACACATTATCATAACCAGAAACTGACATAGCAGAGGATTTGCTCTCATTAACCCTAGCACGCAGTCTTCTATCCACCCGTATAGCTAATTGCATAGCCTGTTGCAAATCCTCAGGTGTAGGATAAGCAATTAGCAGGTCTTTAACCCTTTCACTGAGCCCAGCAAGAAATAGACTTTTCAGAGCAGAATCGTTCCACCCTGTTTGAGTGGACCAACGACGAAAATGAGTACAATATTTTTCCACATTACCTGATCCTTGTTTTAAACATCTCAACTCAGTCTCAGCTGATGCCACACGGTCAGGATCATCATATAATAGTCCTAAAGCAGAAAAAAAACTATCCACTGATCTGAAGCATGTATCACTAGGTTGCAAAGAAAAGGCCCACTCCTGAGGCTCTTTGCGCAAAAGTGACATTATGAACCCTACGCGCTGGGATTCATCCCCAGAGGACTTGGGTCTCAAACGAAAATACAATAAGCAAGCATTTTTAAATGAAAAAAATTCTCGATGTTCACCAAAAAATAAATCCGGCAAACATACCTTAGGCTCCAAGAAATATGCTCCAGGACAGTTACTCACGTGCTGACGGAGCTCGGCCACTTCCAGAGAGAGTCCCTGCAGGTGTTTAGCCAAATCCTGAACCGACACCATGATGGAACAAAAAAAAAAACTCTTTCCTTAGAGAATTTGCAGGCTGGACTTACTGTTATGTTCTGCTACCAAAGCTAAGGAAAGAGAGGAGATCTGTCCCTACTATAGGACTCAGCTGAATCCCTACGATGTAACAGGGAACCTGATCCTGCGATCAGACCTGCTAAAGTCCTAATCTAGTCTGTACGGAGACCTATAGATGTGGGGAGGGAATCCCTACAAGTACTAAGGACTGGGAGGAATATGGGACACCTCCTAACAGAAATAGTAGCAGACAGACGAACAAACAAAATAGATAGAACATAGAGGTCCGTAGACCAAGCAAACTAACAGAGTTAGATACAGAGCACAGGCTAGCTAGAAAGTAGATATACAATGAAGTCCAGCAAAGCCAGAAGGGCGGAGCAGGATTAAATAGGCCAACAAGGTCATGTGACCAGCAAAGGAAAAAAAAACCTAACAGCAAGGTTCTAACAATAACAGGGATAACGGCTAACAAGTATGTGCATATAGCTGTAGGGTGGGCCCCTAGGGTCAATTTCCCCTGTGGGCCCCAGACACCCCAGTGTGACCCTGGATAAGGAAGATACGAGGGTTGTGAAGTAAGCCTGTTTAGCAGAGGTAAGGGCTGATTTGAAAGCGAGTGTTGCTTGTTTGAATGCCGAGAAGTCATCTTGCGAATGTGTTTTCTTCCAATGCCGCTCCATGACCCCAGGGCCACCATCAGGGCATTACTACCCTTACTACTGTATGGGGCCCGGTGAAAAGAAGCAAGAAGGGGGGGCAGGCACGCTGGCAGCCCGGGGCCCCTCTCTTTGCTTCTTCTTACCGGGCCTCAGGGGTAACAGTTAAATGCCCGATGCACCCGGCAGACGGAAATGGGTGCTTTACCTTTAAGCAGCGGCCAGGTGCATCATGGTCCTGACTCCAATCTCCTGACACACTGCATGCTCATCTTCATTCCTGAGCAGAGCAGCATGTCTCGGAGGCGGTGGCTAGTGTGTGAGTAGCAGGAGGAGGAAGCTGCTGCTGAGTTTGGTGGTGAGTGGGGGACTGGTGGTGCTCAGAGTGGCCTGCTGATGGTGATGAGGGGGCCTGCTGATGGTTATGCGGGGCCTGCTGATGGTTGTGGGGGGCCTGGTGATGGCAGGACCTGCTGCTAGTGATGGGCGGCCTGCTGCTGGTGATGCGGGGGCCTGCTGATTGTGGTGGGGGGGCCTGCTGATGACGGTGGGGGGGCCTGCTAATGGTGATGAGGGGAGGCTGCTGCTTCTGGTGGTGAGGGGAGGCTGCTGCTGGTTCTGAGGGGAGGCTGCTGCTGGTGCTGAGGAGAAGCTGCTGCTGGTGCTGAGGGGAGGCTGGTGCTGAGGGGAGGCTGGTGCTATTGCCAAGGGGAGGCTGCTGCTGCTGGTGGTGAGGGGAGGCTGCTGCTGGTTCTGAGGGGAGGCTGCTGCTGGTGCTGAGGAGAAGCTGCTGCTGGTGCTGAGGGGAGGCTGGTGCTGTTGCCAAGGGGAGGCTGCTGCTGGTGCTGAGGAGAGGCTGCTGGTGCTGAGGGGAGGCTTGTGCTGAGGGGAGGCTGGTGCTGGTGCCAAGGGTAGGCTGCTGCTGGTGCTAAGGAGAGGCTGCTGGTGCTGAGGGGAGGCTTGTGCTGAGGGGAGGCTGGTGATGGTGCTGAGTAGAGGCTGCTGGTGCTGAGGGGAGGCTTGTGTGGAGGTTGCTGCTGGTGCTGAGGGGAGGCTGCTACTGGTGCCAAGGGGAAACTGCTGCTGGGAGGAGGCTGGTGCTGGTGCCGATGGGAGGCTGGTGCTGGTTCCGAGGGGAGGCTGCTGCTTGTGCCGAGGAGAGGCTGGTGCTGGTGCCGAGGGGAGGCTGGTGCTGGTGTCGAGGGGAGGCTGCTGCTGGTACCGAGGAGAGGCTGCTGCTGGTGCAGAGGAGAGGCTGCTGGTGCTGAGGGGAGGCTTGTGGTGAGGCTGATGCTGGTGCTGAGGGGAGGCTGCTGCTGGTGCTGAGGGGAGGCTGTTGCTGGTGGTGAGAGGAGGCTGGAGGTGAGGGAAGGCTGGTGGTGGAGAGGGGAGGTTGCTGCTGGTGATGAGGGGAGGCTGCTGCTGCAGCTGCTGAGGGGAGGCAGCTGCTGGTGCTGAGGAGAGGCTGCTGAGGTGGTGAGGGAAGGCTGCTGATGTTGGTGAGGGGAGACTACTGGTGGTGGTGAGGCGAGGCTGCTGGTGATGAGGGGAGGTTGCTGCTGGTGATGAGGGGAGGCTGCTGCTGGTGATGAGAGGAGGTTGGTGCTGAGTGGTGGCTGGTGCCGAGGAGAGGCTACTGCTGGTGCTGAGGGGAGGCTGATGGGGAGGCTGCTGCTGGTGATGAGGGGAGGCTGGTGATGAGGGGAGGCTGCTGGTGGTTGTGATGAGGGGAGGCTGGTGGTGATGAGGGGAGGCGGCTGGCGGTGGTGAGAGGAGGCTGCAAGTGGTGGTGAGGGGAGTCTGCTGGTGGTGGTGAGGGGAGGCTGCTGCTGGGGGGAGGCTGCTGCTGGTATTGAGGGGAGGCTGCTGGTGGTTCTGAGGCGAGGCTGTTGCTGGTGCTGAGGGGGGCCTGTTTCTGAGGGGAGGCTGCGTCCGGCAGGGTGAGGCTGGTGCTGAGGGAAGGCTGCGACCGGCAGCGAGAGGCTGAGGAGGCGGTGGCGAGGACGACCAGGGCTAGTCGACAAGGATATGCCAATTGCATATCAAGATGATGCCAACCTCTGTGGACAGGTAGGAGGAACAAGAGTAGTTGACAAATAGGGTGATCAATAGACCTTGGAATAATAATAACTTCCACAATTGGATGTGTTTAAATAAAATGTTCCTGTGCTGAGATAATCTTATACATGTGCCCCTGCTGTGTACTGTGTAATGGCTGTGTCTGACCGTGCAGGAACATGGTCTGATCATACCACATCTCCTGGGCAGGGGAGGAAGAAAAAGAATATACAGACATTACAGCAGGGGATCACAGCTGATTCTTTCTGTGAGGTAAAACATTTCACTGCCTGTTTTTAAACAATGTTTTACTTCAAAGAAAGAAACAGTTGGGATCCCATGCTGAAATGTCTGTATACTCTTTTGTTTCCTCCCCTTAGCATGAGATGTGGTTGTGGCACCCCAGGGGTCAGGTTGCCACAGTGGCATTGCCTCCCTCACAAGAGTTGATGCCATGCCTGGAAGCAAGCAGGAGTCCCCTAATCAGGTTTTACTAAGCATGCAACACTTTCCTGGCTCCAGACCAGCAAGGGGAGTCCCTCCCCTTGGCAACTGGGATCTGGGGGCGTGGTTAGTGAGACTTAGTGTGTGAGGAGTTGAAGTCAGGACATCGAGGAGAGAGGAGCTGGGGACTGGAGCTGCGCGGCAGCTCACCCCAGAAGAACCAGCACAGAAGAACCGGACACCGGAGTCCGAGGCTGTGGGGCACCGAAGGCCCAGCAGTAGAAACCGGAGGGCAGGAGACTGCAGGTCTCCTGGCCCCATCAGACGCCCAAAGGCTCAGCAGCACCGCAGGGTTCAGCACCGCCACGTGAGAGCGACGCACCAGCAAGGCCCGAGCTGCCTGCCATACGGGTGAGCACAGAAACGTTGCACTCAGGGACGAGGGCCGCGCACAGCTACAAGCAGCAGGGCCAAAGAGTTTAGTGTAAAGGGAAGGCCTCCAATTTCACCTGGCAAGGAGGATTCTTTACTTGCTTCCAGGATGCCCGGACTTCCACTTCTAGCCAGCACCCTAGTCCCGGCTTGTCTAATCACCACCAGTAAAGATAAGAGGAAACCGCCATTGAGTTGTGGATTATTGCTGCGCCATCAACCCCTGCACTACAACGTCCAGCATGACCCATAACATCTACACTGCCCTGGAGCTAAGTTCTACCTGTGGAGAGCCACACTATCCCTGCTGCAGTAACATCAGCTCCAGAGGACCTGCTCCGCAGCGGCGGCTCCCCTAGCCGCATACCACAGGTGGCGTCACAAACTTTATACAATCACCATAAATCCCCTATCAATAACCCCTGGGTCACGGACCGGGTCACCGCTACTGTGACATCCCCCAGCATTTACCGGCCCGGCACCGGGTACCCCACGGCCCAGAGGGCGCGTCATGGTATGATCAGACCGTGTTCTGTACACGGTCAGACACAGCCATTACATTATTCAAAGATCTATTGATTAAAATTAACTTTTGTTCGTGGGAAAACCCCTTTAAGTTCATGTATTAATTTGTCCACCATCTCAGTACATGATTATATGATACAATCATTCCCTCTGCTCCTGAAAGGGGGGAGGGGAGGGAATGATTGATATAAGTGTATACAGTGCATTGTGAAAGTATTTGGTCCCCTTGAACTTTTCTAACTTTTGCCACATTTCTGGCTTCAAACATAAAGATATAAAATTCTATTTTTGGGGGAAGAATCAAAAACAAGTGGGACACAATCGTGAAGTGGAACGAAATTTATTGGAAATGTTAAACTTTTTTAACAAATTAAAAACTGTGGGACTGCTGGCTTGTGGATTTAGATTGGACAACCCCTTTAAGGCTCCTTCAGCCATCAGTGAATATCGGTCTGTGCTCGGACCGCAATGCATGGACTTGCCGCGGGTCTCCTGACCTCAACTCAGCAGCCTCACAGCATGTATGAGGATGCGGGTCAGCATGATTGGTGCCCAGTCCAAGCACTGCAGACTGAGAGCAGAACGATTTCTCACTTCCAGTATTTACACTGTCATAATAATAAAGATGTTTCCCAATCATATACAGTGCATTGTGAAAGTATTTGGCCCCCTTGAACTTTTCTACCTTTTGCCACATTTCTGGCTTCAAACATAAAGATATAAAATTCAAATTTTTTGGAAAGAATCAACAACAAGTGGGACACAATCGTGAAGTGGAACGAAATTTATTGGAAATGTTAAACTTTTTTAACAAATTAAAAACTGAAAAGTGGGGCGTGCAATATTATTCGGCCCTCTTGAGTTAATAATCGCCATCTTTTGCTGCGATTACAGCTGAAAGTCGCTTGGGGTATGTCACTATCAGCTTTGCACATCGAGAGGCTGAAATTCTTGCCCATTCTTCCTTGCAAAACAGTTCGAGCTCATTGAGGTTGGATGGAGGGCGTTTGTGAACAGCAGTTTTCAGCTCTTTCCACAGATTCTCGATTGGATTCAGGTCTGGACTTTGACTTTGCCATTCTAACACCTGGATACGTTTATTTTTGAACCATTTTATTGTAGATTTTGCTTTATGTTTGGGATCATTGTCTTGTTGGAAGATAAATCTCCGTCCCAGTCTCAGGTCTTTTGCAGACTCCAACAGGTTTTCTTCCAGAATGGTCCTGTATTTGGCTCCGTCCATCTTCCCATCAATATTAACCATCTTCCCTGTCCCTGCTGAAGAAAAGCAGGCCCAAACCATGATGCTGCCACCACCATGTTTGACAGTGGGGATAGTGTTTTGAGGGTGATGAGCTGTGTTGCTTTTACGCCAAAGATATCGTTTTGCATTGTGGCCAAAAAGTTTGATAATGGTTTCATCTGACCAGAGCACCTTATTCCACATGTTTGGTGTGTCTCCCAGGTGGCTTGTGGCAAACTTCAAATGAGACTTTTTATGGATATCTTTGAAAAATGGCTTTCTTCTTGCCACTCTTCCATAAAGGCCAGATTTGTGCAGTGTATGACTGATTGTTGTCCTATGGACAGACTCTCCCACCTCAGCTGTAGATCTCTGCAGTTCAACCAGAGTGATCATGGGCCTTTTGGCTGCATCTCTGATCAGTCTTCTCCTTGTTCGAGATGAAAGTTTAGAGGGACGGCTGGGTCTTGATAGATTTGCAGTGGTCTGATAATCCTTCCATTTCAATATGATCGCTTGTACAGTGCTCCTCGAGATGTTAAAAACTTGGGAAATCTTTTTGTATCCAAATCCGGCTTTAAACTTCACCACAACAGTATCTCGGACCTGCCTGGTGTGATCCTTGGTCTTCATGATGCTCTCTGCACTTGAAACAGAACCCTGAGACTATCACAGAGCAGGTGCATTTATACGGAGACTTGATTACACACAGGTGGATTCTATTTATCATTACCAGTCATTTAGGACAACATTGGATCATTCAGAGATCCTCACTGAACTTCTGGACTGAGTTTGCTGCACTGAAAGTAAAGGGGCCGAATAATATTGCACGCCCCACTTTTCAGTTTTTAATTTGTTAAAAAAGTTTAAAATATCCAATAAATTTCGTTCCACTTCACGATTGTGTCCCACTTGTTGTTGATTCTTTCCAAAAAAATTGAATTTTATATCTTTATGTTTGAAGCCAGAAATGTGGCAAAAGGTAGAAAAGTTCAAGGGGGCCAAATACTTTCACAATGCACTGTATATGATTGGGAAACATCTTTATTATTATGACAGTGTAAATACTGGAAGTGAGAAATCGTTCTGCTCTCAGTCTGCAGTGCTTGGACTGGGCACCAATCATGCTGACCCGCATGCTCATACATGCTGTGAGGCTGCTGAGTTGAGGTCAGGCGACCCGCGGCAAGTCTATGCATTGCGGTCCGAGCACAGACCGATATTCACTGATGGCTGAAGGAGCCTTAAAGGGGTTGTCCAGTCTAAATCCACAAGCCAGCAGTCCCTCTGTGTCACTGACTGAAGACTTGTGAATCCACACATCGTAAGCACTGTGAGGATTCGCTGGTGTCAGAGCCAGGAATGGCAATCACTTGGCTTCAAGGATGTGAAATGCAGACTCCCAGCCAGAAGGGGGGGTGTGGAGATAGAGGGAGAACAAACAGGTGGGCAGGTGAATTTAAAGGGTTGGCTCTGCCGTGAAGTACCGAGTGGTGGGACTTTATTTGAACAGTCATCCTGTGCTGACAGAGTCCCTTTAAACATAAGTCATACTCATCTTCTGGCGTCTTCATCAATTTTCAGCACTGCTTCGGTCTTGCGGCGCCATCTTGTGAACGCAGCTTCTGACTGACTGGAAGTCAGAAGCTATGTCACAATCTCTCAATGCAAGTCTGAAAGCCTGAACGATGCTCTCATAGACTTGATCTGGTCATGGTGTGACAGTATTTGTCTCTTGTATGTGGTATTATTCAGTCACTATGTGGTGGTAATATGTGGTGTGGTCACAGTGTGGCAGAAAGTAGAGTTTTTCCAAGAGTGGTCGGTGGGACTGTGGAAGGTTTGAGGAGTGGAGGCGGAGCTGGGGTGAAGCCTGGGTGGAGTTTCAAGGGGGCCCCAAAATTTTGCCAGTATGGGGCACCGAAATTCCTAGCAGCAGCCCTGCACGACCCTGGACACTTGCCAAAGCTTTTTAGTGATGCTATTGTGCCAGTTTTGTCTATTGATTCGTCACACTCTGTCATGCATGAGAGGGGTAACCGAGTCAATAGCTGGTGCTATGCTAGAGTGGCATTGTAGAAGGCAGTGACACTGTCTGTGTCGTGGAGTGAAGATATGGATGTCAGTGGTAGAATAGAATTAGAGAGTGTGTGAGTGTGGAGACATGCAAGGTTTCTTCAGGGGTGTGCTATTTGCTGACATGGGTGACAGGTGAGGAGGACAGAGATGAGAAAGTGTTGGAATAATACATATTAATCTGTATGTGTATTGCAACAACTACTGTGCTGTTTCATATGTTGTGCATATTGTGAGGTTGTTAACAAAGTTTAGTTAAAAAAAAAAAAAAAAAAACTCCCACAGACAGGATGCCCCCTCCTTCTCTTCCTGTGTTGTTGTTATATATCTGATTTGATTTCCTCATGCTGCAGTAACATCATGCTGTGCCTGTGCTGGATATAAATAAACCTACATTCTGTGTTCTAAACTCTGGATGTCACGCGGATTAATCCTCTGCTAACAGGTTATGGGCCCAGATGTACCAGAGTCCCAGAGTCCCAGATCCCCAGAACACAGAGGAAAGAAAAGAAAGAAAGACAGCAAACTGAGAAGAAGCAAAGATGGCCACCAGCAGCAGCTCCATGAAATTTACAGTGCCAAGTCTCACTAACCAGAATTATCAATCCTGGAAATTCAAAGTGAAAATGCTGCTAATAAGAGAAGGTACGTGGAAATACACACAGGAGCCTAAACCTGACCCAGTGCCACAGGAGTGGACAGAGATGGATCAGAAAGCACAAAGTACCATATCACTCAGTATAGATGATGACCAGATTGTGCATGTGTGTAAATGTAATACTGCAAAGGAAATGTGGGAGCAGTTGCAAAAGGTACATGAGAGGATAAATTTAAGCAATAAGCTCTATCTCATGAGAAAGCTGTACCAGTCTAAGCTACAGAAAGGCCAGGATATGCAGGATTACATAAGAAGTGTTCTGGAAGTTGTAGAACGCCTGAGAGTCATTGGGGAAGATCTAAAGGACTTTCATGTGGCCGCATTACTGCTTAGTGGCCTTTCAGAGAGGTATGATACGCTTGTAACCGCACTAGATGCGCGTCCAGATGATGAGCTTACACTGGATTATGTCAGGGGGAAGCTCATAAATGAATATAAGCGAAAGGCAGAAGGTGTAAACAGTAGGACATGCAACACAGAATCTGCTTTACAGACACAAAACCTAACTGATAACAGGAAGCACATAAAAGAAACACGTGAATGTTTTGTTTGCAAGAAATCAGGACATTTGAAAGCTGACTGCAGAGTCTGGAAAGCTAGAATGAATCAGCTGAAAAAGCAAAGCAGTCATCAAAGGGTTAAAAGTGCTGTATCTGGAGAAAATGATTCTGTGAATACTGAAACTGCATTTACTGTCAGTGCAAATACATCAAAGCATGCATGGTGTATAGACTCTGGAGCAGCTAGTCACATGACTAATAACAGAGACTTCTTTTCTAAGCTTAACCAAAGTAAATCAGAGAAAGTGATTATGGCTAATGGTCAGTACATGACTTCAGAAGGCATAGGAGATGGTTATATTGATTGTCAAATCTCACCAACACAAAGCAGGAAGATCCCAGTAAAGGATGTGCTGTATGTGCCTAGTCTTGAAAGTAATCTACTATCTGTGAAGAAACTCACAAAACAAGGAAATGAAGTTACATTTAAGCATGATAGCTGCATCATCTCAAAGGAAGGTCACACACTAGTAGAGGGAAACATCACAGATGAACTTTATCAGCTGAAATGCAAAGAGTGTGTGTATACAGCGCAACAAGAAGAGCATAAAAACTGTATTCATGTGTGGCATATGCGTCTGGCACACAGAGACCCAGAAGCAATAAGAAAGTTAGTCCAAAAGCAACTAGCTGAGGATATTACAATTGATCTATGTAACCAGACAATGAAGTGTACTAGCTGCATCAAAGGGAAAATGTCTAGGAAAGCTTTTCCTAAGAGAATTAGTACAACAACAGCACAGCCACTAGATTTAATACACACAGATGTCTGTGGTCCAATGAGCACTCTGACCCCAGGGAAGAAGAGATATTTTCTCACATTTATTGATGATCATTCAAGATATACAGTTGTCCACCTGCTTCACAGCAAGAAGGAAGTTCCAGAGAAACTTGAAATATACCTAGCTGAAGTATATAATAAATTTGGAAGAATGTCAAAGATTCTACGTGCAGATAATGGGACTGAATATACAAGTAATGAGACACAGAGCATTTTAAAGAAAAATGGAATCCTATTTCAGACCACTGTACCGTACAACCCAGAGCAAAATGGTGTCGCGGAAAGAAGGAACCGAACACTATGTGAAAGTGGAAGAAGCATGTTATTTGATGCAAATCTGCCCACAGTATATTGGGGTGAAGCAATCATGACAGCTTGCTATCTTCAGAACAGACTACCAGGTAAAGCTACAGACAAAACTCCATTTGAGAAATGGAATAGCAGAAAGCCAAAACTACATCACATAAGAATATTCGGAAGTAAAGCATTTGTACATGTTCCCAAAGAAAAGCGAACTAAGTGGGAATCTCACGCTAAGGAAGGTATCCTGGTAGGCTACAGCGAAACCCAGAAAGGTTATAGGATTCTACACCCAGATAAAATATGTGCAAAATACAAGGACCTAAAAACACAGATGTACTGTCTGTGATATTAGATAGCCAAAATACTTCCATGTATTGTTGCGTCCAAAGATATTTTCTTCATATTTCTTCATATTTCTTCATATTCCCCTTTTTTTTTTTTTTTTTTTTTCATAATTTCACCTTTATTTCCATTTTTATTTTCATAATAATTTTTTGTTTGGGCTTTAAGTGCGCTCTCGACCTGGGCCGTGGCACCACTGTGCGGTTTTGACCTATGAGGTATTTCCAGCTCATGAACCATTGGGGCAGAATATACGCGGTTAGTATATACCGCGGTACATACGGTATGTGCCTGGATGGGTGTCAGCTACTGTATAACTTGGACATTTGCCCTGGCCTGGGGTACTTATGGATGGGAGGGCTTCATGTCACCATCCAACACAAGATGTCAGTTGGTTACCTTGTGTGCCCCTTAATCGTCGCTCCGTAGTGTGCGGTTTTTCCTTGTCTGTGATGCGCACACCGGATGTGACGCTTGCGTGTCACGCCCGGCACCTGCGTTCCACATACCGGATGTCAGCTGACCGGAACCGGAAGTGACACGATCGCGAGTATAGCGCGACTAGGATTTAAAAGAGGACTTATCAGAGTGTCAAATGGCGCTGTCTGGTGAATGAGCTGCGCGATTGTGGGCAGCGTGCATACCGCATGTCTTCTCTTTTTTTCCCCTGATGACTAGCTAAGGCAAAGAAACGCGTCGGGAGCGGTATATTGTGATGGGCTGGTGACCCTATGAGACTTGGTCTGCCCCCATCATATGGAGCTATCTTGAAGTCTGAGAGCAGGAACGGATATCAAAATTGGTGAGGATGTTCCATTTCTATATATAGCAAGGTTAAATGGTTACCATTGATAGGGTTAATGTTTCTGCGTTCTCACATATTGAGACACAATAAGTTGTTATAGTGTCCCGTAGGCTCCATCATTTTCTTTTTGCCACACTTTCTTGGTTGCGTCAGAGATACAATACGCTTATATGACATATATCTATATCTTTGGACGCAACAATACATGGAAGTATTTTGGCTATCTAATATCACAGACAGTACATCTGTGTTTTTAGGTCCTTGTATTTTGCACATATTTTATCTAGTGGTAATAAATGTTAAGTTTTACATTTCTATAGCACTACACCTGCTTGTGTTTACATTTATTTTTTTGTGTAGTTATTTCTAAAACCCCTGCTGCTGCATTTTGATTCTACACCCAGAAACAAACTAGATCACAATAAGTAGAGATGTAGTGATTGATGAGAACTTTGTATCACCCAAGTTTTGTGACATCACGCCAGTAGTCCAGCTGAAGTCACAATTACAAGACAGCAACAAGGAGGATGTAGAGGTCTGGCTGGATTCTTCAACTAATGAAGGAACAACAGAAAAATCAGGTGAATCTGAAATCAGGAGATCGTCAAGATCAAGCAAAGGTATACCAGCTAAACGTCTATCCTACATTGTCAAGACACTACCTGAGTCAGAGCCGCAGTCATGGGATGAAATGCAAGCACTACCTGTCCATGAAAGAACAAAGTGGATCGATGCCGCTAATGAGGAAATCAAATCGCTTCATCAACTCCAAACTTGGAAACTCACCAAGCTACCACAGGGCAAAAAGGCAATCAAGTGCAAGTGGGTCTTCAAAACCAAATATGACTCAGAAGGTAAAGTCCACAGATTCAAAGCAAGGTTGGTCGCAAAAGGATATTCTCAAAAGTATGGCGAAGATTACGATGCTACATTTGCTCCAGTCACTAAACAGACCACGTTCAGAGCTTTGTTAGCTGTAGTTGCTGTACAAAAGATGTATGTCAGACATTTGGATATAAAAACTGCCTTTTTAAATGGTGACATTGAGGAGGACTTATACATGACTCAACCTGAAGGTTATGTAAAAAGAGGTCAAGAGAATCTTGTTTGCAAACTACAAAAATCTCTCTATGGTCTTAAGCAATCAGCAAGAGCATGGAACACCAAGATGAATAAAGTCTTGTTGGAAGACAAAATATACAGATGGAAAGTGGATGTATATTCTCTTATATGTGGACGACGTGATTGTTGTTCATCAAGACGACGCAGAAATTGGAAAAATGACTGAAATTCTGAATCAGCACTTTGAATCAAAAGACCTTGGAAGTGTGACATATTATCTAGGAATCCAAATCCAGAGAGAGGAAGATGGAAGTTTTCTTCTAAACCAAAGTGCAAAAATTAATTTGATTCTGAATCAGTTTAAAATGTCGGAGGTCAAAGGTATATCAACCCCAATGGAACCATCCTACCTGAAGCTGGAAGGAGAAGATGACCTGTTGCCTAACAATGAGAAATATCGTCAGGCAGTGGGGACACTTCTATACATATCAACTATGACTCGACCGGATATCACAACAACAGTTGGAATCCTTTGCAGATATGTGGAAAAACCGCGCCAAAGAGACTGGAATGCTGTTAAGAGACTTCTCCGATATTTGAAAGAAACGCAAGATGTAAATTTAAAACTATCTGCAGCAGGAGATCTAGAACTTACCGGCTATGTAGATGTGGATAGGGCTGGTGATTCGCGTGATCATAAATCCACAAGTGGATACTTGTTTAAAGTTGGAGAAAGTTCAATCTCCTGGTCTAGTAGGAAACAAGTGTCTGTTGCCTTGTCATCTACAGAAGCGGAGTATGTGTCCGCAGCCTATGCAAGCCAGGAGGTTGTTTGGCTAAGACAATTGATGGACGATCTTGGCAAACCGACAACTCAGCCGACGGTGATTTATGAGGACAACCAAGGATGCATTAAACTTGCATGCAGTGAAAAAATCAGTGCTAGAACCAAGCACATTGACGTCAGACATCATCATCTACGTGATTTGATAGATCGTGGGATAATTCACTTTGTCTATTGTGAAACTGATAAGATGGTAGCTGACATTATGACAAAGCCATTGCCACGAGCTAGGTTAAAAGAATTGAGAACCACAATGGGACTAAGAGGATAAGTAGTTGTTGAGTGGGGGTGTTGGAATAATACATATTAATCTGTATGTGTATTGCAACAACTACTGTGCTGTTTCATATGTTGTGCATATTGTGAGGTTGTTAACAAAGTTTAGTTAAAAAAAAAAAAAAAACTCCCACAGACAGGATGCCCCCTCCTTCTCTTCCTGTGTTGTTGTTATATATCTGATTTGATTTCCTCATGCTGCAGTAACACCAGACTCCATGCTGTGCCTATGCTGGATATGAATAAACCTACATTCTGTGTTCTAAACTCTGGATGTCACGCGGATTAATCCTCTGCTAACAGAAAGTGAGTAGATGGTGATGAGGTAGGGGGAGAGGGGAGGTTGTGAAGTTAGATAGGGAGCAGAGACGGGTGAAGATAAGGTCTAATGTATTTCCGTCTGTGTGGGTGGCTGAGGAGGAACATTGAGTAAGTTCAAAAGATAAAGTAAGACACAGGAGTTTGGAGGCTGCTGACTGGAGGGTGTCAGTAGGGATGCTGAAGTCACCCATTATGATAGTGGGAATGTCAGCGGAAAGAAAGTGAAGAAGCCAGGTGGAGAATTAGTCAATATAGGTAGTGGCCGGGCCCGGAGGTCGGTATATGACGGCCACTTGGAGGTAGAATAGATGCGGACAGAGTGGACTTCAAAAGAGAAGATAAGGGAGGTTAGAGGTGGGATTGGATTAAAGGTGCAGTTGGTAGAAAGAAGAAGACCCACTCCTCCGCCATGTATGTTGCCAAGGAGAAGAGTGTGGGCAAAGTGGAGGCCATCATAACACAGCGGAGCAAGGGAGGCAGTGTTGGAGGGTGTCAGCCATGTTTCGGTGAGGCCCAGGAAGGAGAAATTGTGAGAGGTAAGGAGGTCATGAATCACATGGAGCTTATTACAGACAGAGTGGGCATTTCAGAGTGCTCCAGAGAGAGGGAGCAGAGGGGTGGTCGTCAAGGACACAGGTTTTACATAGGAGAGATTGCGGTAATTCATATTAGGATGAGAGCGATAAGAGGGGGAATAAATGGGAAGTATCAGATGTGGGCAGGCTGACATTATGGGGAGGCAAACAAAGCAAATGCCTGGGGCCCCCACTCCCTCAGGGGCCCCCAGTGGGGGCATAATGGTTGCGGTCACACTGGGGGCTGTGTTGGGGGCTCCTTTCCAATTATCAATGAGACAGGAGCTACGTCGTTCCTGCACTCTCAATAGAAACGGCCAGGCAGCGCTCCATCCCCTCCAGCCCCTGCCAGTGACTTTGGTCTGAGACTGAGCTGGGTTTTTTCTGCGCATGTGACAGGATGCTGAAGGAATCAGGTGAGGCGCTGACACGTACAAGTGTGTGAGGCAAAACCTGTGCCTCGTCCCAGCACTGCAGCCTCTGTCTGTTCCCTCTGACTCCCAGCTCATGGTCCGTGACTTGAAGCTTATCTTTTAATGTTCCATGCTATTATGGACAACAGCAAGATATCTTACTGAAAAGTGCAGCCGGCATTCCAGGCTGTGCGGTGGGCTGCCTTTTCTGCAATATATCTTAGTGGAAACTGTCAGACTGATGTCAGCTGAGCTCACCAAGCAGAAAACACTTTGGTAACTAGTAGCTGATGGAGCGGGGATGAGGGAGGCTGGGAGATAGGAGAGTGGGGGGTTGTCAGCAGGCTCGGACAGGCCTGGCGGGGTGCCAGGAAATTTCCCGGTGGGCCCCGGCCCCCTGCAGAGAAGGCAGAGGAGAATTTAAAAAAAAAAAAAGGAAAAAAAAAGTGGTCGCGGGCCCTTTAAGGGCGCGCGCACACACTCTCACCGCCGCCGCGATGCCCAGAACAGTAGCGGGAGTGGCCTGGGAGCAGGAGAGCCGAAGAGCAGAGCAGGGGCTGTACTGCAGCGTCACATTTAGCAGACAGGGCCGCACGTCTGCTGAAAGTGACGTCACAGCGCGCCCTGCACTGCAGTCTTCCGCCTTAGGAGCGCTTCTGTACTGTACAGATTGTGTAATATAGTGTGTGTTTGTATGAATTTTTATGTATATGCTGCCTGCCTGTGTGTGTATATGCCTGTGTGTGTGTGTGTATATATCCCTGTGTATGTGTATATGCCTGTGTGTACAGTCATGGCCAAAAGTTTTGAGAATGACACCAAAATTATATTTTCCCATGATCTGCTGGCCTCTGGTTTTTATTAGTGTTTGTCTGATGTTTATATCACATACAGAAATATAATTGCAATCATATTATGAGTACAAATAGGTTATATTGACAGTTAGAATGAGTTAATGCAGCAAGTCAATATTTGCAGTGTTGCCCCTTCTTCTTCAAGACCTCTGTAATTCTCCCTGGCATGCTCTCAATCAACTTTTGGACCAAATCCTGACTGATAGCAGTCCATTCTTGCATAATCAATGCTTGCATTTTGCCAGAATTTGTTGGTTTTTGTTTGTCCACCCGTCTCTTGATGATTGACCACAAGTTCTCAATGGGATTAAGATCTGGGGAGTTTCCAGGCCATGGACCCAAAATCTCTATGTTTTGTTCCATAAGCCATTTTGTTATCACCTTTGCTTTATGGCAAGGTGCTCCATCATGCTGGAAAAGGCATTTTTGGGCGCCAAACTGCTCTTGGACGGTTGGGAGAAGTTGCTCTTGGAGGACATTCTGGTACCATTCTTTATTCATGGCTGTGTTTTTAGGCAAGACTGTGAGTGAGCCGATTCCCTTGGCTGAGAAGCAACCCCACACATGAATGGTTTCAGGATGCTTTACAGTTGGCATGAGACAAGACTGGTGGTAGCGCTCACCTCTTCTTCTCCGAATAAGCTGTTTTCCAGATGTCCCAAACAATCGAAAAGGGGATTCATCAGAGAAAATGACTTTGCCCCAGTCCTCAGCAGTCCACTCCCTGTACCTTTTGCAGAATATCAGTCGGTCCCTGATGTTTTTTCTGGAGAGAAGTGGCTTCTTTGCTGCCCTCCTTGGAACCAGCCCTTGCTCAAAGAGTCTCCGCCTCACAGTGCGTGCAGAAGCACTCACATCAGCCTGCTGCCATTCCTGAGCAAGCTCGGCACTGCTGGTAGTCCGATCCCGCAGCTGAAACAGTTTTAAGATACGGTCCTGGTGCTTGCTGGTCTTTCTTGGGTGCCCTGGAGCCTTTTTGACATGCTTCTCCTTGAAGTTCTTGATGATGCGATAGATTGTTGACTGAGGTGCAATCTTTGTAGCTGCGATACTCTTCCCTGTTAGGCCATTTTTGGGCATTGCAATGATGGCTGCACATGTTTCTTTAGAGATAACCATGGTTAACTGAAGAGAAACAATGATACCAAGAACCAGCCTCCTTTTAAAGTGTCCAGTGATGTCATTCTTACTTAATCATGACTGATTGATCGCCAGCCCTGTCCTCATCAACACCCACACCTGAGTTAATGGATCAATCACTAAAATGATGTTAGCTGCTCCTTTTAAGGCAGGACTGCAATGATGTTAAAATGTGTTTTGGGGGTTAAAGTTCATTTTCTGGGCAAATATTGACTTTGCAAGTACAGTAATTGCTGTTAAGCTGATCAATCTTTGACATTCAGGAGTATATGCAAATTGCCATTACAAAAAATGAAGCAGTAAACTTTGGAAAAATTACTATTTGTCTCATTCTCAATACTTTTGGCCATGACTGTATGTGTATATGCCTGCGTGTGTGTATATTCCTGTGTGTGTATATGCCTGCATTTGTGTGTGTATATGCCTGTGTGTGTACAGTGTGTGTATATGCCTGCCTTCATGTGTGTGTGTGTATGCCTGCATGTGTGTACAGTGTGTGTGTATATGCCTGCATGTGTGTGTGTATATATACCTGCATGTGTGTGTATATGCCTGCATGTGTGTGTGTGTATGCCTGCATGTGTGTGTGTGTGTATATGCCTGCTTGTGTGTGTGTATGTATGCCTGCATGTGTGTGTGTGTATATGCCTGCATGTGTGTGTGTGTGTATATGCCTGCATGTATGTGTGTTTGTGTATGCCTGCATGTGTGTGTGTGTATATGCCTGCATATGTGTGTGTGTGTATATGCCTGCTTGTGTGTGTGTGTATGTATGCCTGCATGTGTGTGTGTGTATATGCCTGCATGTGTGTGTGTATATGCCTGCGTGTGTGTGTGTGTATATGCCAGCATGTGTATGTATTTGAGTGCCTGCATGCCTACGTGTATATGTGTCTTCACACGTTTGTGCGTGCTTCCCTGCTTGTCTGCATTTTTGTGTGTGATTGTCTGAGTGTGTCTGTGCATGATTGCGTGTGCATTTCTGTGTGTGCTTGCCTGCGTGTGTACGTGTCCCCATTTCTGTGGGTATGTGTATCTGCGTGTGTATATTAGGGCTCTTTCACATGTCCTGATATTTACGGGACTGGAGATATGTGTCCACCTGTGTGTCATCCGTGTGACACATACCAGTGCTTGGGAATCAGTGTACAGTTAACGCTGTTCCCAAGAGCCGGGTGCTGAGCGCTTGCCCTCATCATGGATCCCTGCCGGCACTGCGATCAGCAGCAGCAGGGTCAATGATGAGAGTAGTAGTCAACTCCCGCCGTGTCCAACTGTAAAAATAGGAATAAAATTAAAAAATCCTTGTACTCACCTCTCCTAAGTGTCACCCGCTGTAATCTGTGCGAGCGCTCACGCCGAAGAGAATGACTTCTGCAGCGAGCGGGCCTCGGAGCTGCACTCAGTGATTGACAGGGCACCGCTTGTTGAGCGCAGCTCCGGGGTCCACTCGCTGCAGGAGTCATTCTCCTCGGCGTGACTGCTCGCACGGATTACAGCGGGTGACTCTTAGGAGAGGTGAGTATAAGGATTTTTTTTATTTTATTCCTATTTTTACAGTTGGACACTGCTGGAGTAGACTACTACTCTCATCATTGACCCTGCTGCTGCTGATCGCAGCGCCAGCAGGGATCTATGATGAGGGCAGCGCTCAGCACCCAGTGCTTGGGAAGAGCACTAACTGTCATCAGTGTGCGGGACGTTTTGTGGCCTGTGCAGCAGGTAAAAAACAGACATGTCAGCGTGTTTTGCCCATGGACACCACATGGTCTGTGGAAAGTGGAAACACACTGACGTGTGCACATTCATTTGAATGGGTCTACGTGTACCAGTGTCTGTGGTACATGAGGAAACTGTCACCGCATGTACTGACGTGTGAAAGAGCCCTTAGTATGTGTCTGTGTGCGCTTGTTTTCGTGTGTGTAAGCGCGCTTCTGCATGTCTGTGTGGTCTTCCGATAATTTATTATATTTGGGGAGAGAAATTTTAGGAGACAAAATGGGGAGATGTGTGAAGAAACGGTATGGTGAACTAGAGGAGGAGTGGGAATGAGTGCAGGAACAGAATGGGGAAGGGGGATGTATAAGGAAACAGTATGGAGAGTGGGGGAATAGTGTGAGGAGACAGTATGGAGAGAGAAAAGTGTGATGTGACACAGCACAGAGACTAGGTAATGAGGGGGAAGGTATAGAGATGCGGCAGTATGGGGGAAACAGTGTGAGGGCACAGAAAGGAGGTAACAGTATGCTGAGGAGGTGGAGTGTGATGAAGGGGCACAGTATAGAGACTGGGTAGTATAGGGGGGACACAGTGTGAGAGGACAGTGTGAAGAGGGGGCCCAGTATGGTAAGGAGAGGACAGTGTGGAGAGCATGTACCATAAGAGTGGTAGAGTGTATGTCATATTTTGTGCAGGGAGCATTGTAAGAGTTAGGTTTATTTAGGGGCTCAGTGTAGATATTTTTATTCAGGAGCATCATAATGACACTGCTATCTTTAAGGGCATCATGTGGGGATGTGCTGCAGAAGACCGGAGAAGATGGAAGTCTGCAGAGACGAGCTGTGGAACTCATCATGGAGTCTGGACAAGAGGAAGAACAGAAAGAGAACGACTCTAATCAGAGAAGCCGTCTCAGGTAAGATACCTGCATGTAAATGTTCATTTGTGATCCTGCCTGTGTCTCATCAGTAATGTGGTTCCTGTATGGTCCGCAGTCTGATGATGACTGATAACTCCCAGTATCTCTATTGTTAATTACATACTGGGAGTTGTAGGTTTATGCGATACAAAGATATATGGGTCTGACCTGACATTACAATTGATGGTGGTTCAGATGATGTATTCGTGTACTGATGTGTATGTGCGCGTCTGCGTGTTTGTGCGCGTCTGCGTATCTGGAATAATATGTATTTTTGTAAGATGCGTGTATGTAACTGTGCATTGTGGTGTGTAATAACATTCATATGCTTGAGGCACCTTTACTAAATCTGTTAGGACTCACTCACATGTGTTAGGGAATTCCATTTGTCTTTCCACATTTAGGAACAGACAAGTGAAATATGCTAACCCTGACAAAACTGTCACCATAGGGATGTGCTTGTATGGACACGGGTTCAGGAGCTGAGCCTGCTCCATACTGGGCAGATGTCGGCTGTGTTACATAGCCGGCGTCTGCCTGTAACAGCAGTGATCAGAGCTCGCCTTGATTGCTGCTGTTTTGAGTATTTAAGTGCCCTTGTCAATCACTGACAGCGGCATTTAGATAGCACAATGGCCGGTGCATGCAGTCACCTGTTCCCTTCAGCCCCCTGTGACGCAGTTGCAGGTTGCTGATGGGTTGCCAGTAGTGCTGAGTGCGCGTGGTCGGATAAGAGACATTACAGTCACCGCGAGCTACAAAGTGCTGCAATAACGTCAGGCACCTTAATTGTGACACTTCCATGGAGCCCAACCTCAGGCTGAGCGTTATTGAATGACTAACATGGCAGCAACACCTGGCAACTAGTGCTGAGTGAGTGTGGTTGGATAAGGTGTGATCCCAGCATGCTCAGGTGTTATCTGAGTATCTTGTAGTGCTCTGCTAATATGCTCGAGTCCCCGGGGTAGCATGTTTTGCGGCGGTAGACAGAAGCAACACATGCAGGGATTACCTAACAAACAGGCAATTCCTGCATGTGTTGCGTCTGTCTACTGCCGCAAAACATGCTACCCCGGGGACTCGAGCATATTAGCAGAGCACTACAAGATACTCAGATAACACCTGAACATGCTGGGATCACACCTTATCCGACCACACTCACTCAGCACTAGTTGCCTGGTGTTGCTGCCATGTTAGTCATTCAATGAAGCTCAGCCTGAGGTTGGGCTCCATAGAAGATGTCACAATCAAGGTGCCGGATGTTATTGCAGCACCCTCACTTTGTAGTTCGTGGTGACTGTAATGTCTCCCTCCTTGCACCGACCCAATAACAGGAAGCGAGTGGCGGCAGGGAGAATAAAATGTAATTTTCTCTGTGTAGCCAATGCTTTTCCAATAAGCCGTCTAACCAGGCTTTACACCCTATTTACCTGCAGATTACCCTTTTATCTGCAGATAAATAGCGTTTTTCAAGGTGACAAGTTACCATTAAAGGGACTCTGGCAGTACGGAATGACTGTTCGAATATAGTCCTGCAACTTGGTGCTCCACAGCGCGGCCAATCATGTAATTATAGAACATTATAGAAAAGCATAACAAGTAATAAAACCGTTTATGGTGGGCTGTAGTGTGGGCCCCTAGAGTCAGTTCCCCTGGTGGGCCCTAGCCAACCCAGTCCGACCCTGGTTGTCAGCCTGCAGAATCACATCAAGTGTGTGATGACAGGGGGAGCATCTGGAGCAGTTCAAATTTGTTGAAGAGGTCCTGTTTACTGTGCTTATTACACAATAAGAAGATTTGATAAGTCCTGGGCGGGAGATTTAAAGGGAACCTGTCACCAGAAAAGCACTATTAACCTGCAGATATGGGGTCAATCATCAGGGTAATAGCGTTACTAACCTGCCTGGTGCCTGCACTTAGCTGAACGCTGCGAGGAGAAAATGAACTTCATTCCTTCCAGCAGTGTTCCAGTTTCAGTCACGGGGCGGTGCCGGCGCGGTTTCAGTCACCGGTCTGAAAATACAGAGCAGTGGCTGTAACTGCGCCCCCGGCCCTGACTGACAGTCGCTCTGCATTGGGGCCGGCTGTCAGTCAAGGCCAGGGGCACGGTACTGTAAACTCAGATCGGTGACTGATCCTGTGCCCCCATGACTGAAACTGAACGTTGCTGGAGTGAATAAAGGACATTTTCTCCCCATAGCGTTCTGATATGTGTGGGCACCAGGCAGGTTAGTAACGCTATTAACCTGCAGATTAAGCCTATATCTGCAGATTAATAGCGTTTTTTTCTGGTGACAGGCTCTCTTTACAATACCCAGCTGACTTGACTTGAGCAACCAATAGTTGCTGTAGAGGGTGAGGGGAGGAGCGCAGAACCACTGTGCAGAAAGGAGACCAGCCATTGGCAGCATTTCTCAAAGGTGCACAAAGAAAAGTTTAGTATTTTGTTGTGTCATATTCAACCTCAGGTAATGGATTTAAAGGGGTTGTCAACTACTAGGGAACCCCCTCTCAAAGGGTTTATCTAGAATTATATTAATTTTTTACTATGGGCATAAGTGCTGACAGGCAGGTGGTTACTAACTACCTGCCTATTCTACCCAGCGCAGATCTCTCCTAGCACAGAGTGGTCACAGACCATTCCTGACGATCATTCTGAGACTTCCGCTGACGTCACATTGTCGCAACAGCTTGTCTTCCGCTCTGTAGCCAGGGTGTAACTGCTGATGTCATGCTGACAGCCAGCTCCTCGCTGCCTCATTGCGGGGAGCCGTCTCTCAATTAGCATGATGTTGACAGTCACATCCTGGCAACAGAGCAGCCCAAGTTACACCACTGACACCAAACATCTACCGCAAAAACTACATAATAGCTCTGCGTTATCAATACAGTTGTTGGGACTGCTTAAGGATCTTTGATGACACCACAGTCGTAACCATGATATCATCACAGGTCCTGTACTGTGCAGGTGTGACACCCCAGGGGTCTGGTTGTCACAGTGATAGAGATATTACGTCTGAGAGCAGGTGGGAGGTCCTTTGGTCAGGGATCCTGTGCATGCCACACCTCCTGCCCAGCCTTGGGAGGGGAAGAACTTCCCCTGTATAAACCCGGGGCTGAGGCAGGGTTAGTGAGTCCAGGAAGAGTAGAGACAAGAGCAGCATAGGAAGCAGCAGAGTCACAAGGAGTCAGGGGCTGGCAGCTAAAGAGCTCGCCCTGACTAAGAAGATTCTTTACCGGACCCGGAGTCCGAGGCTGTGGGGACTAACTTCTACCCAGCAGCAGAATCCGTCAGGCAGGGGATTTCAGGTCCCCTGGCCCAGAAGCCCGAAGGCCCGGTCACACGCGTGGGACCAGCACCGCCATCGTGGAGCGGAAGCCATTAGAAGGCCCCGAGTCACCGGCCATACGGGTGAGCACCACACGGTACACTCAGGGACGTGGGCTACTTACATCAGCTTCTAGCAAGGTAGCCAGAAGAGTACAGTCAGCTTGGGAGGCCTACAACTACGCCTGGCCAGGGGAGATCCCATCTGCTCAAGGACTGACCAGGCCCCGTTCGCTAGCAAGTACTCCGGGAGGGTCTATCGTTGTTACCAGTAAAGACCCTGAACGCTACCATACCGTCTCTGAGTGGTTCCTGCTACCCCCATCATCCACGTCGGCTGCCCTGAGGCCATACCCCTCCCGTTGGGGGTTATACTATCACGCTGCACCATCCTTCCACCGGCCTCAGCGGTCTGCCCTGCAGCAGCAGCCCCCTGGCTGCATTCAACGGGTGGCGTAGTCATCAACCATTTTCTACCGCTAACAGACTGCCGTCCAGTTTGACTCCCTGGGCACGGACCGGGTCACCGCCACGAGACTACAACCCTAAACAGATCCGGCTCCGGGTAAGCTCCCGCGTGCGCAACGCAGCGCGACACAGGCCCAGGGGCGCGTCAACTTTGGCGTAGTCGGCAGGATTTCGTGCCCGCAACCACCGGGTACTGCGTGCCTGAAAAGCAAAGACTGTTCAAATTTACCAGTGGTGAAGGTTTCCCGCCATCCGGCGCCATCTTCTACCTTCTTCCCGCCATCCGCGAAGTTTTCCCGCCATCCGGCGCCATCTTCGACCTTCTTCCCGCCATCCGTGGAGTTTTCCCGCCATTGGACGCCATTTTGAGGACGCCGCGCGGGAAGAAGAGGGGCGTGGACTCCGAAAGCGCGCGAGAACTGAAGCCCCGCCTCACGTCCGGACGTTGCGTAAGGTCCTGGAAGGAGCCCAGCAGACGCCGACGTCACAGGAGCGCGACGGAAGGTCCTCAACCCTGACGATCCACTGCGGAGCCGCGGCCTACGGAACAGGATCATCGCAAGGTAGGCCACGGTCCACTAGGGGGGAGGAAGATGTCGGATACGGAGGAGAGCTCCACTGCCTCAACCCCCGCCAGCGCTACCGCTGTTGCAGTTATGCCCTTCACCATGCCCTATATCTCGGGAGCAGCTTGGCTACCCCAGTACTCAGGGGAGTCACATACCCTGCATGACTTTAGAGAAAAGCTGGATAGCCTCTTCCAGGTGTACCCCCTCACAGAAGAGCAAAAAGTGAGCATCCTGGTGGCCCAACTAACTGGGGCAGCCAAAAGGGAAGTAAAATCCTGGCCACCTGGGAGGAAGACTGTCGCAGGGATACTAACCCGGCTGAAGGACACCTTTGATACCCGCACCTCAGCCGAGATTAAACTTAGATTCTACGGGTGCAAGCAGCGAGCGCATGAGAGTATAAGGGACTATGCACTCAACCTACAAGAGGCCCTGAGGGCCATTAAGCAGACCGACCCTAATGGAGTGGGAAACGAGGACAGGCTGTTGACCGAACAATTTATAGAGGGTTTATATTGCAATGCCCACCGCACCCAGTTGCGGGCAATGGCCTTACAGGACCCTCATCTAGAATTTGCACAGTTCAAGGACAGAGCCATCCGGGTGCTCCGAGAACCGGCACCAGGTGGCGTTGTGACCCACAGACGCCCCACTACCACTTACTACCAGGAGGCGGCGCCCTTGTCAGCAGGGCCTGTGGGAGCTGATGCGCAGGCTTTGGACAATGACCCGGCTCCAGACCTACACCATCAGGTCCAAGAGCTAGCTAAAAGCGTTGCTGCGCTAACCCGAACTGTGCAGTCTTTACAGGTTTCCACTCCAGGGAAGATCCAGCTGGCATCCGGACCGGAGGACATCCCGTGGCGTCGACCAAGGAGGACCCCACCGGCCAGAGGAAGACCCAGTGACCGATACAGCGAGGACGGACGACCCATCTGCCGCCGCTGCAATCAACCCGGACATATGGAAAGGTACTGTTCTTTAAACGGGCACAACCTGGGGTAGAGGGCCAACCCCCAGGAAAAAGATCACCAGGCCCATCGAACTGGCGCGACAGATATGTGGGAGGACGTCCAGTCTTGCCTGTGGTACTGGATGGCATTCCCATGAGTGCCCTACTGGACACCGGGTCACAGGTCACCACCATCCCGTACGTGCTCTTCAAGCAGTACTGGAATGACTCGGATATTACCCGCTACCCTGACGACGACTTGAGTATCATCGCCAGCAATGGTCAGCCCGTGCCACAGATCGGATTTAAAGAGGTGACCATCAAATTGGTAGAGTCGAACTGGCCGCACAGGGACTGATCATTGTAGATATTGACAAACATGAGAGTCACCCAAAAATAACTCTAGGAACTAATGTAATTGAAAATTGTCTTGCAGAGGTGATTTTCCTTTTACAGCAGGTTGCCAAGAATGCCAGCTCCGGCGAGCAGCGGGTGCTCCAGAAAGAGATCCGGGCACTGATGCAACGGCAACAAGTGGAACTCTCCGGCGGTGAGATTGGTAGCGTAAGAATGTGTGACCCTTTTCCTATTGCCATGCCCCCAAAAAGTGAAATGATGATTTGGTGCCGGGCAGCTATTGGTCTGAGAGGTAGAGATTACCAGGCAATGGTAGAACCAGTTTACTCAGACAGTAGGCCCACCATTTTGACAGCACGGGGGGTGGTCAATGTACGCCATGGGAGGGTGCCCGTTCGCATAATAAATATCGGGGAGAGGGAAGTGTACCTGCCCCGGTATGCCACGCTAGCCAAATTATATACCACTAATCAAAATTCTATACAATCTGTGGAACCCTTGCCTCCATCTCACCCGGAGGAAGGTAACGGCTCTAAGAAAGACATGGAGGACTGGTGTCAGCAACTACATCTGGGTACTGACTCCACTCCCTCACACCAGAAACAAGGAGTCTATCGGGTGGTTCAAGAGTATGAGAGAGTGTTTAGTAAACACCCGTTAGACTTCGGGCGAGTCAAGGGGTTAGAACACCGCATCCCCACGGGAGATCATCCTCCCATAAAAGAGAGGTATCGACCCGTACCCCCTGCACATTACCAACACGCCAAGGGGATGCTTAGAGACATGAAGGAGGCTGGGGTAATCCGGGATAGCTGTAGCCCCTGGGCAGCCCCACTAGTTTTAGTCAAAAAGAAAGACAACACCATGAGGATGTGTGTAGATTACCGGAAAATCAACCGTATCACACACAAGGATGCGTACCCCTTACCAAGGATAGAGGAGTCATTGGCTGCTTTAAGATCTGCTAACTTCTTCTCTACCTTGGATCTCACTAGCGGGTACTGGCAGGTTCCTGTAGCAGAGGCGGACCGGGAGAAGACCGCATTCACCACCCCGATGGGACTTAGCGAGTTCACCTGCATGCCGTTCGGACTCTGCAACGCCCCAGGAACCTTCCAACGATTAATGGAGTGCTGTCTGGGCCACAGAAACTTCGAGACGGTCCTGTTGTACCTGGACGATGTCATCGTATACTCCAAAACTTATGAGGACCACCTGAAACACCTGGCGGAGGTGTTCGAAGCTCTGGCGAGTTACGGCCTAAAGGTGAAACCCTCCAAGTGTCACCTCCTGAAACCAAAGGTGCAATACCTGGGACACGTGGTGAGCGCTGACGGAGTGGCTCCCGACCCCGATAAGATCACCGCAATCAAAGGATGGCCAAGCCCTTCCAGCGTAAAAGAAGTGCGGCAGTTCCTAGGGTTGGTAGGCTACTACCGAAGGTTTATTCCCGGTTTCACCAAAAAGGCGGCGCCTATGCAGGACCTCCTGATAGGCCAGTCCCGGAAGGCCAAGAACCAGAAGCCGCCCTTCAAATGGGAAGAGCTAGAGGAAGAGTCCTTCCGCCAGCTGAAGATGGCCCTCACGGGGGATGAAATCTTGGCGTATCCGGACTATAGCCAGCCCTTTATCCTCTACACCGACGCCAGTAACGTCTGGCTAGGAGCCGTACTGTCCCAGATTCAGCAGGGGAAAGAGCGAGTAATCGCCTATGCCAGCCGAAAACTGCGACCCACCGAAAGGAATCCCGAGAATTATAGCTCATTCAAGCTAGAGTTCCTGGCCGTGGTATGGGCAGTCACCGAGCGCTTTAAGCATTACCTCGCTTCTTCCCGGTTCACCGTATACACGGATAACAACCCGCTGACACACCTGGACACGGCAAGACTCGGTGCCCTGGAGCAGAGGTGGATGGCCCGTCTGTCCAACTACGAGTTCACAATTAAATACCGGGCAGGGCGCTCCAATACCAACGCGGACGCCCTGTCCAGGATGCCCAACCTGCCGGACGGAGGAGAAGATCCGGAGGGACTGGAAGAAGTTGAACTCCCTGCGTTCCACCGTCATGGGACTATCCAGTATTCCCACCGGGTAAGGAGTAAGCAGGCTGCTACGTTGAACCCCTTACCTCACTACAACTGGGCGGAAACGCAAGACAGCGACCCTGCCGTCCGACTGGTGAAGGAGATGCTGACTCGCCCGGAGGCTAGCCTGGAATCAGACGCTCCAGAGGAAGCCAAACAACTATGGGCAGAGAAGAGTCGACTGTTCCTTTACAAGGGGAAGTTGTGCCGCAGAATGGTTAACTCCAGGACGCATGAACTACTCTGGCAAGTAGTGGTGCCACGAAGAGACGCAGCCATGGTGATGGAGGCATACCACGACGGAGCTGGACACTTCGGGTGGAAAAAGCTGGAGTTCCTGCTGCGCGAGCGGTTCCACTGGGTAGGCATGAGGGGAACCATCGAGAAGTGGTGCAGAGACTGTGGCCCGTGCAATCTGAGAAGGAAGGACCGGGCCAGCCAGAAGACTCCCCTGCAGTCCATCGTCACCCGGCAACCGTTGGAACTGGTAGCCTTGGATCATGTAAAACTGACCCCCAGCAGAAGTGGCTACGTCTACGCGTTAACCATCGTGGATCATTACTCCCGGTTTCTGGTTGTCGTCCCCGTCAAGGACTTAACGGCTCGAACAGCAGCTAGAGCCTTCCAGCAGCACTTTTGCCGTCCACACGGGTACCCGGACCAAGTGCTGACGGACCAGGGACCTGCCTTTGAAGCGGAGGTCTTCCAGGAATTCTGCAATCTGTATGGCTGCCGGAAGATAAGGACGACACCCTACCATCCGCAAACTAATGGACTTTGTGAGAAAATGAACCAGGTGGTAATGGATCTTCTAAAAACGTTGCCCCTGGAAGAACGCAGTCTGTGGCCTGAGAAGTTGCCCGATCTGGTGGACCTATACAACCACATCCCGGTAGGTTCCACCAACTGTACCCCGGCTTACCTAATGAGGGCAAGACCTGGTAAGTTACCTGTTGACCTGGAAATGGGAGTCCTGACGCCCGAGGACACTTCACCAGAAACAGACTGGGACACAGAGAGGCAGCAGCAGTACCGGAAAGTACAGGAGAGCGTGGAGCGAAGTCTCTGTCAGGCTAGGGAAAGACAAGAGAAGACTTACAACCAGTATGCTCCCGCTGTTCCCCTGGTACCCGGAGAGCAGGTCTTGAAGAGGAAGAGACGGCTCCACAAGTTGGACGACCAGTGGGAGAAGGACCCGTACACCGTACTGCCCTCAAGCCACGAGAACCCGAAGGTCTGTACCATCAGTAAAGACGGAGGGGAAACCACAGCCATTGTATCCCGGGACCACCTGAAGAAGTGCCCCGAACAACTGAGGAACCCTGAGGAGGAACAGGAAGACCATCGACCCGTGGAAGAAAGGGAAGATATGGTTAGTACCGTGCTCGGGGACTTCCCTCGGTCTTGGACTCAAGTCAATGGTGCAGTTGTGGTACCCGTACTCACCTTCCTCCAACCATCATCCCAAGAACCTACGGAGCAACGGGTAGAGCTGGAAGAGCAGCCGGTCCAGGAGGCAGAAGACTCCACCCAAGCGGAACAGGAGAATCCACCCTCTGCTTATAGTGAGCCTGCCGTACCCCTAGTGAGACAAAGAGCCGGTAGACAGCTGCCCAGTTTACCCTTGACAGCTCCTACACCCTGTAGTTCAGGGCCAGACAGTCAGCTCCGTAGGTCCACTAGGGCCACTAGAGGCCAGTTACCCGCACGTTGGAGGATCTAAATGTTTAAGTTGTTTTACAATGTTTACCTGTTTATTGTTGCTTGTGTGTAATTTTGTGTTTCTAGTTGTTTTTAGGAGTCTTCGGTGGATTTGCCGGGAATCCTTTGTATATAGTTGGAGCGTAACCCAGGATGGACTAGAGACTGTTAAGGACTCGGGGTAGGACAGACCCCTACCTGGTTACGTCTCCCTGTGTTGGTGAAATGGACACCTTTGCTTTTCTTCAAAGACTGCACCCGGTTGCGGACATCCGTGACCATCTTATTGTGTTTCCTTATTGTATTTTATTGTTCTTTGATATACCTTGTTATATTTTTCTAAAAAGTGTTTAGTCCCGGAGTACTAAATTTCACTAGGGGGGAGTGTGACACCCCAGGGGTCTGGTTGTCACAGTGATAGAGATATTACGTCTGAGAGCAGGTGGGAGGTCCTTTGGTCAGGGATCCTGTGCATGCCACACCTCCTGCCCAGCCTTGGGAGGGGAAGAACTTCCCCTGTATAAACCCGGGGCTGAGGCAGGGTTAGTGAGTCCAGGAAGAGTAGAGACAAGAGCAGCATAGGAAGCAGCAGAGTCACAAGGAGTCAGGGGCTGGCAGCTAAAGAGCTCGCCCTGACTAAGAAGATTCTTTACCGGACCCGGAGTCCGAGGCTGTGGGGACTAACTTCTACCCAGCAGCAGAATCCGTCAGGCAGGGGATTTCAGGTCCCCTGGCCCAGAAGCCCGAAGGCCCGGTCACACGCGTGGGACCAGCACCGCCATCGTGGAGCGGAAGCCATTAGAAGGCCCCGAGTCACCGGCCATACGGGTGAGCACCACACGGTACACTCAGGGACGTGGGCTACTTACATCAGCTTCTAGCAAGGTAGCCAGAAGAGTACAGTCAGCTTGGGAGGCCTACAATTACGCCTGGCCAGGGGAGATCCCATCTACTCAAGGACTGACCAGGCCCCGTTCGCTAGCAAGTACTCCGGGAGGGTCTATCGTTGTTACCAGTAAAGACCCTGAACGCTACCATACCGTCTCTGAGTGGTTCCTGCTACCCCCATCATCCACGTCGGCTGCCCTGAGGCCATACCCCTCCCGTTGGGGGTTATACTATCACGCTGCACCATCCTTCCACCGGCCTCAGCGGTCTGCCCTGCAGCAGCAGCCCCCTGGCTGCATTCAACGGGTGGCGTAGTCATCAACCATTTTCTACCGCTAACAGACTGCCGTCCAGTTTGACTCCCTGGGCACGGACCGGGTCACCGCCACGAGACTACAACCCTAAACAGATCCGGCTCCGGGTAAGCTCCCGCGTGCGCAACGCAGCGCGACACAGGCCCAGGGGCGCGTCACAGGAGTTTAGAAGAAGTGAAGAGGAAGAGACAGACTGGTAAGTATTGTGCATATATACAGTACAGACCAAAAGTTTGGACACACCTTCTCATTTAAAGATTTTTCTGTATTTTCATGACTATGAAAATTGTACATTCACACTGAAGGCATCAAAACTATGAATTAACACATATGGAATTATATACTTAACAAAAAAGTGTGAAACAACTGAAAATATGTCTTATATTCTAGGTTCTTCAAAGCAGCCACCTTTTGCTTTGATGACTGCTTTGCACACTCTTGGCATTCTCTTGATGAGCTTCAAGAGGTAGTCACCGGAAATGGTCTTCCAACAATCTTGAAGGAGTTCCCAGAGATGCTTAGCACTTGTTGGCCCTTTTGCCTTCACTCTGCGGTCCAGCTCACCCCAAACAATCTCGATTGGGTTCAGGTCTAGTGACTGTGGAGGCCAGGTCATCTGGCGTAGCACCCCATCACTCTCCATCTTGGTCAAATAGCCCTTACACAGCCTGGAGGTGTGTTTGGGGTCATTGTCCTGTTGAAAAATAAGTGATGGTCCAACTAAACGCAAACCGGATGAAATAGCATGCCGCTGCAAGATGCTGTGGTAGCCATACTGGTTCAGTATGCCTTCAATTTTGAATAAATCCCCAACAGTGTCATCAGCAAAGCACCCCCACACCATCACACCTCCTCCTCCATGCTTCACGGTGGAAACCAGGCATGTAGAGTCCATCCGTTCACCTTTTCTGCGTCGCACAAAGACACGGTGGTTGGAACCAAAGATCTTAAATTTGGACTCATCAGAGCAAAGCACAGATTTCCACTGGTCTAATGTCCATTTCGTCTGTTCTTTAGCCCAAACAAGTCTATTCTGCTTGTTGCCTGTCCTTAGCAGTGGTTTCCTAGCAGCTATTTTACCATGAAGGCCTGCTGCACAAAGTCTCCTCTTAATAGTTGTGGAAACGATGTGTCTGCTGCTAGAACTGTGTGTGGCACTGACCTGGTCTCTAATCTGAGCTGCTGTTAACCTGCGATTTCTGAGGCTGGTGACTCGGATAAACTTATCCTCAGAAGCAGAGGTGACTCTTGGTCTTCCTTTCCTGGGGCGGTCCTCATGTGAGCCTGTTTCTTTGTAGCACTTGAAGGTTTTTGCAACTGCACTTGGGGACACTTTCAAAGTTTTCCCAATTTTTCGCACTGACTGACCTTCATTTCTTAAAGTAATGATGGCAACTCGTTTTTCTTTACTTAGCTGCTTTTTTCTTGCCATAATACAAATTCTAACAGTCTATTCAGTAGGATTATCAGCTGTGTATCCACCAGACTTCTGCACAACACAACTGATGGTCCCAACCACAATCATAAGGCAAGAAATCCCACTTATTAAACCTGACAGGGCACACCTGTGAAGTGAAAACCATTGTTGGAAGACCATTTCCAGTGATAACCTCTTGAAGCTCATCAAGAGAATGCCAAGAGTGTGTAAAGCAGTCATCAAAGCAAAAGGTGGCTACTTTGAAGAACCTGGAATATAAGACATATTTTCAGTTGTTTCACACTTTTTGTTAAGTATATAATTCCACATGTGTTAATTCATAGTTTTGATGCCTTCAGTGTGAATGGACAATTTTCATAGTCATGAAAATACAGAAAAATCTTTAAATGAGAAGGTGTTTCCAAACTTTTGGTCTGTACTGTATATATATGTGCTTAATAAATATATATATATATATATATATAAACACAAGTCTATATCTATGTGCTCATATATACAGTGGGGAAAATAAGTATTTGATACATTGCTGATTTTGCAAGTTTTCCCACCTACAAAGAATGAAGAGGTCTGTAATTTTTATCGCGGGTACACTTCAACTGTGAGAGACAGAATATAAAAAGTAATCTAGAAAATCAGACTGTATGATTTTTACATTTTTACATAATTAATTTGTATATTATTGCTTGAAATAAGTATTTGATATAATAGAAAAACTGAACTATGTGTATGTAGCATCCACAGTTATAAATCCCGGCAGCACAGACAAAAGTTAATAAGTGTAAAGATTGGCAATTGCCCAATGAATGAGCAAAATGCTGCTCATTCATCGGGTGATTGGATTGTTTATGGCAGAACAAAAATCATTATTCTCAGCAGCACATCACTAGTAATTGTTCATCACTGTTCATCATGCGCTCATCATTGTTAGTCAGCCTGTCTAAAGACGCCAAAATCAAGCACAGAACGACTTGACAATTGCACTCGCTTAACGGCCTGAACTCTGTGCATGTAAATGCAACTGAAATGTTTCTGTGTGATGGTACAATATATGAGCGTTTGGTGCCCCACTTTAAACTTTTGCCCAGGGCCCCACTTTGGCTAAAACCGGCCCTGGATGTGGGGGGAACAGGATTGGAAGATATGTCGCCTGCAGTGAGGAGAAGCAGAGAGAGGTAGAGCAGGTGGGAGAAGGAGAGTGACTGTTTTTTCATGTTTTAGTAGGATAGATCTGAGGTTGAAGAGCAGTATGGCAGATGAGGACAGGTGTGGAGATAAGAGGGAAGGAGAGATAATTATTTGGTTAGAGGGTGCTGAGGTTTGGGGATAGCGAAGGAGACTGAGGATTAATGGAGCCAAAACTGTGAGCATATGTAAGCATGTTGAAGGAGTAGGAGTAGGTTAAAAGAAAAGCTAGGTACATGTAATAAGCAGTGCTTACTGTTCCCTTCTGGTTTATTCCTGGTATACAGTGGGTACGGAAAGTATTCAGACCCCTTTAAATTTTTCACTCTTTGTTTCATTGCAGCCATTTGGTAAATTCTAAATAGTTCATATTTTACTCATTAGAGTACACTCTGCACCCCATCTTGACTGAAAAAAAAACAGAAATATAGAAATTTTTGCAAATTTATTAAAAAGAAAAATTTAAATATCACATGGTCATAAGTATTCAGACCCTTTGCTCAGACACTCATATTAAAGTCACATGCTGTCCATTTCCTTGTAATCCTCCTTGAGATGGTTCTACTCCTTCATTGGAGTCCAGCTGTGTTTAATTAACTGATAAGACTTGATTTGTAAAGGCACACCCCTGTCTATATAAGACCTAACAGCTCACAGTGCTTGTCAGACCAAATGAGAATCAAAGGAACTGCCCAAGGAGCTCAGAGACAAAATTGTGGCAAGGCACAGATCTGGCCAAGGTTACAAAAGAATTTCTGTATTACTCAATGTTCCTAAGGGCACAGTGGCCTCCATAATCCTTAAATGGAAGAAGTTTGGGACCACCAGAAGTCTTCCTAGACCTGGCCATCCAGCCAAACTGAGCAATCATGGGAGAAGAGACTTGGTGAGAGAGGTAAAGAAGAACCCCGAGATCACTGTGGCTGAGCTCCAGAGATGCAGTAGGGAGATGGGAGAAAGTTCCATAAAGTCAACTATCACTGCAGTCCTCCACCAGTCAAGGACTCCCAGACTATGAGAAATAAGATTCTCTGGTTTGATGAGATGAAGATAGAACTTTTTGGTGATAATTCTAAGCAGTATTTGTGGAGAAAACCAGGCACTGCTCATTACCTGCCCAATACAATCCCAACAGTGAAACATGGTGGTGGCAGCATTGCTATGGGGGTGTTTTTCAGCTGCAGGGACAGGATGACTGGTTGCAATTGAAGGAAACATGAATGTGGCCAAGTACAGAGATATCCTGGATGAAAACCTCTTCCAGAGTGCTCTTGACCTCAGACTTGGCCAAAGGTTCACCTTCCAACAAGACAATGACCCTAAGCACACAGCTAAAATAACAAAGGAGGGGTTTGAGAACCACTCTGTTACCATTCTTGACTAGCCCAGTCAGAGCCCTAACCTAAACCCAATTGAGCGTCTCTGGAAAGACCTGAAAATGGCTGTCCACCAACGTTCAGCATCCAACCTGACGGAACTTGAGAGGATCTGCAAGGAAGAATGGCAGAGGATCCCCAAATCCAGGAGTGAAAAACTTGTTGCACCATTCCGAAGAAGACTCATGGCTGTACTAATTCAAAAGGGTGCTTCTACTCAGTACTGAGCAAAGATTCTGAATACTTATGACCATGTGATATTTCAGTTTTTCTTTTTTAATAAACTTGCAAAAATGTCTACATTTCTGTTTTTTTCAGTCAAGATGGTGTGCAGAGTGTACTTTAATGAGTAAAATATGAACTATTTAGAATTTACCAAATGGCTGCAATGAAACAAAGAGTGAAAAATGTAAAGGGGTCTGAATACTTTCCGTACCCACTGTATTACTGCAGCACACTTACAGAGCAACACAGAATTCGTCACCAGACCTGTATCTACACATGTAAACCTACATAAGAGATATCACTAAAGAGAAGTGTGTTGTACCCCTAAGAAGATATCAAAACCAAAAAGAAGGGAATCCTAGTCAAATACCGCTCAATATATATAATGTTAATAAATATGGAGGAGACGGAGACCCAAACGAAAACAAAGGTTTGTTAAATATATAAACCATTTTATTGTACATCAATTATAAATATAATACCAATAATACAACAATACAAGGTAAGGGGGAGAAGTACAATTAAAAAACAGGGAGGATGGAAACAATCCCTGAATATAAGGATAGAACCAGATAATGAGGAGCTCCTGTGAGATGAAAAATGCTCTAGAGTTCTAGGGGCAAACACAATTAAGGTGGGCTAGTAATTACTGCAAACTGCGAGACTAAGAAATATGATGAATAGTCTATAAAAAACAGGAAAAAATATGAATATACCTGCAAAAGAAGTATACTAACAAGTAGAATATGCAAGCATATAATCCGGTATAATTAAATAAATTAAATACTAAAACCTCACAGCTAACTGACAATTATATAAGGTATAAATATCAGAGAGTTTAGCTGATCAATTGTGAGTGGCCGTAGTTTTAATAAGAACCCGGAAAAAAGGCTCGATGTTTATAATACGTTTTAACAGTACGCAAAATATAGGTGAAGCAACCCTGATGTTCTACAGCACTAGTGTCTTATAAGTGGCGTGCATTGCAGTCAGTTAAATAAATACATAGTAGAGAGCAGGAAGGCAAAACTTTAAACTTTGCCTGTATAATACCCCTGCAATATCTATATAATAATCAGAAGTTGGTCAAAAGACGAGATGGCCGCAGTAGATGCTAATCCCCAATATGGGGTGCAGGTGAAAATAATGAAGCCAATTAACCCTGGTAGATATAATCATAACAAGAGCATAAAGAGATAAACATATGATGGTATCAGGAGAGCCCGAAGATAATCAGTCATAAAGTATGTGCACCAGTACCATGTCTCACGAGAAGCACAGGAGCATCCAGATGGTGTGTGTGAGCCTCGACATGCATTTCACCAACTGCGGCCTCGTCAGGCTCTCCGGACACCGTCATATGTTTATGTCCTTATGCTTTTGTTATGATTATATCTAGCAGTGTTGCTAGATATAATGCTATGATTTAACAAAAAAAAAAACCTGGCCTCCTCCACCCCTTAATAGCCAGCCATCACACACCTTATTTCCCCCGTCGCCCAGTACAGCTCAATGAGTTGTTATGGAGGAGGGGGAAAAGTGTAACTATAGTCACAGGTAAATGTAATTATTTTACATAGCAAAGCAATACAGCTTTAAATGCTATGATTTAAAAAAAAAAATCTGGCCTTCTTCCACCCCTTAATAGCCAGCCATCACACACCTTATTTCTCCGTCGCCCAGGACAGCTCAATGAGTTGATATAGAGGAGGGGGAAAAGTGTAACTATAGTCACCAGTAGTCACCGGTAAATATAATTTTTTTTACATAGCAATGCAATATAGCTTTAAATGCTATGATTTAAAAAAAAAAAAAAACTGGCCTCCTTCCACCCCTTAATAGCCAACCATCACACACCTTATTTCCCCGTCGCCCAGGACAGCTCAATGAGTTGTTATAGAGGAGGGGGAAAAGTGTAACTATAGTCACCGGTAGCCACCGGTAAATATAATTATTTCACACAGCAAAGCAATATAGCTTTAAATGCTATGATTTAAAAAAAAAAAAAAAACTGGCCTCCTTCCACCCCTTAATAGCCAGCCATCTCACACCTTATTTCCCCGTCGCCCAGGACAGCTCAATGAGTTGTTATGGAGGAAGGGGAAAAGTGTAACTATAGTCACCGGTAGCCACCGGTAAATATAATTATTTCACACAGCAAAGCAATATAGCTTTAAATGCTATGATTTAAAAAAAAAAAAAAAAACTGGCCTCCTTCCACCCCTTAATAGCCAGCCATCTCACACCTTATTTCCCCGTCGCCCAGGACAGCTCAATGAGTTGTTATGGAGGAAGGGGAAAAGTGTAATTATAGTCACCGGTAGTCACCGGTAAATATAATTATTTTACATAGCAAAGCAATATAGCTTTAAATGCAATGATTAAAAAAAAAAAAAAAAAAAAACTGGCCTCCTTCCACCCCTTAATAGCCAGCCATCTCACACCTTATTTCCCCGTCGCCCTGGACAGCTCAATGAGTTGTTATGGAGGAGGGGGAAAAGTGTAACTATAGTCACCGGTAGTCACCGGTAAATATAATTATTTTACATAGCAAAGCAATATAGCTTTCAATGCTATGATTTAAAAAAACAAACCAAAAAAAAAAAACTGGCCTCCTTCCACCCCTTAATAGCCAGCCATCTCACACCTTATTTCCCCGTCGCCCAGGACAGCTCAATGAGTTGTTATGGAGGAGGGGGAAAAGTGTAACTATAGTCACCGGTAGTCACCGGTAAATATAATTATTTTACATAGCAAAGCAATATAGCTTTAAATGCTATGATTTATAAAAAAAAAAAAACTGGCCTCCTTCCACCCCTTAATAGCCAGCCATCTCACACCTTATTTCCCCGTCGCCCAGGACAGCTCAATGAGTTGTTATGGAGGAGGGGGAAAAGTGTAACTATAGTCACCGGTAGTCACCGGTAAATATAATTATTTTACATAGCAAAGCAATATAGCTTTAAATGCTATGATTTATAAAAAAAAAAAAACTGGCCTCCTTCCACCCCTTAATAGCCAGCCATCTCACACCTTATTTCCCCGTCGCCCAGGACAGCTCAATGAGTTGTTATGGAGGAAGGGGAAAATTGTAATTATAGTCACCGGTAGTCACCGGTAAATATAACTAGAATATTTTTTCTCTTATGTACTATATACATAGCGTAACACTATACATATAGTATCATAAGGCTCTTATTGTCAGGGGCATGTAGTGTGCATGGTATTCCCAGGCACACCATAATGCCACACATAAAAGTCCCTACTGGGCACTTACCTCCCTTGCCTCATCCATCTTTATGGCCATCCTTTTGAACAGGAATATCTTCTGTGTTCTTCTGGGGTCCTGATCCTGGCTTGAGTCCTGACACGCTTATTTCTTGCTTGTCCAGGTCCTGCTTGCCCTTCCGGATCTTCTTATTTTGATTTGCTTCTTGGGGTTTAGGAAGACAGCTTGCTCTGATGATATTAAAGAGCCGGTGGATGGTTTGGGGTTTTCCAGCTGATGTTGGTAAATGAAAACCCCGTGAACAAGGCCTGGTGGTCTGCTGAGAGGGCTGAGTTGTTAGCCTCTGCTGCTTCCAGAATTTGAAGATTGAATGGTCTGGAGCCGCGCTGGATGTTACTTGGCTATAAGAGAAAAAGAAAACACAAGAAGGTGATTACATAAGAACAGTATATAGTAAAGTTCAGGAAAGCTAGAGGCTCTCTACATATGTCAACCAATGATCGGCAGATTTTGTCACTATCTGCTGATCATTTAACATGTATGGGGGCTTACAATCTCACCACTGACAAATCAGCGACCTTCACTGTTATTAGTAATCTGACGAATTTGGAAAAAGTGATTAAAGCTATGTGAAACTATTCATAAATGAGTCTGTATAAAACATCTCCTCTAATACTTACTGGCACAGGAACATGTGGGGGACACATTCTAAGGGCTTCCACCGAGTCCCAGTCAATACGCTGGAAAAACCTATGGGCTCTGATGTTACCATGGACTCCGAGGCGCCTGGCAGGATCTTCCCGGAGGAGCTGCAAAAGAAGAAAAAAAAATGTTTATATTTATATAACAGCTTCATAAATAAAATTTAACTAAAATAAATAAATATTATATATATTTATGAAAAAAAAAAGCCTAATATTAGTGTTTTTTTTCTGACATCTTCAATAATACATGACAGGTAATATATACCATCACGTCACCCCTACAAGTGTTTACGTGTTATATTGAACACGTAAACACTTGACCTAACATGAGATTCCACTCCCACCAATGGAGCTGAATATAATAGTAAATTACCGCTAACATCACAATAAATCACACAATAATATAAAAGTAATACAACTTATATCATGTACTGACCTTTTTAATGATGTTCTTCGCCTCCTTGCTGGAAGCGTTGAATAGTCCTCGATGGTATTTGGACCTGCTGGTAATCATGATGTTCAAAATGATGCCAAATGCATACCAGTCTACCCCAGCATTGTACTCCTCCGCAGCCAGCATCTCAGGAGCCATGAAGCCTGGTGTCCCAGCGTATTCGGTGGCTGTCCGGTCTCCATAGATGTTCTCAAGTGCCAGACCGAAGTCGGCAATCTTTATATGGCCCGTCGCAGCCACCAAGATGTTAGAAGGCTTGAGATCTCTGTGAAGAAGACAAATGGATTCTTATCAGTGTCCGCTGTATAATTCTCAGTATTGCTGTGTATAGTTATAGGCATCACTGGTGGTGGAGGATTAGATGTATTTCTAGTTACCGGTGGATGATGCCCTTAGAATGCAGGTGTTGAATTCCACACACAAGTTCTGCGGCGTAGAATCTGGCCGAAAGAAAAGAGGAGAAAATAGTTTTTAGTGAATCAGAAACTCAGAAATATATATTGCCCAAAAGACTAGACAGGCAGGACTTATCAGGATTTTATATTTCTGGTTATTATATACAAGTATTTATATTATTATAATGGTCTAGAAGGGCAGTCGCACATATCGTATTGATTATAAGGCACCTGGACCTGCTCATCCTAAGTATAGGACATCAATGTTAAAGTAGTGGATAACCTCTTTAAGTTCCTTCTTGCCTATAGGGATACACAATTGCTACTATTACAATGTATATTCATATGGTGTTAAAGGATTATCCAGGATCAGAAAAACATGGTGTCTTTCTTTAAAAAATAACGCCACATGACTAATGTGAATGAGGATGAACTGCGATGCCTCACACAACCTGTGGACAGGTGCGGTGCTATTTTTGGAAATAAAAATTAGAGCTGTATTTTTCTAAGTGTTTCCCTAATAACATCCCTGTGAATGGGAGATATGAATTTACGTGAACGTTAGGGCTAACAATCGAATCAATCTAGTCAGTCTCATTTAGAAAATACATAGCTGTATGGCTTAGACTGTGAATACTGTACCGTGCACTGGGGATGTCAAGACACCCCTTCCTCATCAGGAGATGGTGGAATTCGCCACAGGTGACATACTCCATCCCAAGAAGCACAAGCTCCTGTCAGACAAGACGTAGAAATCAGTCGTATGATAAAGTCATTGTAGCAGTCATACATTTACTAACACTCAATAATCAGTGATTTCTTCTGCGATTTCTTCTGTGATTAATCTCTGTTCCACTTACTCGTGGAGATATAGTTACATAATAATAGCAGTAATGATACTTTCTTCTTTTACTATGTGTTTATTAGTTATTCTAAGTATATACATATAGAAGATATATCTACATATGTAGAATGTGATGTGCTAAATGTACAGCATTACTTTTCACTGTAATGTTGCCTTCTGCATTTCTCACCATTATGAAGTACTCATTAAGAATGACATCCATAGGGGTGGACAAATGACTTCAGATATTGGGAGCCAGTTGAACCACTCCAAGACTTTCCATAGACTTCAATAGAGAAACCCCAAAAGTTAACCGTCAGCATCATATTTCTAGGCACATTGCCTGGTTCCCAGGGTTTGTCCAGTGTTCCCACAGTAGGTGACAGCTACACATACAAGGAGCAGGACATGAAAATGTTTCCAATGCTGAAATGTTAACAAACACCAGATATAAACGTGGACATATCCTGTGCATATAGATGAGTGCACTTTATTCTTTATCCAATATTAATGAACAGGTCACAATTTTACCTTGGTCTGAAAGGCGAATGTGCCATGAAGAAGGAAGGGGCTGCCAGATGCAAGTTGTAACACACGCCGCTCCACCAACGCGCGCTCCTCTCCTTCAGCTAGCAGGTTCCTCTTTGTGATGACTTTTACAGCAAATTGCTGGCGGGTATATCTATCTTCCGCCAGCACCACCTAGAAAAAAATGGTCATTAGTTGATGATCTTCATTAAAGGTGTTGTCTGGCCTTGGGGTACAAGTCTGCAGACACTTTATGTGAGTGTAGACTCATGAGGATTCTCCAGTGATGGGAGCAGATGGTCATTTATCCGGCCTCACTCAATTCCCTTGTATTGAGCGAGCCTGTGTAAGGGGGTGTTGACTGGACCGTCGCATTCATACCCCTGAAGACACCAATCGTGTTGTATTGTAGTGTAAACGATGTCCTGCAGTTTTCAGTATATATGGTGTAATTACATAGTTACAGTATGTCATATTATGTGAATTGTAATATAGAGTGTGATATGGTCATATGTATAATGTATAGTGTACAGCATAGGATTGCGCAAGATAAGACATAGTTTAGGACTTAGGAGTTGACATAGGTAGGATGAGAATAGTGTAAGAAAGTGTTCATGTTTAGGACTAGCTCATAGTGGGAGGGAAAAGTGCCAGTTAAAGGAGACTGCTTCCTGTTTGTAGAGCGTTCGTGAGTGATATAAGATCAAATTCAAGGGCAGTTGGGGCTGATATCAAGAGTGAGTACATATTGTTCTGGGTGATATGAGGCCTTACAAAAATTCACTGCAGACATTCCTGCAATGTCCGGAGATCAGGGCTCGATTCAGGTGCTATGGCAAGCACCTCACCCCTTTACATACAGAGGAAGATGGACGTGCAATTGTGTATGGGAAATGTAACAGATCTCGGGTGTATTGTGGAACTCAACTGGGAAATCCTGGGGCTGACAGGATCAGTGAACGTAGGGATAGTCCAGTTAGAACGTAAATAAATGCTGAAAATGTTCTGTACTATGGAAATAAGAAATGGAGAATGTTGTGCCCGATACTGTGTATTACAATCTGATGCAATTGAACTGTCGAGTAAACTTCTGTGTGTTGAAACGAACTGAGTGTTCCCTAATCTATGTGCGGCAGCTCCTTAAGTTGAAGACCTGGAGACAGCTGGGGCCTGTGGCCTACAAGTGAGTGTAACGCACCCTACACGCAACAGCACATTTGAACTGGCACACAATTTTTCTGTAAAGTGCCAGGGCGACATGGACAGCTGCACATGTCTCGTCGGCACATGACCACATGTATGCAAATTGCATACCTGCAGTTATGCTCCTGCCCATTCCTGGCACCGGCACTGGAGAACCTCAACAGCACACACACTGCACACTGTGAGGACTCACAAGTCTGTAGTCACATAGTTACTGCAGACTTGTACCCTAAGGCCGAACAACTCATTGAAATAAGTGTGGAGGGGAGCAGGAAAGTGACACCATTGCTATTTCTTTAATAATTATTTTATATTTCTACAGTTTCTTACTAGCTTACATACAGGAGATCTAATAGCTATAAACATGGGCACTAGGAAATAACCCCACTAGAATTACCCATTAAAGCTAGGAGGTTAAAGGATTACTTCAGTCTTAGCCATGCATGATTGAGACAGGAATAACTACAACTCCAGAGCTGGTTGGCATTATTCCTGTGTCAGCCATGAAAAGCTGAGATGAGAATCAATATAAACAGACTGTGTTGGGGTGCAGAGCTCAGCTGTACATAGATGCTGGCATCAAAGACCATGCTGCAAATGTATGCCTATCTATACTAGGGTTATTTTGTGCAGCATATATACTTTATCACATTTGGCGTCTATTACACTTTATATGTGTGTAGGATTTATTTCCACCCAACATACCTTTTTCTAATAGCCTATTATGTATACATTACTTAATATTGCTGCATATTCTTTTGTTATGCACCATGGGGTTTGCCTGTGTTTTTAGCCTTATCTGATTTTCTCTTTTTTCATCAGATTTTATCATGTGTCTAAATTGTACTAATAAAATATATACCTTTTATGCTACCTTGGCTATTGCTCATAGTTTTTTGTATAGGTTATTTCAAGATCGATAAAGATTTAAGCAAAACAAAAGATCATTTTACCCTATGAAAGACCACTTTGCTTGTTTGTCGGGCGAACGTCAGCCTGTTTCTACTGGTTTCCGATAACTGCGCAGTGTGAATGCACCTTAATCTGCAGCACAGACCTGAGACTACATTTGCAGACACTTTGTCCTGATCCTAAACTCCTTTTCACTCCACAGCACCTCTGGTGTCAGGTTTTATGTTGCAGTGATGCCAGGAGTTAGGCTATGTGCCCACGATGCAGAAATGAAGCAGAAAATTTCTGCAGCATTTCTGCATCTCCCTGGCAGAAAAAACGCATGCAGATTGTACATGCAGATTGTGCATGCTTTTTTCCTGCAGAATACATGCGGATCCACATGCGGATTCACATGCGTTTCCGCATGCAGATTGACAAGCACTTTCCAGGCGATAGCATCACTTGGAAAGTGCTTGACAACTAGGTCACACTGTATAAATCCATGCAAACAGCATGGATTTATACAGTGTGAAACGTAAAAATAAAATAAAATAAAGCTATACTCACCCCCGATGCCCCGGCGTGGCTGCAGCGCTCCTTCCTGTCTAGTTCCCGGCTGCCGGCATATCGTGAGACAGAGCGGTGAAGGGCCTGCGGTCACATGACTGTGACGTCACCGAAGGTCCTTCAGCGATGCCGGCATGCAGAGAAGCCTTCGGAAAGGTGAGTATTAACTTTATTTATTATTTTATTCTTTTTTTTACAGGAACAATGGTACCCAGGTCTGGATGAGAGTCTCCTCTCCTCCTGAACTGGGTACCATCCGTACATAGAGACGCATAGAATTCACTTGTAGAAATGTACAGACGCGCATTCTATGCGTCTCAATGCAAGTCAATAGCGGGGCTTCCGCTGCGCTTCCGCAAAATTAAATGACATGCTGCGGATTTTTGTACGCAGCATAAACGCTGCGGAAAAATGCGCAGCATGTGCATAGAACATGCGGAATCCCCTTGGGGACCATGGGGTGCGGATTACCTAGTGTTTCACAAGCGTTTCCGCTGCGGAAATTCCGCATCATAAACGCTTGAAAAACGCTACGTGGGCACCCAGCCTTATAAGAATTGCAGAAAACACGAGAGGTGAATATATTGTGAAGAGTATGCTTTGGGATATTTGCTGGCTTCTCTGGTAATCAAGGAGCTCTCTCCTTTTCCCAGGAATGTCCTAAAAAATCAGAGAGTTGTCTGTAATAGTATTAGGAGGCTTGTCCTCAATTCGATTTTTGTCCTAACTTCAGGGAGTAGTATGATTAAAAAAATAAAACGATACTACCCTGATAAATCCTTTGCTATTCCAGAGCCTGGCACAGTAGTCCAAACCTGCACTTGTTTACCTTGCTGCAGACAATCACTGGTCTCATTGAGGATGTCTCTATTTATTGGACAAAACCATTGAGACGAGTCATTGGTTAGCAATCAGGAGAATGTATGAGACGTCACCACTGCTGACACGGAATTTTTTGAATTATTACTTTTTAACTGTGGACAATATCTTTAATAAATGTCATTCTCAGTACACACACATATATTTACTCATACTTATGTAGCTACGTACATGCAGATGTACAATGTAGTGCCTTGAAAAAGTATTCACATCCTGTGAACTTTTCCACATTTTTTCAAGTTACATGCAAAAACTTAAATGTATTTTATTGGAATTTTATGTGATATACCAACACAGAGTACAAGTATTTGTGAAGTGTAAAGGAAATGATACATGTTTTTCTGAATATTTTAAAAATGTAAATCTGAAAATTGTGACGTGCATTTGTATTCATCCCCTCTGAGTCAACACTTTGTAGGACCACCTTTTGCTGCAATTACTGCTGCAAGGTATTTTTCTACCAGCTTTGCACTATAGGTTGAAATTTTTGCCCACTCTTCTTTGCAAACTAGCTGTGAGATTGGATAGAGAGCGTTTGTGAACAACAATTTTTAAGCCTTGCCACAAATTCTCAATGAGATTTATGTCTGGACTTTAACTGGGCTATATAAACACACGAGTATGTTTTTATTTAAACCATCTTATTGTAGCTCTGGAAGTATGTTTAGAGTCGTTGTCCTGCGGGAAGGTGAACCTTCATCTCTGTTTCAAGTTTTTCCAGCCTCTAACAGGTTTTTCCTACAAGATTGTCTTGTATTTAGCTCCATCCATCTTCTAATCAACTCTGACGAGCGTCCCTGTTAAAAAAAAGCATCCCCACAGCATGATGATTCCACCACCATGTTTGACGGTGGGGATGGTGTTTTCAGGGTGATCTGCAGTGTTAGTTTTCCTCCACACTTAGTGTTTTTCATTTAGCAAAAAATTTAAATTATTGGTCTCATCTGACCAGAGCACATTCTTCCACATTCTATGTGGGTGACACAGCTAGCATGGATAAAGGTGGATGAAAGTGCTCTGGTCACATATTTGCATGTAGAGTTTCTACGGCAGCTGTCACTTCTGCATGATGTTGTCTATACAGGTGTCTGGCCCACACTTGCACAGCCAACAGGATCGTGCACCTGTATTGAAAAATAGATGTTGTTATCTGCTGGCCATCCAAGATTCCAAGGTGCAGGCATGTGGGGAAAACAGCAGCACCTGCAACTTCCTAGTGCAGAAGTTAGAGGCACCAGAAAAATACTTTAACCCACTGTAGACTATCAGAAAACACTATTACACATATATAGGTAGCAACACATTTGGAAACCGCCCTGCATCTGCCTTTGTCAGAAACACCTGAATTTGGGGATCTAAGATGGTTATTAACAGTGTTATTCTCTACTTCATTCATGATCTTATATTGTATAGCAAACAATATACAATCTGGGCTCGTAATGTTATAGGTTCTTACCTTTCCAAAACTCCCCCGGCCAAGCACTTGATGAAAATCTAGTCTCTTGATGTTGTCAGAGATTGTGCTGCCGGGGAGAGATGGCCGCACACCACTGTCTCCTAAAATGGCAAACAGAAATAAGACGAGAAATTAGAAAAAGAATTTACTGTCCATGTATAAAGTGTTGGTTATTTTGTAACCTTAGCAGAGAATTCAGTTTTGGTTAGCATTGGAGTATTCATCTTTGTAAACATATTGCTTTATGCTGTTAATTGAAAAACAGACTATAATTTACTATTCAGTTTAGCACAAAGGGTTAATTATGTTATTACAAAATGGAGAATCAGTATCATTTATGTGCGGAATAATACTGGTAGCACAGTGATTGTCCTATATTAAGTGTACTGCCTTAGAAAACAATTACAGCTCAACGCTAATATTGTCCTGCAACAGTGTTAAAGGGCCCCTTCCCCTGGGACTGAGAAGTGGGTATACGTTTCGCATGTATAGGCACTCTACCTGAAGCCCTCCATTAGCTCCCCGATGCCTCCTCTGCTGGGATAGGCGTTCCTTTCCTCCTGCTTCCAAGATGACGGTCATAGCAGCATGGAGTACACTGGTAAATCTAAACCTCACCTCTCCTGCCTTTCCTTTCCCATCCCACAGCACAGAAAAGACAGGGAAGATGTGGTTTAGACTTACCAAACTGGTGGCCATCTTGGAGGTAGTAGGAACAGAACACAGATCTAAGCAATGGAGGTAGCGGGAGGCAAAAGAAGGGCGTCAGGAAGGATGACTGTATATTTACAAAGTGTAGTAACTTTTCAGTCTCAGGGTATAAGGTTGCTTTAATATACATTTTTTCCTATACTCAGTCACTAAGTTGCAAAGAGGGGAATTTATTAAATATACATAAAAAAACAAATACATTTTAATCAGATTGATTCTTCCTTGTTCCTCCATATTTTTGCCATTCTGCTAAAACGACTCAACACCGGTATGACATTCACTTCTATATAGTCCACCATCTTATGTGATATATTTAATGCCAAATATTTCAAACTGTTGCCCTCTTGGATAATAAGTATATCACCATCTGTAATTTGGAAATTCTTGTCCAATAATGATATCTGACTTATTCCAATTAATCTTCAATCCAGAAAAAATACCAAATCCATTCACCAATGTAATATCTGTCCTTAGATCTTCCTTTACATTTATTAAAATAATAACAAATCACCTGTGTACATCGCTAATATTTCCTCCTGAGTCCAAAACTGAGAACCCCTTATTCCTTTACAACCTTAGGCTGTGTGCCCACAATGCGTTTTTAATGCGTTTCCGCAGCGTTTTTATAGCTGCTGAAACGCATTAAAAACGCATGGTAGAAGGGCAGCAATGTTCCCCAATGATAATCCGCATGTGCTGTGCACATGCTGCGAAAATTTCCGCTGCGGAAAAAAACGCAGCGCTACCAATTATTTTGCAGAAGTGCTGCTTCTTCGCCGCCATTGACTTGCTTTAGATCACATGGATTACGCATCACTGTATATGTAGATGCGTAATCCACGCGTTCCAATGTGCAGATGGTACCCGGGTGTAGATGAGAGGAGAGTCTCCTCCACACCCAGGTACCATTAAAAAATCTGTAAAAAAAGAATAAAATAAAAAATAACTGTCTACTTACCTTCTGTCGGCCCGCGCTGCGCTCCTACTTGCTTCCCGGCACTTTGCAATGAATTGAAGGACCTGCGCTGACGTCAGAGTCATGTGACGGGTCACGCGATGCTGACGTCGGCAGGTCTTTCAATTCACTGTTGCCGGCAAGGGAGAACGGAGTGTAAAGCAGGACACCGGGGGCCATCGGAGGGTAAGTATACATTTATTTTTTTATTTTTACCACTCTCTCGGGTCACACTATATAAATCCATGCAATTTGCATGAATTTATATAGTGTGACCTAGTTGTCACAAGCACTTTCCAAGTGATGCTAATCGCTTGGAAAGCGCTTGTCAATCCGCATGCGGAAATGTCAGTGAATAAAGCTCCATTTCCGCTTGTCCCTGGCAGGAAAACGCATGTACAATCCGCATGTACAATCCGCATGTACAATCCGCATGTACAATCCACATGTACAATCCACATGTACAATCCGCATGCGTTTTTTTCTGCCAGGGAGATGCAGAAACGCTCAGGAAAAAATCCTGAGCATTTCTGCATCGTGGGCACATAGCCTTATATATGGTCAATAAGTAGGGCAAAGAGCAGCTTGGATTAGGAAATCCATGTCTTGTGCCCATAAAAAGGACAAAAAGCTGGGACATAACCCCATGCACCTACTACTTTAGGAGGGCACCATCTAATAACTGGGATCTACCTGCCACATGTCATACAACATCATACGAATTTCAAAAAGAAAAGAAGACATGCACCTAAGCGGTGATCACCTGAAGAAATAATCACGGAATATTTGAATATAAATTACATCAATTTATTACAGTATCTCCTGACACATATATAAGAATACGCACAAAAAAAATTATTTTAAAACACCATTAAAAATAGTGGAGGAATCCACTGCTTGAGGAACCCACTACTTTAGAGACCTTCCCATATTATAATGACAGAAAATACAATAAAGTGCAGTCAAATAGATGAACTCTAACAGGCTGTATAGAATATCTATGATGGTCAATATTGCACAAGCCCAAAGTATTCTATATAAATAGAGAATACTCAAAAAACAATATGTATATAAAGTGCAACAACAGGTATCTGTGTGAAAATCAATATGGTGTCCCTGTATACAGGGTAATAGGTCTATAGAACAGTATAATTGTAAACTGGCGATTGCCAATAGACCCTTTCACCTCACACTGGAGATGACTACTCCATAACCACTCCATCACATACACTCAATTGTGGCCACCCGTGCTGCCCCAGCAAAAAATAATAGTAGAGCCAATTAAACAATATGATCATAGAAAGCAAATACTCAATCAAATCAGCCTGTAAATGGGAAGGTGCAAATGGGACCTCAGTGCCCAGTGCGTGTCGCCACACACGGTGGCTTCATCAGGGGCATTTAAAGTACATATCCTCGTGTCCCGGTATATATGTAGCCTAGAATCAAAATAATTACCGAGAAAATGTTTAATTTACCTGGAGAGTGCAGTTTATGAAGTCCGAATAAACCCACCTTGGACATTTTTAAAGAAACTGACTCCTGTGACTATCTTAAAAGTGGCTGAGTGAGTACCAACCCAGTTACAATTAGTGGAGAATGTGGGCAAGATTCCAGGAAAACGTGTACCTGCCACAGAGATCGATGGATGTCCTGGGTAAAGGCCGCCAGCCAGCCAGAGATGTCCGGCACCATGAAAGAGCCACTCAAACACCTGCTGCAAAGCCAACAACAGCAGCACCGGCAGCACTTGCAGAGCCAGCAGAGCCTGCAACAGCAGCACCGGGAGCAGCAACAGATGCAGCAAGAGACTAATAAACTTCTGATGCAGCAGATTCAGCAGCAACAACGGCAGATGGAACTTCTAGCGGGGAAAGTTCGCAGCAGAGAGGCCGTCCCTCCCTCAACTCCAGGTAATGATTCACACGTCAGGAAGACGGTAAGAAGAGCATTGCAAAAGATTACTCCGGGTGATGACGTCGAGGTCCTAACGTTCTTTGGGAGGGTGGCGGAGCGGGAGAGATTGCCTCCAGAGCAGTGGGCGGAGGTGCTGGTGCCATATTTAATGGGCCAGCCTCAGAAAGCCCATTATGACTTGTTTGGCCCTGCAGGACGCAAAGGAGTGCGCCAAATTAAAAACAGAAATTTTGGCGCGCTTGGGAGTGACTCTGACTGTTAGGGTGCAACGGGTGCACCACTGGGCCTATTGCAGTGACAAACCTCCCAGGTCCCAAATGTTCGACCTCCTACACTTGGTTCAAAGTGGTTGTAACCTCAATCTTCCTCCCCAGTACAGATGGTGGAAAAGGTCATCATGGACAGGTTCATCCACTCCCTTCCAAAGTCGGTGCAAGCCTGGGTTGCCCAGGGAGATCCCCGTAAAAGCTGCTGAGTGAGTATCAACCCCCTTAAAGGAGTTTATACAAAATTTCTCCATTGCCAAAAACCATATCAATAGGGAATCAGGATTGCTAAGTCTTAGAGTAACATGAATCCTGATAATCCTTGGGATTAATAAGCCTCTTCCCCAAAAAATTCTTCCAGAGGATTGGAAAAGATGTTGTATCACTAGACTTTGACGCACGTCTACATGATTTTCTATTACAGGTAAAGTCAATTACAGTATTAAAATCTCCTACAATCAAAATCGGATATTGCAAGTTTTCACTTTCTTCATAGTGAAGCTCAGATTTATATGGGAGAGGAATACAGGTGTTTGCAATTTCTAACCTTATGTTGTTAATTTTACATTTCAACAGTTTATATATATATATATATATATATATATATTTATATATATATATCTTACTTCTACCCTGTGTAATACATACTTATATTTACACCCCTTTGAACAAGGATAAAGACCCTCGTGAGTAGATATTATGTACAGCATGATATACATGTACTTGACAACCCACTTTTAGCTACTTTCTTGAATCACTATCTGAATGTGTCTTTTGAAGACATATCAGAGACATCAGATCTGTTCTCATCCAAGCAAAGAAATACCATTTCAACTTATCTTAAACCCTTCTAACATTAAATTAGATAACTTTCACCATATTAAAATAATAATTAAGTTAAAATATCCCTCCTCTTCTGATACCTCCCCCACTCCACCTTCCACTTCACCCCTTCAAACCATCTCCCACTCTTAGCTCCCCAACTACACGTTAGGCCGGGTCACACAAGTGTTGATTCTCTCATGTGAGAGAATTGGATCATTTATGCTAATGACACTAGGCTCAAGCTCTGACCAGAGTTTGAGCCGAGTGTCAGTTTACTGGGATCCGTTTCTCTTGTTTGAGACAATCATATTACAGGTGCGGAGAAGATGGAGAACTTCGTTTCTCCAACTTTTCCATCGTCTGTGTCTGCATAAATCAAACTGCACTGGGATGAAATCCAAGTCTGGGCCAAGGTTTTACACGCACCCATAGACTTGTATGGGTGCATGTGATCCGATTTGCTGAGCCACTCTCAGCGTGCTGCAATTGTTTTCCCATGCCGAATCGTCATGAGCAAAAACATTTCAGATCTGCACTGCCCCATAGTATAATATTGGGCTGAGTGCTGTCTGATAAAACATCAGAGAGCACTCTACTATGTCATACAGCAGTGTGAACGAGTTCTTAGAGAACTCCTCAACCAGACATCCACCCACCCTCCAACTAACCTGCCTTAAATAAATGAATCTTCCATAATCAATTGTAAGGGAGAATATCTCTCTATTTACATCTCAAAACCCCTTAGATTAGCCACTGACACAGAATTTAAGAAAACAAATAGTAAGATATTGTATGGTAATTCAATAGTGTATTAAATAATGTTTAAGTGCATTTATAAAATGACCCTAAAAATTCTTTATTAGATGTAGATATTTGAGTCTTAAAAGAAGTAGTAATAAGATCTTATTAATACGTATTTTGTCTCAAACTCTGTTTGCAGTTATGAGGAAATGGAAGGTAAAAGAACAACCTGAATTAAATTAATTGATAAGCGAAAAAAGAGAAAGTGGTCTACGATAATAAAAATCAGACAACTGTTTATGAGCATATCTGGGAAGAATGGACAGGTGTAGAGCAATGCTAGTTATGGGGTGAAGGGTTTTCCTTGTATCCTCCCCTTCAGTTTGGGGGTGCAGGTGGGGTTTGTTTTGATTCAAGGGAGGAGGGATGATGGAATAATATGGAAGGGTTAATATTTGTTCCATTTTGTTTTTCTTAAACAGATGATTGAAGCGTATGGATATTTATTGTATATGAGAGAATATAAATAAATGTTATATGTGAAGTACTATAACTGCATTAAAATAAATGAGATTATTGCAACATATTACTATTTAATAAACTATTTGTAATCTTTAAGAAAAAAAAATAGCAAGGAGGGGAATTTTATATGCATTTGTTGGAAATGTGTTTTTTGAGTATAAATGGTGCAAGATAAAAGATCTTCACCCTGAGGTTTCTGCCCCCATAATCAGTGCAGGAGAGCAAATGCTATGCAAAACCATGAATCTGCAACAACAGTAGTGGATTTTCTGTTTCCCATTTTGCTACAATGAATAATAATGGTACATACCCTCAAAATGGTACTTACCACACTAAAGAAATAGAGGCTACATACACATGCATCTCACTAAATTAGAATATTATCAAAAAGTTTATTTATTTCAGTTATTCAATACAAAAAGTGAAACTCACATATTATATAGAGTCATTACAAGCAGAGTGATCTATTTCAAGTGTTTATTTCTGTTAATGTAGATGATTATGGCTAACAGCCAATGAAAACACAAGCGTCATTATCTCAGTAAATTAGAATACTTTATAACAACAGCTTGAAAAATGTTTTTAAAATCTGAAATGTTGGCCTACTGAAATGTATGTTCAGTAAATGCACTCAATACTTGGTCGGGCTCCTCGTGCATCAATTACTGCATCAATGCGGCAATGTGGCATGGAGGCGATCAGCCTGTGGCACTGCTGAGGTGTTATGAAAGCCCAGGTTGCTTTGATAGCAGCCTTCAGCTCGTCTGCATTGTTGGGTCTGGTGTCTCTCATCTTCCTCTTGATAATACCCCATAGATTCTCTATAATAGATTCTCTATGGGGTTAAGGTCATGTGAGATTGTTGCCAATCAAGCACAGTGATACTGTTGGTTTTAAACCAGGTATTGGTACTTTTGGCAGTGTGGACAGGTGCCAAGTCCTGCTGGAGAATGAAATTTCCATCTCCAAAAAGCTTGTTAGCAGAGGGAAGCATGAAGTGCTCTAAAATTTCCTGGTAGACGGCTGCGCTGACTTTGGCCTGGAAAAAACACAATGGACCTACACCAGCAGATGACATGACTCCCCAAACCATCACTGATTGTGGAAACTTCACACTAGACCTCAAGCAGCTTGGATTGTGGCCTCTCCACTCTTCCTCCAGACTCTGGGACCTTGATTTCCAAATGAAAATTGGAACTCTGGGACCTTGTGGGGTGTGTCAATGACTGCCTTCTGGACATCTGTCAAGTCAGAAGTCTTCCCCATGATTGTGGAGCCTACTGAAACAGACTAAGGGACTTTTTAAATGCTTAGGAAGCCTTTGGAGGTGTTTTTTGTTAATTATTCTAATTTACTGAGACAATGACTTTTGTGTTTTCATTGGCTGTAAGCCATAGTCATCAACATTAACAGAAATAAACACTTGAAATAGAAAGGGTGCTTCTACTCAATACTGAGCCAAGGGTCTGAATTCTTATGACCATGTGATATTTCAGGGTTTTTTTTTAATAAATTTGCAAAAATTTCTACATTTCTGTTTTTTTTCAGTCAAGATGGGGTGCAGAGTGTACGTTAATGAGAAAAAAAATGAACTTTTTAGAATTTACCAAATGGCTGCAATGAAACAAAGAGTGAAAAATTTAAAGGGGTCTGAATACTTTCTGTACCCACTGTATGCCCACATACTGTCCCTCTCCAAAATATTCCCCTGTACATTGCCCGATTGAATGAAGGACCCCCCACCACAATTGTGCCCCCTTTGACAATTGTCACCCTCATTATGTGCCCTCACTGTAACATTAGCCCCTTCCTTCCTCATCCACAATGATATAATTAATTTAATCTTTGGCTCCTTGACTTACTATTGGCTGTGCCATCTCTTCTCCTCTGAGGTGTTTGGGTGCCGACAATAGTGTGATGACGTCAGCAGCGTGCCGAGCAGCAGCATGTCGAGGCTGGGACTGACGAGCGCTGTTTTACCCTAGTCCCGATGACAGTGTTCAAATATGTTTGCGTCTGAAACATTTGAATATAGGAAGATGGGAGCTCCATATCCTGGACGGCTCCATGGGCTGCAGCAAAACTTTGGTGGGCTGCATGCGGTACATGAGCTGTTTGTTGTGCAGGTCTGTTCTAAAACAACACTACATTGTATAACACCTGCACCAGATTGTGCAGTTACCTCAGCCCCGAGCCTACCGGCAGTCACAGTCGGACTCCCTATAGAGAAGGTAGAGAGGATTTATTACCATCTCTGGCTTTTCAATTACTGTGATAGATGTTAGAAATGCATTGGGGAAATATTGGCTCATTTTGAAGCAAGACCTAGTCCTTTCCAAATGTACTACACCAGTCCCTTCCACCACCTATAGAAGGGCGATGAACCTGAGGGACTTGCTGGTACATAGTTACCATAAAGATCCGGGACCAGAGAAAGCCTTCAGCTCAAAAGGCCCCAGATGGGGCTTCTATCCATGCAAGAACTGTGCGGCCTGTGTAAATCTGGTGCGGTGTACATCCTTCCCATCAAGTGATGGTCATAAGGAGTTTCAAATCACACAGCATACATCTTGCAATACAGAAGGCGTAATCAACCACGCCTTGTGTCCATGTGGCCTCATCTATGTGGGTCTTACTTTTCGCCAACTGAGAGTGCGTGTGAGGGAGCACGTGCAAGATATTAAGAATGCATCAGAATCTCTTGCCGATACTGTATTGAAGCCTATCCCAAGGCATTTCAAGTTAAAACATGGGTGTGATGCTAGCCTCCTCCAAATTCGGGGTATTGACCGGATATTAATTGACTGGGGGGGGGGGGATTGGAGAAAGACCGTTGGTGGATTATGAAAATTGATTGCATATGCCCCAAAGGCCTCAACGAGGTCCTCAGTTTTGTCCCTTTCTTGTAATGTGCTATTGTGTTTAGGTTTTACTTATGTTTTATGCTGTTTATAACTTCTCACTTTTTTATTTACATGCAGGGTATCCAGTATTTTTGTACACTCTACTGTGAGACAGATGCTGGACCACCACTCACTTGGAGGATCTTCTTCTCCCTTCCCTCCCTCCCTTTTTCTGCCCCCCTCGGGGACCGGGTGCCTGATCGTCCTTGCGGGCCAGCGCTCCACGCGTCTCCCTTTTTATGGATATGTACTCACCTTTCAGCAGCATCCCGCCCTGCTGCTCTCTCTTTTTCGGACCTGTCTATTTCCTGTGCGGTGTGCCACTAATTGATTCCATCCGCTATAAGCATTTTTTATAAAACATTTTACTCACTATTGTTATTCATCGGCTTTTACTCTTTGTTTATTGTTGCTTTAAATCTGTGATTTTGGATGCACAAAAAAGGGCACTTTAAGATGCACTTCCTGTGTCACACTGACACGTCAGTATTCCTATCACTTGTATATTTTTTATTTTATTTTTTCGATTCCTCTTGCCCATTGTGGCTTATAATTTTCTGATTTTTTTATTGTACATTTTCCATTATACTGATGTCAGTAGCTATGTTACTATATAACACATGTCTATGCTCACTCGTATGTGAAGGGCACACATACATTTGTATTGTGACATTAACTATCTCTTCATACTATTGTTATTTATTATATTTATTTTACCTGTGATTGGTCTCACTTGTAGTGATGGGCGAGCGTGGTTTGTTAACCCTTTCAGCGAGCATGCTCGGGTGCTCGCCCAGTATCTTCAGCGTGCTGAGGTGTTATGTTTGAGTTATTGTGTGTGCATGATTTGCGACTGACAGCTTTAATACATGTGAGGAAAGCCTAACAAACAGGCATTCCTCACATGTGTTAAAGCTGTCAAACAGTCGCAAATCATGCACACACAGTGACTCAAACATGATATTCAAGTACACTGAAGATGCTCGGAAAACACCCGAGCATGCTCATAAATCTCGAGTAACGAACGTGCTCGCTCATCACTACTCACTAGTGTAACACTTTCACGTAACATATGTGGTTTTTCACGTTGCTGTGATTCTGGTTGCCATTGGATGCATCCGACATCTGCACCACATGGGCTTGGTCACAAAATAATAATAAAAAATATTCACACAATTCGTGCACTCTCTGTTTATTATTGTTTCCATGTTTTCATTCACTTGTCACATCTTCATTTTTTCTTCCTTTTCCCTTCCCTCCCCTCTTTTTTACCACCATTAGTTTTGCACATTTATGCACAATTTATAACTTTGTTCTGTTGATACTCATGGTATTCCCATATTCTCTGTACCATATTGAGTACATATTATATTATATTGTCTCATGACTCTCTCTATATATACTCCTTTATATTTAATAATGATACTTTGGGTATTACTTGGTGGACATTATACTTTATACACATATGTTGTACATAATTCTCACAATATGATGTCTATTCCTGATTGTGTGTTTTCATATATTATTTTCCCTCTTTTATCTACATCTTTGTATCTTTGTGTATTTATATATATATATATATATATATATATATATATATATATATATATATATATATATAGTGGTCCAAAAGTAGGTGGACAGAAAATAATAACATTTATTTTGATTTATATATAAAATTATATTTACTAACACAAGCATAACATTGACAATTACATTTTATTCTGAACAATAACACAAAAGCCCTTAAATGTTATCAATGCAGGGGCTCAAACTGTTTTCCATTACAATTTGCACAGCTTTGAAGTCGCCTCTTGCGCTTCAACAAACTTTTTTGCACAAGTCTCTTTGGGTATTAATTTCTTGAAGTGCATCTCTTATGTCATTTTTCAAGTCACTGACACTTTTTGGTTTTCGACTATAAACTTTGTCCTTGAGTACTCCCCAAAAGAAAAAATCCATTGGGGTCAAGTCTGGTGAACGTACCGGCCAATCAAGTGGGCCTCTTCGGCCAATCCATTTATTAGGAAATGTTTCATCAGGATACTCGCGGATTACTCTTGAATAATGTGGAGGGGCCCCAACTTGTTGGAAATAGACTTTTTTTTTCAAAGAGTCTGTGAGGAATGAAAAGTGGAATCTGATAGGTTGCTAAGGGCAACTGAGCCAGTTTTACTTTACACCATGTTTGATAAATCTCCCCCTTCATAACCTTATTACACTTTCTGTCCACCTACTTTCGGACCACCCTGTATATATATATATATATATATATATATATATATATATATATATATATAATATAACAGGGGATGCATCCCTCTGTCTGAAGCCTCGATAGACTGCGCATGCGCGACGCACAGTCTGGCTTCAGACAGAATCATGCATCCAGCCGTTACAGGTAAGAGGAGGTGTATGGCGCCGGAGATCGCGGTATGCGTAGACACTGAACACATACCGCGTTCTCCGGCGCCATACTTGCATACTTATCTGACCGGGAGGAGCGTTGCCACGGCACCTCTCTTCTGGCCGGAGACCGGGGGCAGGAGTGAGGCGTCGGATCGGCGCGTGCACATAGCGCTATCCTTCGCCATTTTACTGAAGACACATTTACAGTGTGTCTTCAGCAAAATGGCGCCGGACAGCGCGGTGCTCCGGCGCCGGTCTCCGCCCCCGGCCTCCGGCAGAAGAGGACGCAGCAGCGCTGGAGCACAGAGAACAAAGGTGAGTATAACTGTTAATTTTTTTTTTGTATATGTGTACAGTGTGAAAGGGATGAGGGGGCCACACATATCAGGATTGTGGGGTGAGGGGACCATGCATATACCAGGATTGTGGGGTGAGGGGACCATGCATATACTAGGATTGTGGGGTGAGGGGTACCACGCATACTAGGATTGAGGATGAGGGGAGCCACGCATACCGGGATTGGGGATGAGGGGTGCCACGCCTATCGGGATTGGGAATGAGGGGTGCCACGCATACCGGGATTGGGGATGAGGGGTGCCACGCATACCGAGATTGGGGATGAGGGGTGCCATGCATACCGGGATTGGGGATGAGGGTTGCCACGCATACCGGGATTGGGAATGAGGGGTGCCACGCATGCCGGGATTGTGGATGAGGGGTGCCACGCATACCGGGATTCGGATGAGGGGCCATGCATACCAGGATAGGGATGAGGAGTGCAATGCATGCCAGGATAGGATGGTGCGGACAGGATGGGGGCAGCACAAATACCAGGAGGGGGGCAGCACATACCACACATACCAGCATGGGAGACCATATACCAATAAAAATGCTCGCCACCCGGGCATAGAACGGCTTCAATAGCTAGTATATATATATACATAGAAAGTCATGATTAACTTACACCAGGTATGGGCCGGTAATGTTCTCCGCAATTTCTTTCTCTCCCTCTAAGTATGTCTGCATCTCTTGGCATCCTGATGATTGTGCACATTCTGCCAGCCGGCAAGAAGCACCTGGTTGCCATGGATACGTGTCCCTATGACGCGGCACTTCGGGGACTCCTTACTGATGTGTCAGCGGGAGGCGGGCACCTGCTGCGTTGGACACTGACTCCCTTGCTTCCGGCGCTGGCTTCCGCCACTGGAAGCGCCGCTGTACCCCCGCTACACGTGCCAAAATACTTTGGATATATATACCCCCCTGCCTGTCACCCATACACAATCGCCCCCTGGAGAAGCAGGACTTGAAACGCGCGTCAGGGCCGCTTTCATGCCATCCACAGGTTGTAACTAGGCTGTACTCTCATTTTATGTGGGACCATAACTTTCTATATGTGTCACTGTGTATTACTCTCACTAGAAGATATACTTATGTTGTGACATCTGTGTCATAGGCATGATTCTTCTCCTTATTTGGATATTAGCAACTTGTACTGTATAATTAGTTCCTGCTGTGCACTCGTACTTTATATGCTTTACTTGTGATCTGGACTCTGATACATTCTTTTCCAGTTGCTCTATGTCTTATCCCTAATTTAATGTATCATTAACCTTTGTGCATGGGATGCAGTAAGTATGTTAATGAATCAATTGAACGTATTTATTGATTTTTCTCTGCCTCCCTTGGGACGAATCATGCTTTAATAACACTTGTTGATTATTCCTTCTTTATAGACACTTAACTGTATGTATATATATATATATATATATATATATATAAAGTTATAAATATATATTTTTACATAATGAAATGGTATTCCTACTTATGGAGGGAATTGGATTGTAATGTATTCCCAATTAAACACCTGAGATTGGGAAGGAGGTGGAGACCTGTTGAGGGTTCCTCCTCTGACCTATTAATCTCACTCCATGGATGAACCTAGGAATAGGGAATTCCATGGAAGGGTGTTTGGGTTATGTAATAAATATTATCCCTCAGTTCATTTATGGACACAGGAATCACTATTTGAATACTGTCATTGCAATGCAAATATATTGGGAAACTGCTAACAGAATGTTGTCCCTAATAATGAGAAATAGTGCGCTTTTATTATAAATAGGGGATAAGAGAAATCATTAAAGCACATACGTTGTTTACATTTGAAGAAAAGCTTTTGGTGGGGCTTGCCAATTTAAAAGATGGCGATCGTAGCATTAGAAGTGTAATGCGCATGCCCGGTGACGTCACGAAGCGGGCGGACCAGGTTTGCCCCGATCATGTGACGAGATAATGGGGATTTCCTGGGAGACATGCGCAGATGGGATTTTGAGACGCCGAGGACAGCGTGGAGGAAGTAAGAAACGTGGTCATGCATGATTGCTGCAGTGTGAGTCGCAACCTCAAATATATTATGATTTATAATGTACACCTGGCACTGATAAATACTAATCAAAGCACTTATCACTTTATGAGAGTTATGGATACTGTAATTGGTGATAATAATATATCTGTCTAAAATTTTATCACTATGTATGTAACTGAATAATATTTTGTGATATGCACTACTGCACTTTTCTTATGTAATCATGGTTTTGTATAAATTAATTATAATTATGGAATCACTGTTTGTAACTATATATATTGCACTATATGCACTTGAACTCTGCTTGAGAAAGGTTCTGTGAACCGAAACGTTGCCTTTGGGCTCATTAAAGTCCATTTTTCTATAATATTTTTGGAGTGCTGCCTCTTGATATTCTTTCTTTCTATATATATATATATATATATATATATATATATATATATATATATATATATAAATAAATATACTGTATATATATATATATATATATATATATATATATATATACATATATGTATACACAGGGTGGGCCATTTATATGGATTCACCTAAATTAAATGGGAATGGTTGGTGATATCAACTTTCTGTTTGTGGCACATTAGTATATGGGAGGGGGAAAACGTTTCCAGATGGATGGTGACCATGGTGGCCATTTTGAAGTTGGCCATTTTGGATCTAACTTTATTTTTTTCAATGGGAAGAGGGTCATGTGACACATCAAACTTATTGACAATTTCATAAGAAAAACAATGGTGTGCTTGGTTTTAACGTAACTTTACTCTTTCATGAGTTTTTTACAAGTTTATGACCACTTATAAAATGTGTTCAAAGTGCTGCCCATTGTGTTGGATTGTCAATGCAACCCTCTTCTCCCACTCTTGACACACTGATAGCAACAACGCAGAAGAAATGCTAGCACAGGCTTCCAGTATCCGTTGTTTCAGATGTTGCACATCTCATATCTTCACAGCATAGACAATTGCCTTCAGATGACCCCAAAGATAAAAGTCTAAGGGAGTCAGATCGGGAGACCTTGGTGGCCATTCAACTAGCCCACGACGACCAATCCACTTTCCAGGAAACAGTTCATGTAGGAATGCTCGGACCTGACACCCATAATGTGATCGTGCACCATCTTGTTGGAAAAACTCAGGGAACGTGCCATCTTCAGTGCATAAAGAGGGCAACACATCAACATGTAGCAGTTTCAGATATCCAGTGGCATTGAGGTTTCCATTGATGAAGAATGGCCCCACTATCTTTGTACTCCATATACCACACCATACCATAAAGATACGAGATGTGCAGCAACTGAAACAATGGATACTGGAAGCCTGTGCTAGCATTTCTTCTGCGGCATTGCTGTCAGTGTGTCAAGAGTGGGAGAAAAGGGTTGCATTGACAATCCAACACAATGGGCAGCACTTTGAACACATTTTATAAGTGATCATAAACTTGTAAAAAACTCATGAAAGAATAAAGTTATGTTAAAACCAAGCAAACTATTGTTTTTCTTATGAAGTTCTCAATAAGTTTGATGTTTCACATTACCCTCTTCCCATTGAAAAAAATAAAGTTGGACCCAAAATGGCCAACTTCAAAATGGCCGCTATGGTCACCACCCATCTGGAAAAGTTTTCCCCCTCCCATATACTAATGGGCCACAAACAGGAAGTTGATATCACTTAGGTGTATCCATATAAATGGCCCACCCAGTATATATATATATATATATATATATATATATATATACATATATATACAGTAGATATATTGTCTCTTGCCTTACATTGGTTTATTCCTGTGGTTCCGTGGCACTTTGTTGTCACCTCTTTCCCTTGGATTTTTTATCTCTTTTGATTATGTCTGATTTTACTTACATTTTTGCAATAAAAATGTAACTTTTATTGGATTTGCTCCTGTTTCCATTTTTCTCTTTTTGGGTTATATAGTTATGGAAGAGCATTTATAGGGGCCGACTCTTTTCTTTTTGGATACTCCCTATAGAGAAGGTAGAGAGGATTTATTACCGTCTCTGCCTTTTCAATTACTGTGTACACAGCTCTGAACAAGTGCTGTGTATTCAGTATGGTAAGCGCAGATAGCGCTTCCTGCTCCAGACCCAGAGATCATGTGATGGCCGGGTGTAGAGAAAGAGCAAGAGCTTCTGGGTCCTAGGAGACCCAGTCAACCCTGCTATATAGGCAGTAGGTTGAATGTCCCCTGTAACTAGGATCAATATACCAGCAGATGTGTTTGGGACACAGGTTTATTAACAATTACTATTATATAAGTATGGCAGGTTCTCCTCCTGCACTTGTTAGTTCAGCTTTCCTCACATACTGCACAGCTCTCCAGTCCATACAATGGTCACTGATGGAGGAGCATGTAACCAGACCACTCCATCAGCCTTGTCCTATTGAGAACCTCCCATGAGAAAGATGCTTTTATAGTGAAGTAGACTGACGGACAGGTCTGGTCACTGCTCCTCCACCAGCAGCCATATTATAGACTAGAGAGCTGGGCAGTCTGTAAGGAAAGCTGCAGTAACAAGAGCAGGAGGAGAATCTGACATACCTACAGTATATCATAGTAAATGCCACAAAATCATGTCCCCAACACATCTGTTAAAGTAAAGATAAAATGGTCAACCTCATTAACTAATTCTGCAGCCAGCAATAGACAGCGCAACACAAAGACTATAGGAGGCAAACGACTCAATTTTATTTTAATGAAACCATATTGCAATTTTTTTTATCCATTCAAGCAAGAAAAAAATCAAATGTTTCAAAAGTTAAGACAACACCTGTGTAAAATCATTGAAATAAAGAGCAAAAAAACTAGGAAAAAATAAATAAAAAAACAATGACTATCCAAATTGCATTTACAAGCCCCATCCCTAACAAAAAACCATGTAACTAATATATAAAAATAACACAAGCACAGAAATCCTTTATTTACTACAGATATTACCAGAAAAAAAATAAAATAATATTAAAATATTGTAAAATTTAGACTCGATGTTTCACAAAAAAATATTTAAATATCCAAACATTACAATTTTTTACAGTTTTTTAAACCATATGTATGAAAATAAGAAAAAAATGTGCCTTGGCAAGAATGGGGAAAAATGGCCTGATCATGTAGGGGTTTAACAAAGTACTGAATATATACATATATATAAATGGACTGGGGAACAGTTCTACAACCCTCCAGCTTCAGATCTTGCTCATGTATCACATCCTCCACCTGTCAGATTTAAAAGATGTGTAACTTGTGTAAAGTGACAACATTGCCCTGATCTGTAAGTGTGGGCATGAGAAGCTACATGTCATGGTGCTCCCTGTGGTAAGCTGATGTATAGTATTACCTGTGCCCTTGGTGGTCTTCTGCCCTTCTTCTTCTTTCTTGATTGAAGAGCTTTCATGTGATGAGCCAAAGATTTGTCTTCTCCTCTTGGCTCCACTTCTTCTAGCTAGGACCTCCTGATGACATTCCTGTTCTTCTTTCTGGCCTTGGTGATCAATCTTCTGAGAGACGATCTCCAACTCTGAGCCATTTCTCTTCTCTCCTCTCCTATGGCTCTTCTTGATAGACGGCTTCTCATCATCCGATGAGTCCAAAACATTTCTTCTCCTTTTCTTCCCTCTCATCCTAAAGTCCTCCTCTTTAATCTCCATAATGTCGCTTTGCTGAAGGCAGCTCCTCCTCATCCGCATGCAAGCCAACCGCAACTCTCCAACTGCCAACCGGCAACATTCCAATGTGCTCACTGGTCATGTGATAGGAATTGACCATAAGCAGTCATATATATGAGTTATCAGATATTGGTGTTTTTCTATTTTATTCTCATCATATCACATAGTATTAGGCCAAGCTCACAGATAGAGGTTTATTTTAGCTTTTCTGCTGCCTTTTTTCCTATAGAAAGACTCAAATATCCAGATCTTTTTCACATTTTCAGGTTAAGACTTGAATATACTTTGCAGCAATCTCGATAGTAATATTTACACGTAATGACAACTATAGGTTTCTAAAGAATAATTTCTAGTTACTATAATGGCTTCTTAGAAAACCCACATGTGTGAGTTTGCTGTTTTGCAGAACGCTCTTTGCCACCATTTTCCTTCTGACGCTGTTTTGCAGCATTTAGGGGATGTGCACACGGTTATTATTTGTAGAGGAAAAGAAATACTAGAGTGTTGGCGGGTAAAATGCTGCCTAAAATATGTGCAAAAACGCTTCAAGAATTGACATGCAGAAGATATGAAACTTCTTCAAATCTGCAAGGAAAAAATAAGCAGAATGTACATGAGATTCCATAAATCTCATTGACTTTGCTAGTACAGTAAAACACTGCGTTTTTTCATGCAAAGAACGTGCGGAAATAACTTTTGAAAATACGGCAAAAATGCAACATGTGAACATGCCCTTGGCTTCTAGTCCATCAAAAATAGTGTAAGTCTGAACTTGAGATGCCGCTGTGGATACTCATTCTGGTGTTAATACTATAGGAAATGACAAGGCAATGATCGCGCTTTTTATTAGTGTAAATAGGGAAATACAGCCCTCCTAGACCGGACACAAGGATTTTATTTGCCAATAGTAATAATATTGGTGGGTTATATTTTTTACACTATACTACATACTTTTTCACATATAACTATTTTCCTGTGATAAATTGTATTATCAATATATGGACTGGAGTTATTTGTAATTTAATTCCATATTTGGTGCACACAGATTGTTCTTTCTGCTGAATTCTAGATTAGTCATTGCTAGTGTCTCGGCATATTAGCATGTTTTTGTAATTTTTTGCTAAACCCTAATGAGGATTATTTGCTTATACTTGATATTCGCTTCTCAATAGTATTCGCTTATTCACTATATTCTAGATTATACATTTTGTCTTAGATGTATATTGGAAGTTCTTCATATTTTTTTCTTATGTCACATTATTATTTTTCACAGTGAATGTTTGATAAAGATCATGTTGACGCTTTTGTATTATACATTTTACTTTGACTTAAAAATAATACTTAGTACAATTTTAATGGAAACAATTTGCTTCAATAACACAGACCCTTATTAAATGACCCAGCATGCCACTTCTGGCCTGAGCTTTCAATGTAGAATTACATATTTGCTGTGTAACTAAATAGCTGTAATGCATAGAATAATTGGGCTTACTACAGAAGGGATAGATGCTCTTCTAGTGAAGCTTCATGATGTCCATTGCTCCAGAGTAGACGACCTTCTCTATGAACACTAAATGCCTGTAAGGCACAGTGTGATTATGGGGTGGGAATGCTTTAGGACATTTCTTTAGGATACAATGACATTGGTGGCAGACTGGTATCTGGTGTCACCACTAAAGGACGGCAGAAGTAATTCAGGCACATACTGGTGACAGTTTAGGATAATGTTACTGAAAAGAGGCAACAAGCTTACTGGTCACAGAGTCTCCGAGACGCCAACATGCTTCATAACTACAAATACTCTTAAATAGGGGAACAGCTTCACCACAGATAGATGACTGGCAAAAACATTTACGCTGGGCTTCCACTTTCCAAACTTTACACCACCTGCTGGAAGGCTCCTCCGCAGTATCTCAAGCTGTCTCGGTGTCCGTCCTCTTACAGAACAGCACTCACACGTTCAAGCAGTTATATGACCAGGTTTCACAAAGCAAACTGTAAAAATACTATTAATCAGATCTCGGACCAGATGGGGCTGATGTACGTACTCTGAAAATTCACATCAGGATGGCTGTGCAATCCTGATGTTAAGAGGAGCGTTTTATCCTTATTTTAATGTGATAAAGGAAAAGTTTCACAAAGGATTATACAGCCATCCTTATGCATATGCTGACAAGTACACCAGCCTCATCTGGGCTAACAGATTTGCATAATAATATATAATACTATAAGCAGTATGTATTGTAAAATCAGTGCTTGGATGTGGCATGAGGCATCGGAGGAGCTCAAGGACCCTGAAGGTGGCTGAATCCTGGTATCTAGACAGCTTCTCAGCAGCACTCACAAGCTCCATGGGAAACAAGTTGTAAGCGCTGTCCTCCTTGTTTGGGAGAACAGTCAACTCTGACAGACAGAATGGTGGCTGACCTAGGCAACAAGCAAATTCTAGAATTCAAAATACCTCCTCTCATGAGAAATGAAGAGAATTTTTAGAAAGGGGTTATTTGCAAAGTTCCCTATTTTTACAAGCACTTTGCAATTTTACCCAATTAAGAAATTGCGTATAGCCTTTTAATAATGTAATTAATCTGACTGATGTAAAAAACTATCCTTTTATAGACAGCACATTAAATATAAAATACAGGTGGATACAATTCTGTTACCATATACTGGGAATATAACTAGTGCCATGAACTGCCCATATGGGTAATGCCATTCAACTGTGCCATATAGTTGCCATATGTACAATATAGGAGCTATAAGAAATGTGCACTTTGAACTTCTGAATTCCAGCACCATGCGGAGCCTACACATGTATCGGTATAATGTGCCATAATGACTATTGTCATACCTGGGTTTATAATATTGGTGGTGAATATATTCTTATGGGCTCTGTATGACATTACTGACATGGGCAGCATTTGCCACTAATGATGGAGCACTGCATGACACTTTATGTTGGCGTTTTGTCCTATTATCTTGGGATAATCTTATTTTTCTGATCACTGTATATTACTAATATTCTGGATACTATACTTTTGGAATCATCTTCTAGTTGTAGCTCTGAAACTTGGGATAAAAGTGACTCTGTAAATGTCAGATTGACATTTTCTAGAATTGAAGAGCATTGTGGTAAGTATGAGAATGTACCAGGCAATAGATGTGTGTAATGCAATGCACATACCGCAGCCTCATGCTGAACCCCTCACCGCAGATTCATGAGTGTGAATGGCCCAAAGGCCAGACCGAAATCCCATTGAGGATCTGTGGCAAGACTTGAAATTGCTGTTCACAGACGTCTCCATCCAATCTCACTGAGATAGAGCATTTACAAAGAAGAATGGGAGAAAATGTCACCTCTAGATGCAAAGCTGGTAGAGACATACCTGAAAAGACTTGCAGCAGTAATTGCAGCGAAAGGTGGTCCTACAGACTATTTACTCCGGAGGGATAAATACAAATGCAAGTCACAGTTATCAGATTTATATTTTCTCAATATATAGAAAACCTTGTAGAATTTACTTTACACTTCACACATACAGTGGTGTGAAAAAGTGTTTGCCCCCTTCCTGATTTCTTATTCTTTTGCATCTTTGTCACACTTAAATGTTTCAGGTTAGTAATGGGGGTGTCTTATAGACGCCCATCATTACTAACCTGGGCTTCATGGCAGCTGGCGCTGACATGAAAACCAACCCTATTACCCCCTGCCACCGCACCAGGGCAGCGTGGAAGAGCGAGGCTAAGTGCCAGAATTGGCGCATCCTATGGATGCGCCATTTCTGGGGTGGCTGACGGCTGGTGTTTCTAGCCTGGGAGGGGGCCAATATTCATGGCACCCTTCCTGGGCTATTAGTATCAGCCCCCAGCTGTCTGTCCAGCCTTTGCTAGCTATTAAAATAGGGGGGACCCCACGTCATTTTTTTGGGTGGGTCTCCCATTTTAATAGTTAGTAAAGGCTAGGAGGGGGCCAATATTCATGGCACCCTTCCTGGGCTATTAGTATCAGCCCCCAGCTGTCTGTCCAGCCTTTGCTAGCTATTAAAATAGGGGGGACCCCACGTCATTTTTTTGGGTGGGTCTCCCATTTTAATAGTTAGTAAAGGCTAGGTATTCAGCTGGGGGCTGATATTAGTAGCCGGGGAAGCTCCATGGGTATTACCCCCTTCCCAGGCTTCAAACATCTGCCCCAGCTGTCTGCTTAACCTCCGATAGAGACTAAAATTATGGGGGATCCCACGTCAATTTTTTTTTAATAAATCCTTTATTTTAACACTAAATGACACTTGAGGGGTTAATAAAGATGCAGTCCCTAAATTAATATTTATTTTTTAATTAATTTTTCCCAAAAATTTTGACGTGGGCTTTGCCATATTTTTGTATGCGAGCCAGGTACAGAATCCAGGAACGGGCTGCCCCCAACTCCCAGCTGCCTATTTGTACCTGGCCGGACACAATATAGGGAAGCCCTTTTTTTTTTATTATTTCATGAATTTCATGAAATAAGTTTAAAAAAGAAAAATACGTGGGGCTTCGCCCTATTTTTGTGTCCAGCCAGGTACAAATAGGCAATTTTTTTTTAATTATTTCAGGAAATTCATGAAATAATTAAAAAAAAATTGATGTGGGGTTTCGCACTATATTTGTGTCCAGCCAGGTACAGCAGACAGGAACGGGCTGACCCCAACCTCCAGCTGCCTATTTGTACCTGGCCGGACACAACAATATAGGGAAGCCCTTTTTTTTTAATTATTTCATGAAATAATTAAAAAAAAATTGACCTGGGGCTTCGCACTATATTTGTGTCCAGCCAGGTACAGCAGGCAGCAACGGGCTGCCCCCAACCACCAGCTGCCTATTTGTACCTGGCCGGACACAACAATATAGGGAAGCCCTTTTTTTCTTAATTATTTCATGAATTTCATGAAAAAATTAAAAAAAAAATACGTGGGGCTTCGCCCTATTTTTGTGTCCAGCCAGGTACAACTAGGCAGCTGGGGACTGGAATCTGCAGCGCAGGGAGGCCCAAGCTTTCTGGGCCCCACCCGCTGCAAATTGCAGTCCACAGCCACCCCGGAAAATGGCGCGTTCATAGAAGCGCCATCTTCTGGCGCTGTACCCAACTCATCCAGGGCCCTGGTGCGGTGGCTCACTGGGTAATAAAGGGGTTAGGGCCAGCTTGGCATTATCAGCTGGCCCTAAGCCCGAAATTCATGGGGTCACGCCAATATTAGACATGACCGCCATGAATTTCTAGTAAAGTATTTAAAAAAAAACACAAACACCCAGAATAAAGTCCTTTAATTGAAATAAAGACACAATTCTTTATTGTTCTAAATTAAATCATACTTACCATCACGCCCATTCCAGCTGAAGCCAACGATCTCCTGCAATAAAAGAAAAATAATAAAGCAACATCATTCTTACCTTTCGATGGTTCCCAGGACAGCTCCAGCTCTGCTACATCGAGATGACAGGCTGGACCGCAGGAGAAAGCTGCCATCCAGCCTGTCATCCCGCAGACACTGAGAAGCGCAGGCATGCTTGCGCTCCTCAGTATCAGGCTGTGACGGCATCCCGATGAGCCGAGTCTCTCACGCTCACCGCATGCGCAGGAGAATTCTCCCACGCTATCAGTGACGTGCATGAGGTGAGCTGAGTTCATTGTTGGCTCATCGGGATGCCGTCACAGTCAGACACTGAGGAGCGCAAGCATGCCTGTGCTTCTCAGTGTCTGCGGGATGACATGCTGGATGGCAGCTTTCTGCTGCGATCCAGCCTGTCATCTCCATGTAGCAGAGCTGGAGCTGTCCTGGGAGCCATCGAAAGGTAAGGATGATGTTGCTTTATTATTTTTCTTTTATTGCAGGAGATCGTTGGCTTCAGCTGGAATGGGCGTGATGGTAAGTAAGGTTTAATTTAGAACAATAAAGAATTGTGTCTTTATTTCAATTAAAGGACTTTATTCTGGGTGTTTGTGTTTTTTTTTTAACTTTGACTATGGGATTAGTAATGGGGGTGTCTTATAGACGCCTCTCCATTACTAACCTGGGCTTGATGTCAGCTGGCATTATAAGCTGACATCAACTCCAACCCTATTACCCCACTGCCACCGCTACAGGGCAGTGGGAAGAGCGAGGCTAAGTGCCAGAATTGGCGCATCCTATGGATGCGCCATTTCTGGGGTGGCTGACGGCTGGTGTTTCTAGCCTGGGAGGGGGCCAATATTCATGGCACCCTTCCTGGGCTATTAATATCAGCCCCCAGCTGTCTGCCTAGCCTTTGCTAGCTATTAAAATAGGGGGGACCCCACGTCATTTTTTGGGGGGGGTCCCCCATCTTAATAGCTAGTAAAGGCTAGGTATTCAGCTGGGGGCTGATATTAGTAGCCTGGGAAGCTCCGTGGGTATTACCCTCTTCCCAGGCTTCAAACATCTGCCCTAGCTGTCTGCTTAACCTTCGCTAGAGACTAAAATTACGGGGAGCCCCACGCCAATTTTTTTTTAATAAATCCTTTATTTTAACACTAAATGACAAGTACAGTAACCAACACTATCACTGTACTTATTATATATGTGACTGACATGTTTCTATCTATCTAATCTATGTGTGATGCTCTATTATTTCTGTTGTAAATTGTCGGGTACCGCTGCTGAATTGCCGGCCGGCTTTTTTAAAGAGACGGTGCATGAAAACACTAAGATTTTTTTAAATAAATCCTTTACACTAAATGACAAGTACAGTAAGCAACACTGTCACTGCACTTCTTATATATGTGACTGACATGTTTCTATGTATCAAATCTATGTGTGATGCTCTTTCTTTCTGTTATAAATTGTCGGGTACCGCTGCTGAATTGCCGGCCGGCTTTTTTAAAGAGACGGTGCATTAAAACACTAATATTTTTTTAAATAAATCCTTTACACTAAATGACAAGTACAGTAAGCAACACTGTCACTGTACTTCATATATATGTGACTGACATGTTTCTATCTAATCTATGTGTGAAGCTCTATTCTTTCTGTTCTAAATTGTCGGTACCGGTGTATGCCACTGATGAATTGCCGGCTTTTCATGTTTCACTGTGAGCACTGTTCCCATCGATTTGGGCAACCACCTCCACCAATACATTCTACATTATTGTTAGTTGTTTTCCTTCATGTAGAATTAACCTACAAGGAAAGAAAGGGTTTATTTTCATTCCGATATTTGTGTCCCATTGATTTGCATTGGTTTCCGGTATCGGAATCGGCGATATCCGATACTTTTTGGGTATCGGCCCGATCCAATCCGATCCGATATTTCCTGATATCGGAAGGTATCCCTCAATACTAGTCCTGACCTCAATCCCATTGAAAATCTTAGGGGTGAGCTGAAATCTGCCATTGGGAAAAAGAACCCTGCAAACATTCAAGAGCTTGAACAAACTGCAAAGGAAGAGTGGGAGAAAATTCCAGCTGAGAAGTGCAAGAAGCTTACAGATGGCTACAAGAAATGTCTGGAGGCTGTCAGCAATGACAAAGGGTGTGCAACCAAGTATTAATTAGGGGTGCCATTATTGTGGCACATTCAGTTTTTTCTTTGATATTGCAACATTGAAGTTGAAAAACAATATTGTATTGTTGTATTACTTTGGACCACAAATCCTGAGGATATAACTTTGGTACATTTCCATTTATTTCTGAAGATATTGTACAGTCTACGAAAAAATGAAGGCGTGACAAGAATGGTGAGCAGCACTGTAGTACAATAAATCATTAAAAATTTAAATATATATAGAATATAAAAAATAAAAAAAGATTAAATTAAATTAATAATTAATTTTTTAAAACCTTTTTTTAAAAAGCATTTTCCCTTGCAATTATATACTGTATATATAAAGGATAGAGCTTATGTGTTCAGTAATAATGTTGTCGTGTCAATGGAAGGGTGAAAAAAAATGGTAAGAGGAGGATATATAGATGGAAAACGTCCAATCACTAGCTGCCTCTATCTGTACCAGAAGCTAGGTACCACCCGACCAATTATCCATAGATCATCGCAACCCAGGGAATCATCTATTAACTTTCATAGCTGCAAATCATTATCCGGTAATCTTAAGACAAATTTACATACCAAGAAAAGGGGACATTCAACTCATTTTGGTGAAACATTATTTCTATGTCTGTTATTCCTTTCATTCATCCTGCTCTGTTCAGCCGCTGTTTAGCGTGATAGTATCAATCCTTTATCTAGTAGCCATTCTTCCTTACGGGTTTTCACACAGGACCCGCTAATCTATCAGCAGCTTCCAGCAATACCCACTCCCCTTTTTTCGGCGCTAGTGTTTTAAAGCCTAATTTCTTTCTAGATTCAGCTCCGGACATTTGTGATAGATTATTTCCTCCTATACTCGTATATAGATATAGCCATTTGAATTGCTGTTATGAAATGTTTTGAAATGATTGAAAGTGCATGTTTAACAAAAAAAAATTTCTATTCTTATTAATCTGTTCTCCTCTCCTTTTTTAAGAGGTCTCAGAGTCCTGCCAATATATTGCTTTGAACATGGGCACTGAATTAAATCTATAACGCCTTCACTTTCACACCTTAAAATGCACCCAACAAAAAAATGCAAGTGTATTTCTGCAATTGTCCCATCTTTAATGTAACGGCAGTTCACACATTCATTCCTAGTGCTGTATATGGGAATCACTGACATTTCTACAGTATGTTATATTTTATCTTGATTATCAATATTTCTTGCACGGGGTCCCCATGGTATCATATTACTGATTGTAATTTTTTTATGTGTAATAAATGATTATTAATAGGGGGATTTATATGTGCCTGTAATTATTTTTCTTCAATAAACATAAAGCTAGAATCGCTACAGAATGTGCCTCTGCCATATACTAGTCTGTAGAGTTTGAATACTCGTGCAAGAAGCATTTATCAGGTTTGAATTTTATGAGAAAGTTTGCAGATATATAATGAATATGTGTAAATCAATCTGCACCACTAGGTAAAAATCCTTACATCAAGGAGACCAAGTAGACAAAAGTGAGCACTTCAAGTTAGTGTGTATAAAAAACAAATGATTTTACTGAACAATATCATAGACATTACCAAACACATACATAAAATAAAAACAGATGCCTCTTGTTTGAGGGATGGTAAGAAATGCCAACCCAGTATGCATGAATATTATCTCCTGGTGCACCCCACAAAATAGCATAGAACAACCTAGCAGAGATAGTCACTGCAGAGTAACCTATACCATTACATAATCCAACGATTCCAAGGATTGAAACTATCCAAAGTGCATGTGCATGTCAAAGAAGGAAATTGTTCATTAATTGGGGTGGTCCAGTGGTTAAACAAAAACAAAATAAACCCTGCTTCAAAGTCACCAATCAAGAGATAAATACATAATAAACCCTTAAAGTGCATGTGTATGGAGAATTATAATGCTCAGAATTATAATACACCAATGTCTGGAAATGACAGGGCTACTACAGAGCATGTATATAACTTAGTGTTCACAGAAGCGAAAGAGTCGAGGTGAAAAGCAGTTTATATGCTTGTTAGAAACTCACAACATGTATGGCTATACATGCAATACCGCACGCCTGGAAAACATGGACTGCCTCTGATGTACAAAAGCCCTGCTAGATGCAATCAAAAATAGGTAAAATGCAGTGGTGTACCACTAATGGAGGCAGACCACACGACTGCTATGGGGCCCGTGAGCTGGGGGGCCCCATAGCAGTCCAGGGGCGGACATATCGCTGCTGGTGCAGCTGTGCCGGGGGGCCCGCCGTTGCAGCGTCTCCCTGCTCGTGGCGGGCAGGGAGCGATCCCTGCATCCCCGCTGCTGACAGGACAGAATGGCAGCGGAGCTGCAGAGATCCATCCTCTGCTTCCTGCCCGCCGCTTCCTCCCTTACACAGGCACGCGCTCCTTGATGACATCATCATGCAGCGCGGGCCTGTGTGAGGGAGGAAATTGCAGCGGCCTGCGGGGGCAGAGAGGTAAGTGGTTTTTTTTTTGTTTTTTTTACTGAAACGCTGGTGAGATCAATAATGGGGCTGATGGAGCTGGAGAGCACAATAAGGGGGCTGATGGGGCTGGGTAGAGCAATGGTGGGGCTGGTGCGGCTGGGGATAACAATGGTGGGGCTGGGAAGAGCAGTGATGATGCAGCTTGCGGGGGAACGGGCAGAGGGGTAAGTGTTTTTTTTTTTATTTTTACTGAAACGCTGGGGAGAGCAATAATGGTTATGACTGGGCTGGAGAGAGCAAAAGTGGGGCTGATGGGGCTGGTGAGAGCAATGGTAGGGCTGATGGGGCTGGGGAGAGCAATGGTGGGGCTGGGGAGAGCAATGGTGGGGCTGATGGGGCTGGGGAGAGCGCTGATGGGTCTGGGGAGAGCAATGGTGGGGCTGGGAAGAGCAGTGATGGGACTGATGGGGCGGGGAGAGCAATGATGGGGATTAGTAGACCAATGACGGGGATGGGGAGAGCAATGATGGGTTGCTGGGAGAGAGCAATGATGGAGGTGCTGGGAGAGTAATGACGGGGGTTGCTGGGAGAGAACAATGATAGGGGTGCTCGGAGAGAGCAATGACGGGGTGCAGGGAGAGAACAATGACGGGGGTGCTGGGAGAGAGCAATGACGGGGTGCTGGGAGAGAGCAATGATGGGGGTGCTGTGAGAGAGCAATGATAGTGGTGCTGGGACAGAGCAAAAATGGGGGTGCTCGGAGAGCGCAATGACGGGGATGCTGGGAGACAACAATGATGGGGTGCAGGGAGAGAGCAATGACGGGGGTGCAGGGAGAGAGCAATGACGGGGGTGCTGGGAGAGAGCAATTACAAGGGTGCTGGGAGAGCAATGACTGGGGTGCTGGGACAGAGCAATGTTGGGGGTGTTGGGAGAGAGCAATGATGGAGGTGCTGGGACAGAGCAATGATGGGGGCGCTTGTATATTTTCCGTGTGCACATAGCCTTACAGTTAATTGGGGAGAGTCACAGAGACTGAATAATTTATATTATTGGCAGGTGGAGATTATAGTTAATGGGGGGCACAGTGCTGCTTATCACTTTATATTTTGATTACTAAGTGGCTACCCCTAGTATATTAATGGGGGATAACAGACCTGTATTCAGGGGCGCAGTGCAGGAGAGACACATGTATATATACAATATATGTGACCTTGTTATTATCTAGGCTGGAGATCATCATGACAAGACGAATCGTGACTGGGAGATGTCGACATGAAGGTCTGACCAGATGGAGAAGAAGCAGCAGAAACCGACTCTGATCAGGCGAGACGTCAGCGGTAAGTGCCTGGATGTAAATATTATTCTGTATCTGCGCTGTATGACTTGGAGTGATAATGTTACATGTAAAATCCCTTAGGCTGCATTCTCACATTTGTGTAAAATGTCAGATTTTTTTATCGGATGGTCCACGGACTTGTAGAGTTTTATAGATCACGGATCACGGATCTGAGAATGAGATCTGTGAGGATCAGAGAATGTCCTGTTCTGATCCGATTTTGAGGATTACAATAGGACATGCTCAATGCGTCTGTAAAACAGGGTAGCACACTGACACTGCACACAAATGCAGGAATATAGCCGTATTATGTATAGCACAGTCCCTTAGTACATAGTGTAATCACTTATTATGTATAGCATACGCCCTTAGTATATAGTGTACTCGCTTATTATGTATAGCGCCGTCCTTAGTTATATAGTTTCATCTTTTATTATATATAACACCCTCCCTTTTTACCTACCATCCTCTCTAGTTCTAGAGCTCACAATTGGGGGATCATACTGTGTTGGGGTCAGCAAACTTTGCCCTGGTAGTTGAGGTGAGGTACAGTAGGGTCATTATACTGCGCATGTGGAGGAATTCACCATGGGGGTATCATACTGTGTTTGGGGGACACTTTTGTTGGTATCACACTTCATGGGACAATGAAAGAGGGGTCTAGGACGTCAGCAGGAGGAAAATTACTATGTAAAGGCTGGAAGGTTGTGTGATCTGCTCTTCTGTGACACCGACAATTATTTACATTTTTTTTGGGGGGGGGCCCAATTTGAACTTCTGCTATGGGGCCCCATGAATCCTATGTACGCCCCTGGTAAAATGTATTGCTAATAGCATTGTGCCACTTACACAGTGGAGTGTGAGACAGGGTTTGTCCTGCATCCCTCTTCCCCGACGCGCATTTTGTCCACACTTCCTCAGGGCCGTGTCAGAGGAGAGGGACGCTGGACCTTTTAAGTGATCACTGTACCAATGGTTGACGGAGGCTAGATATCACATGATTTAAACCTTCAGGGTTGTGAAGGATATGACGTGGCACATCGTAGGATTTTTTACCTTGTATATTGATTTACAGTTGTCCCTGTGACACTATGTTTGTTTTCAATCATTTTTATTAATATTTTATAACAGTTCAAGGGGTAGGGATATGGTTAGGGAATAGAGGAATATATGGGGGACGGGAGAGTAATGGATAAGTGTGGGAAAATGGATAAGGGGAAGGAGAACTCAAAATTGAATAAACAGTAGAATATATAGTATTACAACAAGTAAATTAAGATGAAAATCAAAATTTGGTTATAGAACAACTTAGTCGTAATATAATAGATATCCAATTAAATCTAATAAGTATATGTATTAATAATTTAAGTAACAATCAGGAATATATTTCAGGCCACTTTGTTCATTTTTTGAAATATTTGTTAAGGTTATTATTAGAGTTTGCAAATCAGTATTCATATAATTTATGTAGAGCCATTTTTTCTTTAATAACTGAAAAGATAGGTACATCCGTTTTTTTCCAGTAAGATGCAATGGCATTTTTAACTACCATATTTTTCGGACTATAAGACGCACCGGACCATAAGACGCACCTAGGTTTTAAAGGAGGAAAATAGGAAGAAAAAATGTAAGCAAAAAATGTGGTCCTGATGCCCTGTTATGGGGGAGGGGGTCTGCTGGTGACACTGGCATTGGGGTAATGTCCCTCAATTCTGTTAATATCCTCTATCCTGGTATGTATGGCCTCTCCTTCCTGGTATAAGTGGCCCCCATCCCATCCTGGTATGCATGGCACCCCTTTATCCCCCATCCTGGTATGCATGGCACCCCTTTATACACCATCCTGGTATGCATGACACCCCTTGAGCCCCCATCCTGGTATGCATGGCAACCCTTGAGCCCCCATCCTGGTATGCATGGCACCCCTTGAGCCCCCATCCTGGTATGCATGGCACCCTCTGAACCCCCATCCTGGTATGCATCTTGCCCCGCTTCAAGTGGACCGGGTGAGAGGCCCGAATCTATGAATGTAAAAGTGAACAGCTCTTCAGAGTGTCCATGTGTGGGATCAGTTGTCTCTGGGCGCTTGGCATGGTGGGAGGAAGGAGGATCAGGGTGAGGAATATGCGGTCCAGACTCACGGCTACTGAGACTTGACCGTGTGGAAGACAGGGTGGTGGTGGCGGCTAAGTGACTGGAAGCATTATCCGCTATCCAACCAACAACCTTTTGACACTGCTCTGGGTTCAATAGTGGTGTGCTGCGGTCCCCTAGCAGTTGGGACAGTAAGGTCGGGCGAGAAGATGTGGGTGTTTGTTGTGGCACAATTTCAGCTTGCCCACGGCCTTGTCCTCGGCCTCTGCATGCACCATCACCATCACGTCCAGTTCCCCGTCCCTTGCCACGTGCCTTGCCCATTTGTCTTGTCCTCGGCAGAGATGAGGGGGTTGGAGGGGGCAGTGGTGGGCAGAGGAAGGAGTTAAAAGTATTAAATAACCATTTGGACTTGAAAAATAAGGACAGGGTCGGACTGGCCTGGCGGAATGCCGGTGAAATGCCAGGTGGGCCCCACAGAAGGAGAGGAAAAAAAACTTTTTTTGTAAGGACATGGGCCTTTTAAAAGTGCGGGTGGCAGGAGAACGCGCATGCAGACCTGACCCGCCGTGATGACCATGGCCGGCGTCACCGCCACTAGGCGCACCCAAGTAAGTGTTGGGGCCCCGGGGTTGAGGGACACCGGCACGCTACTGGGCCTATGAGTCGGGGGAGGGAGAGCCCCCTACGGAGAGGGGGAGCGCCCCCTTCAGGAGGGAGAGCCCCCGCCCCCACCTCTCCTCCTCAAATACTTACCTATCCTCCTCGTTCCCTGCAGCTCCAGTGATGTTAGCGTCTTCTGATTCTGACGTCTCAGGGCAGAGGGCGAGGTGACATCACTACCGCACTCTGCTCTGAGCACTGCAGAGTCAGAAGACGACGTGCTGAGTACACCAAACCTGCAGGGAACGGGAGAGGTATTTGATTTTTTTTATGTATGCAGCATCATGTGGGCCCATATACTGTATGGAGCAGCATCATGTGGGCCCATATACTGTATGGAGCAGCATCATGGAGGCCCATATACTGTATGGAGCAGCATCATGGAGGCCCATATACTGTATGGAGCAGCATCATGGAGGCCCATATACTGTATGGAGCAGCATCATGGGGGCCCATATACTGTATGGAGCAGCATCATGGGGGCCCATATACTGTATGGAGCAGCATCATGTGGGCCCATATACTGTATGGAGCAGCATCATGGAGGCCCATATACTGTATGGAGCAGCATCATGGAGGCCCATATACTGTATGGAGCAGCATCATGGGGGCCCATATACTGTATGTACCAGCATCATGGGGGCCCATATAATGTAAGGAGCAGCATCATGGGGGCCCATATATTGTATGGAGCAGCATCATGGGGGCCAAATACTGTATGGAGCAGCATCATGGGGTCCAATATATTGTATAGAGCAGCATCATGGGGGCCCATATACTGTATGGAGCAGCATCATGGAGGCCCATATACTGTATGGACAACAAAGAAAATGACGGCACTTCCACTACAAAAAATAGGTGTGAACAGGTGCTTATTAAGAGCAGCTACCTCCATATATAATGAACAAATAACACTGAGTATATAGATATGAAATATGAAATATGAATAACATAACTGCTGTAGAAAATAGAAATAAATGAAAACAATTTTGGAAAAATTTTTTTAGCGCATGTAAATATGAAGTATGAAAAATGAATAGCATTACTGCTGTAAGTAAATGAGAAATCTTAGCACATAAATTGGCCAATTCATGTGTCCCTGATAGCCGCGGTAAGGCGTTTCTCGATGTCAGGACCTACCAATGTGAATACCTCTCTAAGAGGTACACATAATCAGACAGAGGTCTCTTAGAGAGGTATTCACATTGGTAGGTCCTGACATCGAGAAACGCCTTACCGCGGCTGTCAGGTACACATGAATTGGCCAATTTATACGCTAAGATTTCTCATTTACTTACAGCAGTAATGCTATTCATTTTTCATACTTCATATTTACATGCGCTAAAAATAAATTTTAAAAAAAATTTTCATTTATTTCTATTTTCTACAGCAGTTATGTTATTCATATTTCATATTTCATATCTATATACTCAGTGTTACAGTGTGCTACTTTATTTGTTCTTCATATACTGTATGGAACAGCATCATGGGGGCCCACATACAGTATGGAGCAGCATCATGGGGGCCCACAAACTGTATGGAGCAGCATCATGGGGGTCAATACACTGTATGGAGCAGCATTACATGGGGCCAATATACTGTATGGAGCAGCATTATATGGGGTCAATATACTGTATGGAGCAGCATTACATGGGGCCAATATACTGTATGGAGCAGCATCATATGGGGCCAATATACTGTATGGAGCAGCATTACATGGGGCCAATATACTGTATGGAGCAGCATTATATGGGGTCAATAAACTGTATGGAGCAGCATCATATGGGGCCAATATACTGTATGGAGCAGCATTACATGGAGCCAATATACTGTATGGACCAGCATCATATGGAGACAATATACTGTATGAGCAGCATTACATGGAGCCAATATACTGTATGGACCAGCATCATATGGAGACAATATACTGTATGGAGCAGCATGACAGGGGGCCAATATACTGTATGGAACAGCATCATATGGGGCCAATATACTGTATGGAGCAGCATGACATGGGGCCAATATACTGTATGGAGCAGCATCATATGGGGCCAATATACTGTATGGAGCAGCATCATATGGGGCCAATATACTGTGTGGAGCAGCATTACATGGGGCCAATATACTGTATGGAGCAGCATTACATGGGGCCAATATACTGTATGGAGCAGCATCATATGGGGCCAATATACTGTATGGAGCAGCATGATATGGCGCCAATATACTGTATGGAGCAGCATGACATGTGGCCAATATGCTGTATGGAGCAGCATCATATGGGGCCAATACACTGTATGGAGCAGCATCATATGGCACCAATATACAGTATGGAGCAGCATTACATGGGGCCAATATACTGTATAGAGCAGCATCATATGGGGAAAATATACTGTATGGAGCAGCATTACATTGGGCCAGTATACTCTATGGAGCAGCATTACATGGGGCCCATAATTCTGTATGAAGGTGGTCACTGTATTACCTGTATATTTCTGTATTACAGCATATATAGGTACTCTGTATATGCTGTAATGTCTCTGGTGATCACTGTATTACCTGTACACCGACACTATATACAGAGCTCCTGTGTATTATGTCACCAGTGGTAATATTAATGTTATTAGTATTGTGTTTTTTATTAATGATCAGTATTGTATTATTCGGTCACTGAGGTGGTAATATATGATCTGGTCATGGTGTGGAGGTATTTGTTCCTTGTACAGTATGTGGTATTATTCGGTCACTATGTGGTAGTAATACATGCTCTGGTCATGGTGTGACAGTATTATTCAGTCACTATGTGGAGGTAATATGTGGTCTGGTCATGGTGTGACTGTATTAATTGCCTGTATGTGGTATTTGGTCAATATGTGGTCTGGTCATGGTGTGGCGGTATTTATCTCTTGTATGTGGTGGTATTGGTCTTGGTATAGTGGATTGTGTTGTGTATGGAGGTCACTTGTTCCCTTTGATATCAATAAGGGGAAGATTCTTGATTTCCAATGGAGATTAAATACTTGGATGTTTAACGCCTCCCTGTCCTGTGGCTATTGCACAGTAGCAAATATGCACTTACAGGGGTTCTACGGTGAAAACAAGTAATCACCTCTCCTAAGGCCATGTTCACATGTTCAGCATATGGTCAGTATTTTACATCAGTATTTGTAAGACAAAACCAGGAGTGGGTGAAAAATGCAGAAGTGGTGACATCTTTCTACTTTACTTTTCCTCTGATTGTTCCTCACAAATACTGATGTAAAATACTGACCAAATGCTGATCGTGTGTACGTGGCCAAAGGATAAATAAGTTATTGAATGCTGTGACCTGGAGAATGTGCAACCTTTATCCCCATTAGTATGGAGCGGCAAGTACGACTCGACCACTGATCCATTTATTCCCTAAGGGGCTGCACTTGGCTTTTTCTGGAAGCCCCCAAAGAGGATGAATGGAGCTACGGTCAGACATACCACATGCCGCTCCATTTTAAAATGGGGATAAAAGTGTCCTGTCAGGGATAAAAGTTCCCCATTCTTTCAATCAGTGCGGTTTGCAATGCATAAGGAGAAAGGATTACCAGCTTCATGAATAGTTCAAAAAATAGGTTTCTTTATTGTGACAAAAGCTCTTTAAAAACAGATTCCATAGTCACATAGTGTAGCCAGGGCAACGCGTTTCGAACGCTAAAGATGCGTTCTTTGTCAAGACTACAGTAATTGTACATCCCAGTTATGGTGGCGCACAGTAGATGTGCAGGAGCCGCCTGTGATTTACAGTCGACGCTCCACTATAACTGTTATGTTCTGCTACCAAAGCTAAGGAAAGAGAGGAGATCTGTCCCTACTATAGGACTCAGCTGAATCCCTACGATGTAACAGGGAACCTGATCCTGCGATCAGACCTGCTAAAGTCCTAATCTAGTCTGTACGGAGACCTATAGATGTTGGGAGGGAATCCCTACAAGTACTAAGGACTGGGAGGAATATGGGACACCTCCTAACAGAAATAGTAGCAGACAGATGAACAAACAAAATAGATAGAACATAGAGGTCCGTAGACCAAGCAAACTAACAGAGTTAGATACAGAGCACAGGCTAGCTGGAAAGTAGATATACAATGAAGTCCAGCAAAGCCAGAAGGGCGGAGCAGGATTAAATAGGCCAACAAGGTCATGTGACCAGCAAAGGAAAAAAAACCTAACAGCAAGGTTCTAACAGTACCCCCCCTTCTAAGAGGATCCTCCGGATCCCCTAGGACCAGGCTTATCAGGAAATCTCCTGTGAAACGCTCTGATAAGTCTGGACGCGGAAACATCATCTGACCTCACCCAAGAGTTATCCTCGGGTCCGAAACCTTTCCAGGCCACAAGATACTGCAAACTACCTCTATACCGTCTAGAGTCAAGGATGCGAGAAATTTCATATTCCCCGTCCTCCACCACCGGAGGAACAGAGGCAGAGGCGTCACCATCCGACACAACAGCTTTTTTTAACAGAGAGACATGAAAGACCGGATTAATTCTCCAGGAGGTAGGAACCTCCAACCTAACAGCAGATTGGTTGACAACCTGAAGCACCTTAAAGGGCCCTACAAACTTGGGACCCAATTTCTTAGAAGGAATCCTCAACCGCAGATTCCTAGAGGACAACCAAACCATGTCACCAACAGCGAACAAAACCTCCTGTCGTTTCCTATCAAAGTAGTCTTTAGATTTTCTGTTGGCCTCCTGAAGATTACCACGCACATCCGTCCAAACTCTTTCCAAATCACCGGAAAAATTCTCCTCCTCAGGCACGGCAGATCCCAACTTGGAGAACGACCCAAACGACGGATGTCTCCCAGAACAACAAAAAAAAGGCGAACAACCAGCAGAAGAAGATGTATGATTGTTCAGAGCAAATTCGGCAAGTGGCAGAAACTCAGACCACCCCTCTTGATTGTCTGCCACAAAACAACGCAAGAACTGCTCAACATCCTGGTTTTTCCTTTCTGTCTGGCCATTAGATTCAGGATGATATCCGGACGAAAACGACAAATGAATTCCCAACCTGTCACAAAAGGCACGCCAAAAACGAGCCACGAACTGAGGACCCCTATCAGAAACAATGTCAGTAGGAACGCCATGAAGTCTGACAATTTCCTTGACAAAGGCCTTAGCGAGAGTTTTAGCGCAGGGCAGTTTGACGAAGGGAACCAAGTGACACATCTTGCTAAAACGGTCCACGACCACCCAGATGACAGTAAAACCCTCAGAGGGGGGAAGGTCAGTTATAAAGTCCATAGCCAAATGTGTCCAAGGAGCACTGGGGACCTCCAAAGGACAAAGCAACCCCGCAGCAGGAGTATGTGAGGACTTAGATCTAGCACATATAGTACATTGGCGCACCCACTTAATGACTTCCTTCTGCCATCCAGGCCACCAAAAACTGCGACCCACCAGTCTCTTGGTCTCAGAGATTCCGGGATGACCTGCCAACCGAGATTCGTGACACTCAACAAACAAATCTCTCCTAAAGGTCCCAGGCACAAACAACCTCCCATGAGGAGTGTTAGATGGGGCATTCTCCTGAGCTTTAAGAATCTCATCTTCCAAAATGGAGTCTAAAGCAGCTATCACAACACCTTCTTGTAAAATGTTTTCCTCTTTCTCAGCACCGACTATGGGAGAAAAACTGCGAGACAAGGCATCCGCCTTAACATTCTTAGTACCAGGGATGTAAGTAACGGAGAAATTAAACCGCGAGAAAAACAGTGCCCACCTAGCCTGACGGGCATTCAGGCGCTTGGCAGCATCAAGATATATCAGATTTTTATGATCCGTAAGAACCTGAACGGGAAATTCCGCACCTTCCAAGAAGTGGCGCCAGTGTTCAAATGCGAGTTTAATAGCCAATAATTCCCGATTACCAATATCGTAATTCAATTCAGTCTCCGAAAATTTTTTTGAAAAAAAGGCACAGGGATGTAATCCATCCCCGTTATCCTGAGACAATACTGCGCCAACCCCCACAGAGGAAGCATCAACCTCAACCAAAAACGGCCTAGTAACATCAGGCTGCATAAGGATGGGAGCAGAGGTGAACCTCTCCTTGAGATACACAAAAGCTTCAATGGCCTCAGAAGACCACTGAACCGCATCAGCACCTTTCCTGGTGAGATCAGTCAGAGGTTTGACAATACTAGAAAAATTTTTTATGAATTTTCTATAGTAATTGGCGAAACCCAAAAACCTCTGTATCGATTTCAAACCAATAGGCCTAGGCCATTCCTGCACAGCCTGAACCTTAACCGGATCCATCTCAAAACCTTTGCTGGAGATAATGTAGCCCAAAAAACTAATTCTCTGTACAGCGAACTCACATTTCTCCAGCTTAGCAAAAAGCGAATTGTCCATTAATAACTGTAATACCTCACGCACGCTCCGCCAATGAGACTCCAGATCTGGCGAATAAATCAAAATGTCATCCAAATACACAACCACATTTTTACCGATCAAAGGTCTAAGGATGTCATTAATCAGATTCTGAAAAAATGCAGGAGCATTAGTAAGACCAAAAGGCATAACCAGATTCTCAAAATGACCCACAGGAGTGTTAAAAGCAGTCTTCCATTCATCACCCTCCTTCATGCGCAACAGATTGTATGCCCCCTTAAGGTCAATTTTAGAGAACCACTTGGCCCCCAATAACTGGTTAAACAGATCAGGAATCAATGGCAGTGGGTAAGGATTGCGTACCGTAATTTTGTTAATCTCACGAAAATCCAGACAAGGACGTAAACCGCCGTCCTTTTTTTTTACAAAAAAATATCCAACCGCCACAGGAGACTTAGAGGGCCTAATGTGACCGGCGGCCAAACTTGTCTGTATGTATTCCTCCAAAGCCTTCCTCTCAGGAATAGTAAGGTTAAATAAACGACTTTTAGGAAGAGTCGCTCCAGGGACAAATTCAATAGAACAATCATAGTCTCTATGGGGAGGCAAAACCTGCGATTCTTTCTCAGAAAAAAGTCTCCAAAAATCCTGAATAGGAACAGGCAATTCTCCCCTATCCAAAGCTGCAATACGCCCGTTACAACACTTGTCATAACATTTATGGCTCCAGGATTTAATTTCACTGGTAGACCAATCCAGTACAGGATTGTGAAATTTTAACCAGGGCAAACCCAATATTACTGGAGAAGGCAAGTTATTCAACACTACCAAATCCAATTTCTCATGGTGAACACCATTAATAGTGAGAGGAAATTCACTGACCTTGAGAGTAATATTCTTCAAAGGGGAGCCATCCACAGAAACCACAGCAATGGGGGATGATAAAGGTTCAGGTTTTAAATTGAGTTTTTCCACGAATCCCCCATCAATTACATTCAGTGTAGACCCGCAATCAACAAACACCCGAAATTCCATTAATTTTTCCTGAGCAATCGTGGAAGCAGCTAAAAATATACCCTTGGAATTTAAACAGGCAATACGGGCGTGACTGACCATTTTTTTTTCTTTCTTCATACGAAGCTCACAGCCTTTAATCAAATGACCAGATTTTCCGCAATAGAAACACAAGCCTTCCGAAAAACGACGGTCTTTTTCTTGAGAGCGAGGTGCCACCGATCCAATCTCCATCGGTTCACCACTGTTAGTACACACATTATCATAACCAGAAACTGACATAGCAGAGGATTTGCTCTCATTAACCCTAGCACGCAGTCTTCTATCCACCCGTATAGCTAATTGCATAGCCTGTTGCAAATCCTCAGGTGTAGGATAAGCAATTAGCAGGTCTTTAACCCTTTCACTGAGCCCAGCAAGAAATAGACTTTTCAGAGCAGAATCGTTCCACCCTGTTTGAGTGGACCAACGACGAAAATGAGTACAATATTTTTCCACATTACCTGATCCTTGTTTTAAACGTCTCAACTCAGTCTCAGCTGATGCCACACGGTCAGGATCATCATATAATAGTCCTAAAGCAGAAAAAAAACTATCCACTGATCTGAAGCATGTATCACTAGGTTGCAAAGAAAAGGCCCACTCCTGAGGCTCTTTGCGCAAAAGTGACATTATGAACCCTACGCGCTGGGATTCATCCCCAGAGGACTTGGGTCTCAAACGAAAATACAATAAGCAAGCATTTTTAAATGAAAAAAATTCTCGATGTTCACCAAAAAATAAATCCGGCAAACATACCTTAGGCTCCAAGAAATATGCTCCAGGACAGTTACTCACGTGCTGACGGAGCTCGGCCACTTCCAGAGAGAGTCCCTGCAGGTGTTTAGCCAAATCCTGAACCGACACCATGATGGAACAAAAAAAAAAACTCTTTCCTTAGAGAATTTGCAGGCTGGACTTACTGTTATGTTCTGCTACCAAAGCTAAGGAAAGAGAGGAGATCTGTCCCTACTATAGGACTCAGCTGAATCCCTACGATGTAACAGGGAACCTGATCCTGCGATCAGACCTGCTAAAGTCCTAATCTAGTCTGTACGGAGACCTATAGATGTGGGGAGGGAATCCCTACAAGTACTAAGGACTGGGAGGAATATGGGACACCTCCTAACAGAAATAGTAGCAGACAGACGAACAAACAAAATAGATAGAACATAGAGGTCCGTAGACCAAGCAAACTAACAGAGTTAGATACAGAGCACAGGCTAGCTAGAAAGTAGATATACAATGAAGTCCAGCAAAGCCAGAAGGGCGGAGCAGGATTAAATAGGCCAACAAGGTCATGTGACCAGCAAAGGAAAAAAAAACCTAACAGCAAGGTTCTAACAATAACAGGGATAACGGCTAACAAGTATGTGCATATAGCTGTAGGGTGGGCCCCTAGGGTCAATTTCCCCTGTGGGCCCCAGACACCCCAGTGTGACCCTGGATAAGGAAGATACGAGGGTTGTGAAGTAAGCCTGTTTAGCAGAGGTAAGGGCTGATTTGAAAGCGAGTGTTGCTTGTTTGAATGCCGAGAAGTCATCTTGCGAATGTGTTTTCTTCCAATGCCGCTCCATGACCCCAGGGCCGCCATCAGGGCATTACTACCCTTACTACTGTATGGGGCCCGGTGAAAAGAAGCAAGAAGGGGGGGCAGGCACGCTGGCAGCCCGGGGCCCCTCTCTTTGCTTCTTCTTACCGGGCCTCAGGGGTAACAGTTAAATGCCCGATGCACCCGGCAGACGGAAATGGGTGCTTTACCTTTAAGCAGCGGCCAGGTGCATCATGGTCCTGACTCCAATCTCCTGACACACTGCATGCTCATCTTCATTCCTGAGCAGAGCAGCATGTCTCGGAGGCGGTGGCTAGTGTGTGAGTAGCAGGAGGAGGAAGCTGCTGCTGAGTTTGGTGGTGAGTGGGGCCTGGTGGTGCTCAGAGGGGCCTGCTGATGGTGATGAGGGGGCCTGCTGATGGTTATGCGGGGCCTGCTGATGGTTGTGGGGGGCCTGGTGATGGCAGGACCTGCTGCTAGTGATGGGCGGCCTGCTGCTGGTGATGCGGGGGCCTGCTGATTGTGGTGGGGGGGCCTGCTGATGACGGTGGGGGGGCCTGCTAATGGTGATGAGGGGAGGCTGCTGCTTCTGGTGGTGAGGGGAGGCTGCTGCTGGTTCTGAGGGGAGGCTGCTGCTGGTGCTGAGGAGAAGCTGCTGCTGGTGCTGAGGGGAGGCTGGTGCTGAGGGGAGGCTGGTGCTATTGCCAAGGGGAGGCTGCTGCTGCTGGTGGTGAGGGGAGGCTGCTGCTGGTTCTGAGGGGAGGCTGCTGCTGGTGCTGAGGAGAAGCTGCTGCTGGTGCTGAGGGGAGGCTGGTGCTGTTGCCAAGGGGAGGCTGCTGCTGGTGCTGAGGAGAGGCTGCTGGTGCTGAGGGGAGGCTTGTGCTGAGGGGAGGCTGGTGCTGGTGCCAAGGGTAGGCTGCTGCTGGTGCTAAGGAGAGGCTGCTGGTGCTGAGGGGAGGCTTGTGCTGAGGGGAGGCTGGTGCTGGTGCTGAGTAGAGGCTGCTGGTGCTGAGGGGAGGCTTGTGTGGAGGTTGCTGCTGGTGCTGAGGGGAGGCTGCTACTGGTGCCAAGGGGAAACTGCTGCTGGGAGGAGGCTGGTGCTGGTGCCGATGGGAGGCTGGTGCTGGTTCCGAGGGGAGGCTGCTGCTTGTGCCGAGGAGAGGCTGGTGCTGGTGCCGAGGGGAGGCTGGTGCTGGTGTCGAGGGGAGGCTGCTGCTGGTACCGAGGAGAGGCTGCTGCTGGTGCAGAGGAGAGGCTGCTGGTGCTGAGGGGAGGCTTGTGGTGAGGCTGATGCTGGTGCTGAGGGGAGGCTGCTGCTGGTGCTGAGGGGAGGCTGTTGCTGGTGGTGAGAGGAGGCTGGAGGTGAGGGAAGGCTGGTGGTGGAGAGGGGAGGTTGCTGCTGGTGATGAGGGGAGGCTGCTGCTGCAGCTGCTGAGGGGAGGCAGCTGCTGGTGCTGAGGAGAGGCTGCTGAGGTGGTGAGGGAAGGCTGCTGATGTTGGTGAGGGGAGACTACTGGTGGTGGTGAGGCGAGGCTGCTGGTGATGAGGGGAGGTTGCTGCTGGTGATGAGGGGAGGCTGCTGCTGGTGATGAGAGGAGGTTGGTGCTGAGTGGTGGCTGGTGCCGAGGAGAGGCTACTGCTGGTGCTGAGGGGAGGCTGATGGGGAGGCTGCTGCTGGTGATGAGGGGAGGCTGGTGATGAGGGGAGGCTGCTGGTGGTTGTGATGAGGGGAGGCTGGTGGTGATGAGGGGAGGCGGCTGGCGGTGGTGAGAGGAGGCTGCAAGTGGTGGTGAGGGGAGTCTGCTGGTGGTGGTGAGGGGAGGCTGCTGCTGGGGGGAGGCTGCTGCTGGTATTGAGGGGAGGCTGCTGGTGGTTCTGAGTTGAGGCTGTTGCTGGTGCTGAGGGGGGCCTGTTTCTGAGGGGAGGCTGCGTCCGGCAGGGTGAGGCTGGTGCTGAGGGAAGGCTGCGACCGGCAGCGAGAGGCTGAGGAGGCGGTGGCGAGGACGACCAGGGCTAGTCGACAAGGATATGCCAATTGCATATCAAGATGATGCCAACCTCTGTGGACAGGTAGGAGGAACAAGAGTAGTTGACAAATAGGGTGATCAATAGACCTTGGAATAATAATAACTTCCACAATTGGATGTGTTTAAATAAAATGTTCCTGTGCTGAGATAATCTTATACATGTGCCCCTGCTGTGTACTGTGTAATGGCTGTGTCTGACCGTGCAGGAACATGGTCTGATCATACCACATCTCCTGGGCAGGGGAGGAAGAAAAAGAATATACAGACATTACAGCAGGGGATCACAGCTGATTCTTTCTGTGAGGTAAAACATTTCACTGCCTGTTTTTAAACAATGTTTTACTTCAAAGAAAGAAACAGTTGGGATCCCATGCTGAAATGTCTGTATACTCTTTTGTTTCCTCCCCTTAGCATGAGATGTGGTTGTGGCACCCCAGGGGTCAGGTTGCCACAGTGGCATTGCCTCCCTCACAAGAGTTGATGCCATGCCTGGAAGCAAGCAGGAGTCCCCTAATCAGGTTTTACTAAGCATGCAACACTTTCCTGGCTCCAGACCAGCAAGGGGAGTCCCTCCCCTTGGCAACTGGGATCTGGGGGCGTGGTTAGTGAGACTTAGTGTGTGAGGAGTTGAAGTCAGGACATCGAGGAGAGAGGAGCTGGGGACTGGAGCTGCGCGGCAGCTCACCCCAGAAGAACCAGCACAGAAGAACCGGACACCGGAGTCCGAGGCTGTGGGGCACCGAAGGCCCAGCAGTAGAAACCGGAGGGCAGGAGAATGCAGGTCTCCTGGCCCCATCAGACGCCCAAAGGCTCAGCAGCACCGCAGGGTTCAGCACCGCCACGTGAGAGCGACGCACCAGCAAGGCCCGAGCTGCCTGCCATACGAGTGAGCACAGAAACGTTGCACTCAGGGACGAGGGCCGCGCACAGCTACAAGCAGCAGGGCCAAAGAGTTTAGTGTAAAGGGAAGGCCTCCAATTTCACCTGGCAAGGAGGATTCTTTACTTGCTTCCAGGATGCCCGGACTTCCACTTCTAGCCAGCACCCTAGTCCCAGCTTGTCTAATCACCACCAGTAAAGATAAGAGGAAACCGCCATTGAGTTGTGGATTATTGCTGCGCCATCAACCCCTGCACTACAACGTCCAGCATGACCCATAACATCTACACTGCCCTGGAGCTAAGTTCTACCTGTGGAGAGCCACACTATCCCTGCTGCAGTAACATCAGCTCCAGAGGACCTGCTCCGCAGCGGCGGCTCCCCTAGCCGCATACCACAGGTGGCGTCACAAACTTTATACAATCACCATAAATCCCCTATCAATAACCCCTGGGTCACGGACCGGGTCACCGCTACTGTGACATCCCCCAGCATTTACCGGCCCGGCACCGGGTACCCCACGGCCCAGAGGGCGCGTCATGGTATGATCAGACCGTGTTCTGTACACGGTCAGACACAGCCATTACATTATTCAAAGATCTATTGATTAAAATTAACTTTTGTTCGTGGGAAAACCCCTTTAAGTTCATGTATTAATTTGTCCACCATCTCAGTACATGATTATATGATACAATCATTCCCTCTGCTCCTGAAAGGGGGGAGGGGAGGGAATGATTGATATAAGTGTATACAGTGCATTGTGAAAGTATTTGGTCCCCTTGAACTTTTCTAACTTTTGCCACATTTCTGGCTTCAAACATAAAGATATAAAATTCTATTTTTGGGGGAAGAATCAAAAACAAGTGGGACACAATCGTGAAGTGGAACGAAATTTATTGGAAATGTTAAACTTTTTTAACAAATTAAAAACTGTGGGACTGCTGGCTTGTGGATTTAGACTGGACAACCCCTTTAAGGCTCCTTCAGCCATCAGTGAATATCGGTCTGTGCTCGGACCGCAATGCATGGACTTGCCGCGGGTCTCCTGACCTCAACTCAGCAGCCTCACAGCATGTATGAGGATGCGGGTCAGCATGATTGGTGCCCAGTCCAAGCACTGCAGACTGAGAGCAGAACGATTTCTCACTTCCAGTATTTACACTGTCATAATAATAAAGATGTTTCCCAATCATATACAGTGCATTGTGAAAGTATTTGGCCCCCTTGAACTTTTCTACCTTTTGCCACATTTCTGGCTTCAAACATAAAGATATAAAATTCAAATTTTTTGGAAAGAATCAACAACAAGTGGGACACAATCGTGAAGTGGAACGAAATTTATTGGAAATGTTAAACTTTTTTAACAAATTAAAAACTGAAAAGTGGGGCGTGCAATATTATTCGGCCCTCTTGAGTTAATAATCGCCATCTTTTGCTGCGATTACAGCTGAAAGTCGCTTGGGGTATGTCACTATCAGCTTTGCACATCGAGAGGCTGAAATTCTTGCCCATTCTTCCTTGCAAAACAGTTCGAGCTCATTGAGGTTGGATGGAGGGCGTTTGTGAACAGCAGTTTTCAGCTCTTTCCACAGATTCTCGATTGGATTCAGGTCTGGACTTTGACTTTGCCATTCTAACACCTGGATACGTTTATTTTTGAACCATTTTATTGTAGATTTTGCTTTATGTTTGGGATCATTGTCTTGTTGGAAGATAAATCTCCGTCCCAGTCTCAGGTCTTTTGCAGACTCCAACAGGTTTTCTTCCAGAATGGTCCTGTATTTGGCTCCGTCCATCTTCCCATCAATATTAACCATCTTCCCTGTCCCTGCTGAAGAAAAGCAGGCCCAAACCATGATGCTGCCACCACCATGTTTGACAGTGGGGATAGTGTTTTGAGGGTGATGAGCTGTGTTGCTTTTACGCCAAAGATATCGTTTTGCATTGTGGCCAAAAAGTTTGATAATGGTTTCATCTGACCAGAGCACCTTATTCCACATGTTTGGTGTGTCTCCCAGGTGGCTTGTGGCAAACTTCAAATGAGACTTTTTATGGATATCTTTGAAAAATGGCTTTCTTCTTGCCACTCTTCCATAAAGGCCAGATTTGTGCAGTGTATGACTGATTGTTGTCCTATGGACAGACTCTCCCACCTCAGCTGTAGATCTCTGCAGTTCAACCAGAGTGATCATGGGCCTTTTGGCTGCATCTCTGATCAGTCTTCTCCTTGTTCGAGATGAAAGTTTAGAGGGACGGCTGGGTCTTGATAGATTTGCAGTGGTCTGATAATCCTTCCATTTCAATATGATCGCTTGTACAGTGCTCCTCGAGATGTTAAAAACTTGGGAAATCTTTTTGTATCCAAATCCGGCTTTAAACTTCACCACAACAGTATCTCGGACCTGCCTGGTGTGATCCTTGGTCTTCATGATGCTCTCTGCACTTGAAACAGAACCCTGAGACTATCACAGAGCAGGTGCATTTATACGGAGACTTGATTACACACAGGTGGATTCTATTTATCATTACCAGTCATTTAGGACAACATTGGATCATTCAGAGATCCTCACTGAACTTCTGGAGTGAAAGTAAAGGGGCCGAATAATATTGCACGCCCCACTTTTCAGTTTTTAATTTGTTAAAAAAGTTTAAAATATCCAATAAATTTCGTTCCACTTCACGATTGTGTCCCACTTGTTGTTGATTCTTACCAAAAAAATTGAATTTTATATCTTTATGTTTGAAGCCAGAAATGTGGCAAAAGGTAGAAAAGTTCAAGGGGGCCAAATACTTTCACAATGCACTGTATATGATTGGGAAACATCTTTATTATTATGACAGTGTAAATACTGGAAGTGAGAAATCGTTCTGCTCTCAGTCTGCAGTGCTTGGACTGGGCACCAATCATGCTGACCCGCATGCTCATACATGCTGTGAGGCTGCTGAGTTGAGGTCAGGAGACCCGCGGCAAGTCCATGCATTGCGGTCCGAGCACAGACCGATATTCACTGATGGCTGAAGGAGCCTTAAAGGGGTTGTCCAGTCTAAATCCACAAGCCAGCAGTCCCTCTGTGTCACTGACTGAAGACTTGTGAATCCACACATCGTAAGCACTGTGAGGATTCGCTGGTGTCAGAGCCAGGAATGGCAATCACTTGGCTTCAAGGATGTGAAATGCAGACTCCCAGCCAGAAGGGGGGGTGTGGAGATAGAGGGAGAACAAACAGGTGGGCAGGTGAATTTAAAGGGTTGGCTCTGCCGTGAAGTACCGAGTGGTGGGACTTTATTTGAACAGTCATCCTGTGCTGACAGAGTCCCTTTAAACATAAGTCATACTCATCTTCTGGCGTCTTCATCAATTTTCAGCACTGCTTCGGTCTTGCGGCGCCATCTTGTGAACGCAGCTTCTGACTGACTGGAAGTCAGAAGCTATGTCACAATCTCTCAATGCAAGTCTGAAAGCCTGAACGATGCTCTCATAGACTTGATCTGGTCATGGTGTGACAGTATTTGTCTCTTGTATGTGGTATTATTCAGTCACTATGTGGTGGTAATATGTGGTGTGGTCACAGTGTGGCAGAAAGTAGAGTTTTTCCAAGAGTGGTCGGTGGGACTGTGGAAGGTTTGAGGAGTGGAGGCGGAGCTGGGGTGAAGCCTGGGTGGAGTTTCAAGGGGGCCCCAAAATTTTGCCAGTATGGGGCACCGAAATTCCTAGCAGCAGCCCTGCACGTCCCTGGACACTTGCCAAAGCTTTTTAGTGATGCTATTGTGCCAGTTTTGTCTATTGATTTGTCACACTCTGTCATGCATGAGAGGGGTAACCGAGTCAATAGCTGGTGCTATGCTAGAGTGGCATTGTAGAAGGCAGTGACACTGTCTGTGTCGTGGAGTGAAGATATGGATGTCAGTGGTAGAATAGAATTAGAGAGTGTGTGAGTGTGGAGACATGCAAGGTTTCTTCAGGGGTGTGCTATTTGCTGACATGGGTGACAGGTGAGGAGGACAGAGATGAGAAAGTGTTGGAATAATACATATTAATCTGTATGTGTATTGCAACAACTACTGTGCTGTTTCATATGTTGTGCATATTGTGAGGTTGTTAACAAAGTTTAGTTAAAAAAAAAAAAAAAAAAACTCCCACAGACAGGATGCCCCCTCCTTCTCTTCCTGTGTTGTTGTTATATATCTGATTTGATTTCCTCATGCTGCAGTAACATCATGCTGTGCCTGTGCTGGATATAAATAAACCTACATTCTGTGTTCTAAACTCTGGATGTCACGCGGATTAATCCTCTGCTAACAGGTTATGGGCCCAGATGTACCAGAGTCCCAGAGTCACAGATCCCCAGAACACAGAGGAAAGAAAAGAAAGAAAGACAGCAAACTGAGAAGAAGCAAAGATGGCCACCAGCAGCAGCTCCATGAAATTTACAGTGCCAAGTCTCACTAACCAGAATTATCAATCCTGGAAATTCAAAGTGAAAATGCTGCTAATAAGAGAAGATACGTGGAAATACACACAGGAGCCTAAACCTGACCCAGTGCCACAGGAGTGGACAGAGATGGATCAGAAAGCACAAAGTACCATATCACTCAGTATAGATGATGACCAGATTGTGCATGTGTGTAAATGTAATACTGCAAAGGAAATGTGGGAGCAGTTGCAAAAGGTACATGAGAGGATAAATTTAAGCAATAAGCTCTATCTCATGAGAAAGCTGTACCAGTCTAAGCTACAGAAAGGCCAGGATATGCAGGATTACATAAGAAGTGTTCTGGAAGTTGTAGAACGCCTGAGAGTCATTGGGGAAGATCTAAAGGACTTTCATGTGGCCGCATTACTGCTTAGTGGCCTTTCAGAGAGGTATGATACGCTTGTAACCGCACTAGATGCGCGTCCAGATGATGAGCTTACACTGGATTATGTCAGGGGGAAGCTCATAAATGAATATAAGCGAAAGGCAGAAGGTGTAAACAGTAGGACATGCAACACAGAATCTGCTTTACAGACACAAAACCTAACTGATAACAGGAAGCACATAAAAGAAACACGTGAATGTTTTGTTTGCAAGAAATCAGGACATTTGAAAGCTGACTGCAGAGTCTGGAAAGCTAGAATGAATCAGCTGAAAAAGCAAAGCAGTCATCAAAGGGTTAAAAGTGCTGTATCTGGAGAAAATGATTCTGTGAATACTGAAACTGCATTTACTGTCAGTGCAAATACATCAAAGCATGCATGGTGTATAGACTCTGGAGCAGCTAGTCACATGACTAATAACAGAGACTTCTTTTCTAAGCTTAACCAAAGTAAATCAGAGAAATTGATTATGGCTAATGGTCAGTACATGACTTCAGAAGGCATAGGAGATGGTTATATTGATTGTCAAATCTCACCAACACAAAGCAGGAAGATCCCAGTAAAGGATGTGCTGTATGTGCCTAGTCTTGAAAGTAATCTACTATCTGTGAAGAAACTCACAAAACAAGGAAATGAAGTTACATTTAAGCATGATAGCTGCATCATCTCAAAGGAAGGTCACACACTAGTAGAGGGAAACATCACAGATGAACTTTATCAGCTGAAATGCAAAGAGTGTGTGTATACAGCGCAACAAGAAGAGCATAAAAACTGTATTCATGTGTGGCATATGCGTCTGGCACACAGAGACCCAGAAGCAATAAGAAAGTTAGTCCAAAAGCAACTAGCTGAGGATATTACAATTGATCTATGTAACCAGACAATGAAGTGTACTAGCTGCATCAAAGGGAAAATGTCTAGGAAAGCTTTTCCTAAGAGAATTAGTACAACAACAGCACAGCCACTAGATTTAATACACACAGATGTCTGTGGTCCAATGAGCACTCTGACCCCAGGGAAGAAGAGATATTTTCTCACATTTATTGATGATCATTCAAGATATACAGTTGTCCACCTGCTTCACAGCAAGAAGGAAGTTCCAGAGAAACTTGAAATATACCAGCTGAAGTATATAATAAATTTGGAAGAATGTCAAAGATTCTACGTGCAGATAATGGGACTGAATATACAAGTAATGAGACACAGAGCATTTTAAAGAAAAATGGAATCCTATTTCAGACCACTGTACCGTACAACCCAGAGCAAAATGGTGTCGCGGAAAGAAGGAACCGAACACTATGTGAAAGTGGAAGAAGCATGTTATTTGATGCAAATCTGCCCACAGTATATTGGGGTGAAGCAATCATGACAGCTTGCTATCTTCAGAACAGACTACCAGGTAAAGCTACAGACAAAACTCCATTTGAGCAATGGAATAGCAGAAAGCCAAAACTACATCACATAAGAATATTCGGAAGTAAAGCATTTGTACATGTTCCCAAAGAAAAGCGAACTAAGTGGGAATCTCACGCTAAGGAAGGTATCCTGGTAGGCTACAGCGAAACCCAGAAAGGTTATAGGATTCTACACCCAGATAAAATATGTGCAAAATACAAGGACCTAAAAACACAGATGTACTGTCTGTGATATTAGATAGCCAAAATACTTCCATGTATTGTTGCGTCCAAAGATATTTTCTTCATATTTCTTCATATTCCCCTTTTTTTTTTTTTTTTTTCATAATTTCACCTTTATTTCCATTTTTATTTTCATAATAATTTTTTGTTTGGGCTTTAAGTGCGCTCTCGACCTGGGCCGTGGCACCACTGTGCGGTTTTGACCTATGAGGTATTTCCAGCTCATGAACCATTGGGGCAGAATATACGCGGTTAGTATATACCGCGGTACATACGGTATGTGCCTGGATGGGTGTCAGCTACTGTATAACTTGGACATTTGCCCTGGCCTGGGGTACTTATGGATGGGAGGGCTTCATGTCACCATCCAACACAAGATGTCAGTTGGTTACCTTGTGTGCCCCTTAATCGTCGCTCCGTAGTGTGCGGTTTTTCCTTGTCTGTGATGCGCACACCGGATGTGACGCTTGCGTGTCACGCCCGGCACCTGCGTTCCACATACCGGATGTCAGCTGACCGGAACCGGAAGTGACACGATCGCGAGTATAGCGCGACTAGGATTTAAAAGAGGACTTATCAGAGTGTCAAATGGCGCTGTCTGGTGAATGAGCTGCGCGATTGTGGGCAGCGTGCATACCGCATGTCTTCTCTTTTTTTCCCCTGATGACTAGCTAAGGCAAAGAAACGCGTCGGGAGCGGTATATTGTGATGGGCTGGTGACCCTATGAGACTTGGTCTGCCCCCATCATATGGAGCTATCTTGAAGTCTGAGAGCAGGAACGGATATCAAAATTGGTGAGGATGTTCCATTTCTATATATAGCAAGGTTAAATGGTTACCATTGATAGGGTTAATGTTTCTGCGTTCTCACATATTGAGACACAATAAGTTGTTATAGTGTCCCGTAGGCTCCATCATTTTCTTTTTGCCACACTTTCTTGGTTGCGTCAGAGATACAATATGCTTATATGACATATATCTATATCTTTGGACGCAACAATACATGGAAGTATTTTGGCTATCTAATATCACAGACAGTACATCTGTGTTTTTAGGTCCTTGTATTTTGCACATATTTTATCTAGTGGTAATAAATGTTAAGTTTTACATTTCTATAGCACTACACCTGCTTGTGTTTACATTTATTTTTTTGTGTAGTTATTTCTAAAACCCCTGCTGCTGCATTTTGATTCTACACCCAGAAACAAACTAGATCACAATAAGTAGAGATGTAGTGATTGATGAGAACTTTGTATCACCCAAGTTTTGTGACATCACGCCAGTAGTCCAGCTGAAGTCACAATTACAAGACAGCAACAAGGAGGATGTAGAGGTCTGGCTGGATTCTTCAACTAATGAAGGAACAACAGAAAAATCAGGTGAATCTGAAATCAGGAGATCGTCAAGATCAAGCAAAGGTATACCAGCTAAACGTCTATCCTACATTGTCAAGACACTACCTGAGTCAGAGCCGCAGTCATGGGATGAAATGCAAGCACTACCTGTCCATGAAAGAACAAAGTGGATCGATGCCGCTAATGAGGAAATCAAATCGCTTCATCAACTCCAAACTTGGAAACTCACCAAGCTACCACAGGGCAAAAAGGCAATCAAGTGCAAGTGGGTCTTCAAAACCAAATATGACTCAGAAGGTAAAGTCCACAGATTCAAAGCAAGGTTGGTCGCAAAAGGATATTCTCAAAAGTATGGCGAAGATTACGATGCTACATTTGCTCCAGTCACTAAACAGACCACGTTCAGAGCTTTGTTAGCTGTAGTTGCTGTACAAAAGATGTATGTCAGACATTTGGATATAAAAACTGCCTTTTTAAATGGTGACATTGAGGAGGACTTATACATGACTCAACCTGAAGGTTATGTAAAAAGAGGTCAAGAGAATCTTGTTTGCAAACTACAAAAATCTCTCTATGGTCTTAAGCAATCAGCAAGAGCATGGAACACCAAGATGAATAAAGTCTTGTTGGAAGACAAAATATACAGATGGAAAGTGGATGTATATTCTCTTATATGTGGACGACGTGATTGTTGTTCATCAAGACGACGCAGGAATTGGAAAAATGACTGAAATTCTGAATCAGCACTTTGAATCAAAAGACCTTGGAAGTGTGACATATTATCTAGGAATCCAAATCCAGAGAGAGGAAGATGGAAGTTTTCTTCTAAACCAAAGTGCAAAAATTAATTTGATTCTGAATCAGTTTAAAATGTCAGAGGTCAAAGGTATATCAACCCCAATAGAACCATCCTACCTGAAGCTGGAAGGAGAAGATGACCTGTTGCCTAACAATGAGAAATATCGTCAGGCAGTGGGGACACTTCTATACATATCAACTATGACTCGACCGGATATCACAACAACAGTTGGAATCCTTTGCAGATATGTGGAAAAACCGCGCCAAAGAGACTGGAATGCTGTTAAGAGACTTCTCCGATATTTGAAAGAAACGCAAGATGTAAATTTAAAACTATCTGCAGCAGGAGATCTAGAACTTACCGGCTATGTAGATGTGGATAGGGCTGGTGATTCGCGTGATCATAAATCCACAAGTGGATACTTGTTTAAAGTTGGAGAAAGTTCAATCTCCTGGTCTAGTAGGAAACAAGTGTCTGTTGCCTTGTCATCTACAGAAGCGGAGTATGTGTCCGCAGCCTATGCAAGCCAGGAGGTTGTTTGGCTAAGACAATTGATGGACGATCTTGGCAAACCGACAACTCAGCCGACGGTGATTTATGAGGACAACCAAGGATGCATTAAACTTGCATGCAGTGAAAAAATCAGTGCTAGAACCAAGCACATTGACGTCAGACATCATCATCTACGTGATTTGATAGATCGTGGGATAATTCACTTTGTCTATTGTGAAACTGATAAGATGGTAGCTGACATTATGACAAAGCCATTGCCACGAGCTAGGTTAAAAGAATTGAGAACCACAATGGGACTAAGAGGATAAGTAGTTGTTGAGTGGGGGTGTTGGAATAATACATATTAATCTGTATGTGTATTGCAACAACTACTGTGCTGTTTCATATGTTGTGCATATTGTGAGGTTGTTAACAAAGTTTAGTTAAAAAAAAAAAAAAACTCCCACAGACAGGATGCCCCCTCCTTCTCTTCCTGTGTTGTTGTTATATATCTGATTTGATTTCCTCATGCTGCAGTAACACCAGACTCCATGCTGTGCCTATGCTGGATATGAATAAACCTACATTCTGTGTTCTAAACTCTGGATGTCACGCGGATTAATCCTCTGCTAACAGAAAGTGAGTAGATGGTGATGAGGTAGGGGGAGAGGGGAGGTTGTGAAGTTAGATAGGGAGCAGAGACGGGTGAAGATAAGGTCTAATGTATTTCCGTCTGTGTGGGTGGCTGAGGAGGAACATTGAGTAAGTTCAAAAGATAAAGTAAGACACAGGAGTTTGGAGGCTGCTGACTGGAGGGTGTCAGTAGGGATGCTGAAGTCACCCATTATGATAGTGGGAATGTCAGCGGAAAGAAAGTGAAGAAGCCAGGTGGAGAATTAGTCAATATAGGTAGTGGCCGGGCCCGGAGGTCGGTATATGACGGCCACTTGGAGGTAGAATAGATGCGGACAGAGTGGACTTCAAAAGAGAAGATAAGGGAGGTTAGAGGTGGGATTGGATTAAAGGTGCAGTTGGTAGAAAGAAGAAGACCCACTCCTCCGCCATGTATGTTGCCAAGGAGAAGAGTGTGGGCAAAGTGGAGGCCATCATAACACAGCGGAGCAAGGGAGGCAGTGTTGGAGGGTGTCAGCCATGTTTCGGTGAGGCCCAGGAAGGAGAAATTGTGAGAGGTAAGGAGGTCATGAATCACATGGAGCTTATTACAGACAGAGTGGGCATTTCAGAGTGCTCCAGAGAGAGGGAGCAGAGGGGTGGTCGTCAAGGACACAGGTTTTACATAGGAGAGATTGCGGTAATTCATATTAGGATGAGAGCGATAAGAGGGGGAATAAATGGGAAGTATCAGATGTGGGCAGGCTGACATTATGGGGAGGCAAACAAAGCAAATGCCTGGGGCCCCCACTCCCTCAGGGGCCCCCAGTGGGGGCATAATGGTTGCGGTCACACTGGGGGCTGTGTTGGGGGCTCCTTTCCAATTATCAATGAGACAGGAGCTACGTCGTTCCTGCACTCTCAATAGAAACGGCCAGGCAGCGCTCCATCCCCTCCAGCCCCTGCCAGTGACTTTGGTCTGAGACTGAGCTGGGTTTTTTCTGCGCATGTGACAGGATGCTGAAGGAATCAGGTGAGGCGCTGACACGTACAAGTGTGTGAGGCAAAACCTGTGCCTCGTCCCAGCACTGCAGCCTCTGTCTGTTCCCTCTGGCATTCCAGGCTGTGCGGTGGGCTGCCTTTTCTGCAATATATCTTAGTGGAAACTGTCAGACTGATGTCAGCTGAGCTCACCAAGCAGAAAACACTTTGGTAACTAGTAGCTGATGGAGCGGGGATGAGGGAGGCTGGGAGATAGGAGAGTGGGGGGTTGTCAGCAGGCTCGGACAGGCCTGGCGGGGTGCCAGGAAATTTCCCGGTGGGCCCCGCCCCCCTGCAGAGAAGGCAGAGGAGAATTTAAAAAAAAAAAAAGGAAAAAAAAAGTGGTCGCGGGCCCTTTAAGGGCGCGCGCACACACTCTCACCGCCGCCGCGATGCCCAGAACAGTAGCGGGAGTGGCCTGGGAGCAGGAGAGCCGAAGAGCAGAGCAGGGGCTGTACTGCAGCGTCACATTTAGCAGACAGGGCCGCACGTCTGCTGAAAGTGACGTCACAGCGCGCCCTGCACTGCAGTCTCCCGCCTTAGGAGCGCTTCTGTAGAGAATGACACCAAAATTATATTTTCACATGATCTGCTGGCCTCTGGTTTTTATTAGTGTTTGTCTGATGTTTATATCACATACAGAAATATAATTGCAATCATATTATGAGTACAAATAGGTTATATTGACAGTTAGAATGAGTTAATGCAGCAAGTCAATATTTGCAGTGTTGCCCCTTCTTCTTCAAGACCTCTGTAATTCTCCCTGGCATGCTCTCAATCAACTTTTGGACCAAATCCTGACTGATAGCAGTCCATTCTTGCATAATCAATGCTTGCATTTTGCCAGAATTTGTTGGTTTTTGTTTGTCCACCCGTCTCTTGATGATTGACCACAAGTTCTCAATGGGATTAAGATCTGGGGAGTTTCCAGGCCATGGACCCAAAATCTCTATGTTTTGTTCCATAAGCCATTTTGTTATCACCTTTGCTTTATGGCAAGGTGCTCCATCATGCTGGAAAAGGCATTTTTGGGCGCCAAACTGCTCTTGGACGGTTGGGAGAAGTTGCTCTTGGAGGACATTCTGGTACCATTCTTTATTCATGGCTGTGTTTTTAGGCAAGACTGTGAGTGAGCCGATTCCCTTGGCTGAGAAGCAACCCCACACATGAATGGTTTCAGGATGCTTTACAGTTGGCATGAGACAAGACTGGTGGTAGCGCTCACCTCTTCTTCTCCGAATAAGCTGTTTTCCAGATGTCCCAAACAATCGAAAAGGGGATTCATCAGAGAAAATGACTTTGCCCCAGTCCTCAGCAGTCCACTCCCTGTACCTTTTGCAGAATATCAGTCGGTCCCTGATGTTTTTTCTGGAGAGAAGTGGCTTCTTTGCTGCCCTCCTTGAAACCAGCCCTTGCTCAAAGAGTCTCCGCCTCACAGTGCGTGCAGAAGCACTCACATCAGCCTGCTGCCATTCCTGAGCAAGCTCGGCACTGCTGGTAGTCCGATCCCGCAGCTGAAACAGTTTTAAGATACGGTCCTGGTGCTTGCTGGTCTTTCTTGGGTGCCCTGGAGCCTTTTTGACATGCTTCTCCTTGAAGTTCTTGATGATGCGATAGATTGTTGACTGAGGTGCAATCTTTGTAGCTGCGATACTCTTCCCTGTTAGGCCATTTTTGGGCATTGCAATGATGGCTGCACATGTTTCTTTAGAGATAACCATGGTTAACTGAAGAGAAACAATGATACCAAGAACCAGCCTCCTTTTAAAGTGTCCAGTGATGTCATTCTTACTTAATCATGACTGATTGATCGCCAGCCCTGTCCTCATCAACACCCACACCTGAGTTAATGGATCAATCACTAAAACGATGTTAGCTGCTCCTTTTAAGGCAGGACTGCAATGATGTTAAAATGTGTTTTGGGGGTTAAAGTTCATTTTCTGGGCAAATATTGACTTTGCAAGTACAGTAATTGCTGTTAAGCTGATCAATCTTTGACATTCAGGAGTATATGCAAATTGCCATTACAAAAAATGAAGCAGTAAACTTTGGAAAAATTACTATTTGTCTCATTCTCAATACTTTTGGCCATGACTGTATGTGTATATGCCTGCGTGTGTATATTCCTGTGTGTGTGTATATGCCTGCATTTGTGTGTGTATATGCCTGTGTGTGTACAGTGTGTGTATATGCCTGCCTTCATGTGTGTGTGTGTATGCCTGCATGTGTGTACAGTGTGTGTGTATATGCCTGCATGTGTGTGTGTATATATACCTGCATGTGTGTGTATATGCCTGCATGTGTGTGTGTGTATGCCTGCATGTGTGTGTGTGTGTATATGCCTGCTTGTGTGTGTGTATGTATGCCTGCATGTGTGTGTGTGTATATGCCTGCATGTGTGTGTGTGTGTATATGCCTGCATGTATGTGTGTTTGTGTATGCCTGCATGTGTGTGTGTGTATATGCCTGCATATATGTGTGTGTGTGTGTGTATATGCCTGCTTGTGTGTGTGTGTATGTATGCCTGCATGTGTGTGTGTGTATATGCCTGCATGTGTGTGTGTATATGCCTGCGTGTGTGTGTGTGTATATGCCAGCATGTGTATGTATTTGAGTGCCTGCATGCCTACGTGTATATGTGTCTTCACACGTTTGTGCGTGCTTCCCTGCTTGTCTGCATTTTTGTGTGTGATTGATTGTCTGAGTGTGTCTGTGCATGATTGCGTGTGCATTTCTGTGTGTGCTTGCCTGCGTGTGTACGTGTCCCCATTTCTGTGGGTATGTGTATCTGCGTGTGTATATTAGGGCTCTTTCACATGTCCTGATATTTACGGGACTGGAGATATGTGTCCACCTGTGTGTCATCCGTGTGACACATACCAGTGCTTGGGAATCAGTGTACAGTTAACGCTGTTCCCAAGAGCCGGGTGCTGAGCGCTTGCCCTCATCATGGATCCCTGCCGGCACTGCGATCAGCAGCAGCAGGGTCAATGATGAGAGTAGTAGTCAACTCCCGCCGTGTCCAACTGTAAAAATAGGAATAAAATTAAAAAATCCTTGTACTCACCTCTCCTAAGTGTCACCCGCTGTAATCTGTGCGAGCGCTCACGCCGAAGAGAATGACTTCTGCAGCGAGCGGGCCTCGGAGCTGCACTCAGTGATTGACAAGGCACCGCTTGTTGAGCGCAGCTCCGGGGTCCACTCGCTGCAGGAGTCATTCTCCTCGGCGTGAGTGCTCGCACGGATTACAGCGGGTGACTCTTAGGAGAGGTGAGTATAAGAATTTTTTTTATTTTATTCCTATTTTTACAGTTGGACACTGCTGGAGTAGACTACTACTCTCATCATTGACCCTGCTGCTGCTGATCACAGCGCCAGCAGGGATCTATGGTGAGGGCAGCGCTCAGCACCCAGTGCTTGGGAAGAGCACTAACTGTCATCAGTGTGCGGGACGTTTTGTGGCCTGTGCAGCAGGTAAAAAACAGACATGTCAGCGTGTTTTGCCCATGGACACCACATGGTCTGTGGAAAGTGGAAACACACTGACGTGTGCACATTCATTTGAATGGGTCTACGTGTACCAGTGTCTGTGGTACATGAGGAAACTGTCACCGCATGTACTGACGTGTGAAAGAGCCCTTAGTATGTGTCTGTGTGCGCTTGTTTTCGTGTGTGTAAGCGCGCTTCTGCATGTCTGTGTGGTCTTCCGATGATTTATTATATTTGGGGAGAGAAATTTTAGGAGACAAAATGGGGAGATGTGTGAAGAAACGGTATGGTGAACTAGAGGAGGGGTGGGAATGAGTGCAGGAACAGAATGGGGAAGGGGGATGTATAAGGAAACAGTATGGAGAGTGGGGGAATAGTGTGAGGAGATAGTATGGAGAGAGAAAAGTGTGATGTGACACAGCACAGAGACTAGGTAGTGAGGGGGAAGGTATAGAGATGCGGCAGTATGGGGGAAACAGTGTGAGGGCACAGAAAGGAGGTAACAGTATGCTGAGGAGGTGGAGTGTGATGAAGGGGCACAGTATAGAGACTGGGTAGTATAGGGGGGACACAGTGTGAGAGGACAGTGTGAAGAGGGGGCCCAGTATGGTAAGGAGAGGACAGTGTGGAGAGCATGTACCATAAGAGTGGTAGAGTGTATGTCATATTTTGTGCAGGGAGCATTGTAAGAGTTAGGTTTATTTAGGGGCTCAGTGTAGATATTTTTATTCAGGAGCATCATAATGACACTGCTATCTTTAAGGGCATCATGTGGGGATGTGCTGCAGAAGACCGGAGAAGATGGAAGTCTGCAGAGACGAGCTGTGGAACTCATCATGGAGTCTGGACAAGAGGAAGAACAGAAAGAGAACGACTCTAATCAGAGAAGCCGTCTCAGGTAAGATACCTGCATGTAAATGTTCATTTGTGATCCTGCCTGTGTCTCATCAGTAATGT